>NC_058370.1:13655000-13955000 GCF_018350175.1 Felis catus
AATCGATTTACCAGGGTAATTAATTGGACAACTGAGACCATTATCTTGAATGGTCATAACTGAGAGAACCATTCTCATTTAATCAGGCATGAAAAGCCCACCATTAACAAACAAAGACTGCGCTTCACATAAGTCAATGCATATGAGCCTGGTACCTACTCTTAGTTTTTAGGAACCAAGATGGAAGGAAGGTTACATTCAGAGAGGCCCAAGACTTAGTAACTTTAGGGAACCTGGAAAAGAGATGATTTCGCTCAAGTTTATACGTGAAATCTGGTACCGAGAGTTTGTTTGGATTGGTTTCCTAGTCTCAAGATACAAGAACAAATAAAAGAGACTTTGAAACATCAATCCTATATTCCTCAGGAAAACTTTCAGACAGAAATTAATCCTGTAGCCTCAAAAGTTGCTCCATAAAATATGCACAGGGGCACCCGGCTGGTTCAGTTGGTAGAACATGCAACTCTTGCTCTCAGGGTCATGAGTTCAAGCCCCACATTGGGCACAGAGCTTACTTTAAAAAAAAAAAAAAAGGCTCAAAGACACTTTTAACAAATACATATTTTTGCACCTATGTTAAAAAATACAAAATAGGGGCACCTGGGTGGCGCAGTCGGTTAAGCGTCGGACTTCAGCCAGGTCACGATCTCACGGTCCATGAGTTCGAGCCCCGCGTCGGGCTCTGGGCTGATGGCTCAGAGCCTGGAGCCTGTTTCCGATTCTGTGTCTCCCTCTCTCTCTGCCCCTCCCCTGTTCATGCTCTGTCTCTCTCTGTCCCAAAAATAAATAAACGTTGAAAAAAAAAAATTTTTTTTTTTAAATAAAAAATAAAAAACACTGTAACTCAGCCAAAGCATGAGAAGAGCCTTTTTTTAATGAACTCAAGAATCAGCTATGGGACTTCTGCTTTAATTCGAGAGAGTAACAAACTCTCATCCTACCGTGAACAAGACAAATTATAAGAACAAACTATATTCAGATATCAGAGAACAGGCAGTGAAAAACTGCTGTCCCGGAGATTAGGGAAACATTTGAGGAGAAAGGGGCAACTGCTAGTACCCAGTCTTTTCTGCCAGAAAGCAATTTCCACATCACAGCACAGAAAGAGGGACCCAAAAAGAGCCCAGCAATCTTGAATTGACAAGACAATGACCAGAATTCAGGATGTCCCAGCAAGCCAAATTCTGCAGGGCGGTTTCTCAGAGTGATTGAAAAATTGTAGGGATTCACAAACTGATTCTGAAATTAGTATCAAAATGCAAAAGCCGTGGATTAGCCAAAGCAATCACCACCAAAAAAGAAGTTGAAAATTTCCCATTACTTACTTTCAGACCTTACTATAAAAGCTATAGTAATCAAGACAATGTATGTGGGCATAAGGATTGATCAGTGGAAGGGAAAAAAGACCAGAACAAGATCCTCATGTATACAGGCAGTTGATTAAGTTACCAAGACAATACAATGGAAAAAGGTTAATCTTTCCAATAAACAGCTCTGGAACAGAATATCCACATTTTAAAAATCGACCTTCAATCCTTTCTTCACACCATACACAAAAATTAAATCAAAATGAATCACAGACCTATATATAAAAGCTAAAAGTATAAAAACTTCTACAAGAAAACAGAAGAGAAGATCTTCATAACCTATGGGTAGGCAAAGATCTCTTAATACATCAAAAAGCACTAATCACAAAAGAAAAATCTGATAAATTGTACTTGAAAATTCAAAATGCCTATACTTCCAAAAAATTAAGAAAATAAAAAGGAAGGACAAAAAACAGATGAAATTACCCTTAAAAGGTATCTGGTAAAAATTTGTAGCCAGAATATATATTCTTTTTAAACTTCTACAATAAGAAAACAAACTGCCCAATTTTAAAAAATGGGCAAAACATTCAAATAGACACCTTATAAAAGAGATAAATGTGGTTAATGAGAAACTATTCTATCATTACACATCATGGAAATGCAAATTAAAGCCACAATGCAATAACACTACCAATCCCATTAAAATGGTTGAAATTTAATAAATGAAAATACCCAATAGGAACGATACAAACTTAACTTTTACCTTGCAAGTGCAATAAAAGGGGTATAGTCACTTCAGAAGAGTTTCACAATTTCTTATAAAGGTAAGCATACACTTAACTAGAATTTAAATTAAAAATTGGAACAAAAAAAACCAAATAAATAAAAGCTATGTCTTCTGACTAATTAGAATTGAAATGAAAAATTGAGGGGTGCCTGGGTGGCTCAGAGGGTTGAGCATCTGACTCTTGATTTCAGCTCAGGTCATGATTTCAGGGTGATGGAGTCGAGCCCCTCATTTGATTCAGGGCTGGGCATGGAGTCTGCCTGAGATTCTCTCTCCCTCTGCCCCTCCTCCCCTGCTTATACTTGTCCTCTCAAAAAAACTTAAACAAAAACAAATAGATAGGATAAGCATACACTTGACATTAAGACCATGCAATTCTATCTACTCAAGGGGGAGGGGGGGAATGTATGCAGAGACCTGTACTTGAATGTTCATAGCAACTTTATTCATCATAATAGCCAAAAACCAGAAACTAAAAGTTGTGGTATATTCCCACAATAGAATACTACTCAGAAATTTAAAAAAAACTACTGATACATGCATTGATGTGGATGCATCTAAAAAATATACTCTGTGAAGTGAAAGGACTTTTACAGTGTGACTATGGAGAAACACAACAGGCTCTCCCACCCTGCTGGTTGGAATTTAAAATGGCGTCATCCTTATGGACTGTGATTTAATGATATCTAACAAAAACAACATACACATTTACCCTTTAACCCAGTAGTCTCACCTCTAAGAACTCATCAATCATGAAGGTACATTCCCAAAACACAAAAACGTATATTCACAAAGTTACCCACTATAGCATTATTTTCATCACAAAATACTGGAAACAACCTAAATACCTATACATAGGATGCTGCTAAATAAACTATGCAATATGCATGTAATGAAAACTATGTAAAAAATAGATGAGACAGGGGCTGGGGGAGGGGAGAAGGAATTATCACTCTAAAGAGTATAGAGTTTCATTCTAGAAAGATGAAAAATGTTCTGGAAGTGAATGGCGTGATGGTCACAAAAGAATGTGAATGTATTTAATGCATTAAATGGCTATTTTAAGTTTTATATACATTTTACCACTTTTTTAATTAAGCTCTAGGCCTAACATGGGGCTTGAACTCACAACGCTAAGATCAAGAGGTGCACTGGGGCACCTGGGTGACTCGGTTAAGCAGCCAACTTTTGATTTCAGCTCAGGTCACGATCTCACGGTGTGAAATTGAGCCCCATATCAATCTGTCAAGGGCTCTGACAGTGGGGAGTCTGCTTGGCATGCTCTCTCACCCTCTCTCTCTCTGCCCCTCCCCTGCATGTGCGTATATGCTCTCTTGCTCAAAATAAATGAACTTCAAAAAAAAAAAAAAGAGTTGCACACTCCACCAACTGAGCCAGCCAGGCATCCCTAAATTTTACCACGATTTTTACAAATGAATGGGAAAGATCCCTTTGATGTGATATGGCCTATTTCCAGGAGATATTAATAAATGAAAACAGCAAAATACACAGAATTCTACATCTGTGTGGATTCCCAGTATGTATGCCTATTAAATTTTATTTTCTCCTGTTTAAATTAAAAAAAAAAAAAATACAGCAAAGCACAAAACAGTATATGCAACATGCTACAATTTTTGTGTAAACAAAAAGTAAAAAGAAAATAACATGTATCTGCTGGTGATTACCAAAAGAAATGCAGGGAAGGCTGAACTCAAAAGTGAGGTTGGTTACCTATGAGAAATGAGGGAAATGGGATGGAAAAAATACAGAAGGGAAGTGTATCTTCTGTATAATTTTAACTTTTGAAACCATGTTCGTTTTCAATAAATTCAAAAAATAAATCCCATCAGGAGTGCCTGGGTGGCTCCATCAACTAAGCATCGGACTCTTGATCTCAGCTCAGGTCTTGATCTCAGGGTTGTGAGTTAAGTCCACATTGGGCTCCGCACTGTGTGTGAGGCCTAATTAGAGAGACAGACAGACAGACAGACAGACAGACAGACAGAAGTATAAATATACTTCTGCTAGTATATCATAACTAGTCCTTACAAGGTGAAATATTAAAAAGCATAAGTAAAAGTAAAGGAAAAATAAAAAAAATAGACAATCAGAATGAGAATGAGCATTAACAAAACCCTGAAACTCAAACAAATAAATGAACCTGATTTTATTTCGAACGAATACCGTAACTACCTTATGCAGAAAGAAAGAGCAGGAAGTAAAAGTAGGGAGGGGAGGGGAGGGGAGGGGAGGGGAGGGGAGAGAGAAAGGAGGGCTGATTCAAGCAATTTAAGAATACAGTATTTATTTATTTATTCTCAGTCTTGGGCAAGATGGTTATGAGCAAGTGAAGAACTACGTATAAATTGCCCGCTCACATGAAGTAAGTTTGTTTATTGTGGTGAAATGGGCAAAGTAATTCTGAAAGTATTTTAGATGTAGTATGTAGGACAGAGCGAATGAGTAAATGCACTGACAATGTTGGGAGCCAAGGTTCTCATGGCATAAAAAAGGGACATAAAAATGTGAAAAGATAAGTGCAAAGAAAGAGCCCTGCAGATAGGTAGTGAAGCTGGACACACTGATATAAAGTCACGATTTCTAACCCATGTATATGCATGTTACAATGAACGTGTTTATGTGCAAATATGTTTATGTATACAGGTATGTGTGTATAAACATGCGTATTTTACTAGCTCTCTAATACTATTCCCCACAAGGACACAGAGATCGATTAAAACAGTTCCACTTTCCAAACCTAGGACAACTGGAGAACCAAAATAATTAGGTAATGAATTCACCAATTCAAAACCTAGGAATCCATTGAGTCCAAACTGATATACAGGGCTTGTGATTACACATTAATGTCAAGGGCTGACTGGTGGTAGGAAGGGAATACTGGAATCAGAAAATAACCATTTTGGAACCATCACAGTGAAAAATTCGATCAGATAAGAATCATCAATGAATGCTAAATCTAGGGCAAACTGTGATGAGAAACATACTTGCACTGTCTCCCCATAAAATGCTTATTGCTTGCAAAAGAAGGAAAATAAACTATACAGTGGAGAAATCTGGCAACATCTTGGCCAAGTAATCAATATTAACATCAGAATAAGGGGCAAAAGACACCATGTGCCTCCAAAAGTTGTGCATCTTTCTCAGGATATCACATCACCTATACGGTATTCCAGCCAAGAATGCATAGCCTCAATCTAATCACAAGGCAACTGCAGACAAACATAAAATGAAGACTATTCTATTAAAAGGGGGAAGGGTTGTGTTCTTCAAAAATGTCAATGTCATGAAAGGCTATGGAAAGATTCCAGGAAAAAGGAGGCTAAAGAGAAATAATAACTAAGTACAGCACCTGACCCCAGATTGGATTCTGTACAGGAAGCAAGGGAAATGCTGTTAACAGACTTTATTAAGGTCAACTGATCAGACTGGAAGACAGACCATACATTTGTGTCAGCGTCCATTTACAAAGTTGGTAAGTGTACAATAGTTATATAAGAGAATGACCCTATTCTTAGGAAATACCAAAGTGTTAGCAGAAAGAAGCTCAATATATGTAACTTCCCCTCAAATAATTCAGAAAAGAACTCTACATGAGTAGAGAGAGTGGGAAGGAGTGACAGCACATACAGATGCAAATAATAAACAAGTGAGCAAATGTGGCCAGAGGATATTTAGATGTCCTTTTATACTCAATTTCCAACTTACAGAAGTTACTAAAATAACTTCCAAATAAAAGGGTTTTTTTTTTAACATAAATACTACGGAGATAGTTATCTACTATATTCAGAATATAAAGTATATATATCATAATCGATGAAAGGATTTTGTGGGGAAATAGCAAGAGCAGAGACTGGATGGAGGCTTAGATAGATTCCCAGATAAAGAACTGTTTCAAATGTCAGCGAAGGGAGTCTGTACTTTTCTTTCCGTAAGCCAGGGAATGGCAGCACAAAGCTTAGAGCATAGCAGAGACTTAATTAATTAAGGAAATTGTGTAAGCAAAATTTCAAGTGCTAGAAACAGTAGGTAAGAGGGAATAAAGAGACATGTGAACACATACAAGCATGAAATTATGGGGTCTTGGCCTGGGAAGTTAAGATACTAGCAGAAAGTGGTACAAATACGGAAGACATGAAAATAGAAGACCGGACATCGCCCGTTTACTAAATCACTAAATGTATCAGGTTGGGGGCAGGGAGGAGCCAAAGATGACTCAGATTTCAAGCGGAGCTAACCATAAGAATGATGGTATTACTAACAAAAAGAAATTTAACGAGCTAAGCAAAGCATAACTGCTTTCTTGGCTATCAGACAACTTTTTCTATTCTCATTTCTCCTATTCTAGTGCAACAGGAGTTAGGAAAAGAGTTATTATATGTCAGCACATGCAAACTGGGGAAACTAGTCCTCACAAGGTGAAATATTAAAAATAAGTGGAATTTATTCAGATTTTGAACACACACCATTAAAATATACACACAGAAGGGAAAGTGGGCATGTTGAACCATAACACATAGTTCCCTGCCTCCCTAAAAAAGTTACGTTTGTATTTATACACATATATATATGAATATACACATATACTCGCTCATTTTAAGACCATTCAGTCAACTCATACTATCGTTAAAGATAAAAACTGTAACACGAGTTTAAGATTAAATAATAAATGAAAGGAAATGGGTATCCTCGGAGGATAAAGACAAAATTACAAAGGATTGAGTCAAAGTAAAACTGAATTACCTGGCTAACCAGTCAAATGACGTTCAAGTAGGAGCTTATTTTTATTGGTCTCTGACTCCACTGTTCAGCAAGTATTTTGATCCTGAGAACAAAAAAAAGGGGAGGGGATGTTGAAGTTTATTGCCCTTTCTTAATGTAAGTAGTATTATTAGTCACACACAAATTAACCTTTCCCATCATTCCCTTCTCTGGACATACATGAAATAAACAAAAACAAAACATGCTATCAAGTTCAAGTCCTCCTAGGAATCTGAGGTGATGCCTTATTTTGCCACACAATACTACTTCTGCTTACAAAGTCCGGTGTAGCATATACAATATACCGTGCCACAGTTTGTAAACATGAATAATGCAAAACAGGAGATGAGGAAACCAACTCCTGTCCAAAAGAAATACTCAACAATTAACAATTAAAAACAATACTGATATCTTGGCAGAAGCGAATGCTTAAATACCCGAGTCCAGACAGAAATACCTACCAGATAGGTGGGTGGATGGATGAATAAAGCAAGCAAGCAAGCAAGCAATGAAGAAAAAAAAGGAGAGAAAAACCATGGATGTTTTTCCCCCTCTTCTAGTAAAGACTGCATTTGGGCCACCAACAAGACATATTTTTAAATGGGAAAGGAAAATGAGGAGTTCTTCAAAATAATCTGCAATAGAATACGTGAACATATAAACAGCTTCTCTATACTTGAGGAAATACAGAGCAGGCTATGATGCAACAAAAAAGTAAGCCAATAAAAAAAACATTCACCTTCACTTTACAAACTTCCAAATGTAACAATACAGCAACAATCTGATTACCACTAACTCTAGAGGTGTATATATCAAGACAATAGCCCTAATTATGCCCCAAAGTTCATTGCATTCATGCTGGAATTTGCAGGTCTGTTGGAAAGGGGTAAAGAAAAAATTATGTATATACAAGTTCCATATCACAGCCTTGGCCAATCCACGTGGACAAGAGAGGGACAATCAACCATAACCTATCTGCATCATGCGAAGGGTCTGTTGCACTTCTGAAACCCAATTTAAAGGTGAGAAAATTGAGGAGTGAGAAGGAAGCACATCACATGTTCACAAAAGAAAAGGAGGAAAATACAGGTAAGCGTATCAATACCACGCAATTAAAGTCTAAAAAAGAACTATCATATCTACTAACATACCTATTTCTCATTACAGTATAGTCTCTGGCTTATAACGGAGGTGTCAAAAGAGAGCTGGTTCTTGGAAAACATCTTCAATCCACGATAATATACTACTTGTTAGCATAATGGTCTGAAGAGTGGAAGGTTTGGAGTACACCAGATCTAGACTTAATGCCCAGCTTTCACTTACGACCTAGATATTCAACTTGAAGGCTTTTTTTTAAAGATTTTTAAAAAAAATTTTTAAGTTTATTTATTTTTGAAAGAGACAGAGATAGCAGGAGTAGGGGAGGGGCAGCCAGAGAGGGACAGAGAGAGAGTCCCAAGCAGGTTCCACGCTGCTAGCACAGAGCCCAATGTGGGGGCTCAGACCCACGAAACCGCGTGATCATGACCCAAGCCAAAACCAAGAATTAGACACTTAACTGATGGAGCTACCCAGGCACCCCTCAACCTGAAGACTTCTTTGAGCCTTAGATTTCTCATTATAAAACGGGGATCACACCTAGTAAGGCACTTGTGAAGATTAAGTGAAATGCTTAAGTTACTTATCAGTACCTGATGCATAAATGCTCAATAAATAAAAACTATTATTAGCCAACAAAAGACTATCTGACATCTGATTTAAGACTATCAAAACACAGGGGCACCTGGGTGGTTCGGTTGGTTAAGCGTCCCCCTCCCTTTCCCTGCTCTCCTCTCTCTCTCAAAAAGAGAAGACAAAAAAGTCCAAGCACATTCAAATAAAAAAATGGGAGAAAATACAATCATTAGTTTTAGTGTCTAAATGAATTCAATGTTTTAGTACCTGAATTTTTATGATATCTAATTTAATTAGAAGAAGGTGAAGGGTGAAAGGAAGGCAGAGCTTCTATTAAGAAAGCCCAAGGTTTTCTGGCCTGGTTTTAAATCAAGTTTCATTTCAGCAATGGTTCTTTTGTTTTTGCTCCTTTTTACAGGGGAAGGAGGAAGGCCGTGGGGTAGGGTTAGCATCTACAGAGCAGGATGAGTGGGGAGGAAAAGGAATTTGAGTCAGAACGTACGTGGTGCCATAATGACTGGCCCAGGAAACGAGTACTGCTCCCTAGTACGACAGTTGGCAAGAGAGCCTACATGAACACAAGTGTTCCACTGCTGGTGGGGACACCCAAAGGAGTGCGGACCCACGCTACTCTAACCCATAACCCCCGGGATCCAAAGAAACACTATCCACAAAATTTCCCCTCCCAAGAAGTGTGCAGTTGGGCTGGAGTGGTCCCCAGAAACTCACAGACAAATGACTGGCTTGCCCACCAGGACCCTGCAGGGGTAGATAGGCTAAAAAGTACTATACAACAGGGGTGCCGGGCTGGCTCAGTCAGAAGCGCATGTGACTCCATCTCGTGGCTCTGAGTTCAAGCCCCACGTAGAGTATAAAGACTACTAAAAAAGTAAATAAATAAAACTTTAAAAAGTAAGTAAATAAAAAGTGCTATACACTAGATCCTATAAAGTATAGAACCTGGGAACGCTGCAGTTAACCTGTCTACAACCAAGGTTCTGCAAAGGCAACAGTCCCAGCAGATTTCTTGGGACTGTATTTTTTACCTTCAACAAAAATAAGCATAATTTTTTCATAATTTGGACTTCAGTCTATCACAAACACAAGTCAAATCACACCGACAAAAACTAAATGACGTGTCCCCAAAATACTAACTATGGGGAGATGCAGGTTAATTTTTCTACTAGAATTAACGAAAAATGTGATTGATGGGATCCACATTATCAAAACCTGCATCACTTGAAATCTAATGGGGAAGAAAAAAAATTAAACTGAGCTTTGTTAATAGCTTGTCTGAGAAGACGTGCCTCCAGGCCAGAACAAAGAATCAAACTGGGGGAGGGGTGTTGACAGAAGAAAACCCAAACTATATAATGCTGATGCTTGGAAACATCAGTAGTACAAAAAGAGGCCACTGAATACCATGAACATGACTCTTTTGCTGTTGAAAATGGAAGGGGGCAAGGACTCTGCTATTCATCATATTAAACTCATTGTTCCTGCCATGCTACTGTGGGTAGTGCTCTGAGGGATTCTCTCATTTCCCTAAAAATCCTAGAGATGGGGAATCACCATCTTTGGTCGAGTCAGCTGTTGCCCACTCCTCTCCAAAGCACTACGGAATAAATTTACCCATCAATTTCAGGTTAAAGTTTACATGATATTGGTATAAATAAAACATTCTCTTGAAGTTGAGATTATTTATAATAGTCCCAAAAAAATAATATATCATTTCTCAAAACTGTAACAACAGATTTTACTTGCAGCAGTCAATTGCAACAAATTTGTAGCTATAAAGAAAAAACCAAATGTAAGTTAAAAATCAAATGGAAATTTAAAATTATTTATAAAAGTGCCACTTTTTTTGCAGCTGTATAAACTTAACTCAGTTTAAAAAATTTTTTTCCTTACCATTACTTATCCATTATTATGTGTTCTAGTAAATAATAAGTAAAATGTATTTGCTACCCAAGTGCACACTAGTAATATATTGATGACAAACTTTTTTAAATACCAAAGTCTTTTTGACACGGAGAGGGGGGATTATTTCTAATTACACATCTAGTAAAGTAAGGCAGGGTTAACATGTATTACTAATCTCATGCTATAAACTAGAAAGGACTAAGCTGATTTATAATAATTTATTCTACATCGTCATTTAGTAAGTTGCAATAAATGTTTAGTTCTATATGGAGTCAATATGAAAATTTAAATGATGCAGTGAAAACAGAAGCCTTGCTTTCAGAAAACCTATGTTTTGGAAGTCCAGCTTCTTGAGGTGACCTTCTGTGAGACATTTAAATCAACCGAATGTTTCCTGTGTACCTAAGAGAGGCCAGGCGTTACACTGGCCTGCAGAAGCATAAGCAAAATATGGTACCTGCAACTAATCAGAAAAGGAGAAGCAGGTGTAGAATGCCACTAGTGGTATGTTTAATTGGCGGGGGGGGGGGGGGGGGGACGGGGGGACAAGCAGGGGAGAGGAGGGGAAGAGAGGGAGGCACAGAATCTGAAGCAGGCTCCAGGCTCTGAGCTGTCGGCACAGAGCCCGATATGGGGCTCAAACTCACAAACCGTGAGATCATGACCTGAGCCGAGGTCAAGAGTCGGCCACAAATGACTGAGCCACCGAGAGGCCCCTCCAATGAGAATATGAGAATGAACTACCTTGCCTTTTTCAGAGGACTGCTATGGTAACTGTAAAGCACTATTTTAATGCAAAACAAGACAAACCCAAAACCATTTACTTCAGCAGAGAATTAATGAAATTCAAATGTACAGATAACTTCTATAATTATTTTCCACAGTTATCATAACCAAAATGCCTTTTCTTTATAATAGAAGACAAAGGCAAAGAAGAAAAAAAATTGTAAAATGTTAGCCGTTTGCGTAAAAAGTACAGGAGACATAGGAAATTTTAATGGAGTGTACATACAGGTTGCTAAAAATGAAAGGTACTTTTAACTCAACATATCTAGGAAATTCTGCTTACACAACGGTGCTATCCACAGATAAGCATTGGCAGTAAATATAACCCTTCTGCATTAAAATTACCTTGAGGTGAAGGGGAAAACTAAAAAATCCAGTTGGCAGCCCAGTTTATTAACAAGCCCCGGTATCTCTGGCCGAGCTGCAGTTAGTACTAACGTGGTTACTAACACAGCCATGCAAGCAAGTCGCCTGCCGGTGCTTGTTCTGCCTCCCTCTCCCCTCTCTTGGAAAAACTGCATGCAGTACTGCACGATCACACAAAATAAATACAGGAAAGGGGGTGGGAGGGTTGGGTGGAGAGCTGAGCGAAGCTCTGGGCTCCACCAGTGGAAGGCGTTCCACAAGAATTGCTACAGGGTCAAAAGTTTACAGTGGTTTCAATTTCACCTCTTAGCAGCCAATCAGAAAACAGACACTGTACGCTGACCCCTCAGGCTGCAAATGAACATTAACTCATTGGCTACCGGAATTGCATATATTCCTTTTCTGGTAGGCTTTTCTTTTTCATTTTTTTCTTCTTCTTTTTCGAGGGGGGAAGGAGTGGGAGAAGGCAAAGAACATTTTTTAAGTTCAAGATGACAATTTTACTTAAGACCATGTATTTTAAGCAGGTATGTGAGGGAAGAAATGATCAAGCAATTATCTTTCTCCTCGAAACCGGTTTCTGTATCCTGTAATATCTAACAAACTAATCATTAATGCTAGTATCAAATCAAGGCAAAGAGTGAACTTAGGCAGGTTAAGGAGAAAGATTTATCTCCAAGAGGCTGCAATTCTAAGAACAATTTATAATATGATGAAAGACATTGGTTGTGTTTCCAATAATGCCTTAAAAATAACTCAGATAATTAAGACACTTAAGTATTTATCTACATCCCAATTTTTTATCTACATAAATTCCCCACCTCTTCTCCAAGTCATTCATATACACATGCAACACGCCTGTCCTTTTCATACTCTGCATCCAGCAAAATTGCAGGTATAGCTCCTAAGGTTTAAAGCTTTCTTTTCCCATATTTCACCTCTCCTAACACTTTAGTACCAAGGAGTGATCTTTCATACAATAAACTCAAGGGTGATCTCTCTGGCAATACACACAACTGCTCCCTAATTCATTCATTCATTCATTCATTCATTCATTCATTCATTCATTTTATGTAAATCTACAAATGCAGTAAACATCACTAAACTAATCCATTAAATACTATTTTCAACATTCTATATTTAACATTAAGCAAGGGTAAAATGAAGATCTGTACCCATACACACCTTAATTATCCTACATTTAAGAATGAGATTTCTTTGAAGCATTACATGATAAAAGTGAAACAGCTATGTTAACTACTCTATCAGAATGATCAGTTAAATCCTAAATAAGCAGATGTGTGAATCAGTAGTTAGCAATATTTTTTATTAATACATGGCGGTCAGATTTTAGCAGTCTTACTGGCTTTAAAATTTTAAACTTCTATTTAGAAGCCCCTGTAGCCACTACCACTGCCTAAGAAAATGATTTCACGTAACATACTCATTTTCTTACCCAAGCTAGCAAAATTAAGAAACTAGTCATTTCTGAACATCCGAAGGTAACTAATATACAAAAGTGCCTTACTTTATATATAACTGTTGCTAAAGAACTTCAAAATAAATCCATAGTGTATAAAGTTTCCACAGCAATTTGCTCACAGTCGGTTAAGCGTCCGACTTCGGCCAGGTCACGATCTCGCGGTCCGTGAGTTCGAGCCCCGCGTCAGGCTCTGGGCTGATGGCTCAGAGCCTGGAGCCTGCTTCCGATTCTGTGTCTCCCTCTCTCTCTGCCCCTCCCCCGTTCATGCTCTGTCTCTGTCCCAAAAATAAATAAACGTTGAAAAAAAAAAATTTTAAAGTTTCCACAGCAATTTAATGTCAGTTGTTAAATCAGTAAATAAAGAAACTTGATACAGATAAAGTTTTTTAATTTAGCATTAAAACAAGTAATTTTCTAGTAACAACTCCTAAGCCTTCATGACGTTTATGTATATTTGCCAATAAAAAAACCTACACATTTAAAATCTAGTAGTTTTTTTTTTTTTAACATGGCCTGCAGAAGCGTCTTTTATACATTAAATTAGAGGAGTCTTCTGTATATCTTCTTTTTACAAGATGGCCTCATTTTGAAAGAAAATGGATGCGATAAAATTTTACATCAAGTCAGCATGTTAGCAAGAAGCTTTTCTGTGTGTTCTGAATTTGATTAATACAAGCCAAGGTCACTTCCTGAAAGATGCCTACCATTGCAGCTGCAGGCAAACTAGGCTCCCGAGTAAGGATTGGGGGAAGGGAATGGGTGATGGCATTTATTAACACTGAGATAAACTTCCATCTACACTAGCAGCTGTGTAAGAAGGGGGCAACATGAAGATTCCAGAATTCCTGGCATATAAAGATTAAAATATTTCCAGTCATTAATATTTAAAAGCAGAAATTTAATCATTATATAATGTTCACGTCAAAATTATATCAAAAATATCCTCTGGGTGCCTGGCTGGTGCTGTCAGTGGATCATGGAACTCTTGCTCTCAGTATTGTAAGTTCGAGCCTCAAGTTGGGTGTAGAGATTACTTAAAAATAAAATCTTCAAAAAACAAATACATAAATAAAAATTCAAAATAAAAATATATCCTCACTGCAACAATATATTAAAACATTTCACTCCTAATACTATACAAATCATCTACTACCAAATACTGAAGTAAATTTAGTATTAATACAATAAGACCTCTATGCAAAATAACCTACAAAGGAAGAGACAGGCCCCTGAAGAAGATAGATTCAGAGATTCAATTTCTCCCATCTAAAAACCAAGGGTAGCCGGGGCGCCTGGGTGGCTCATTTGGTTGGGCGACCGACTTTGGCTCAGGTCATGATCTCAGTTTGTGAGTTTGAGCCCCGTGTCGGGCTCTGTGCTGACAGCTCGGAGCCTGGAGCGTGCTTTGGATTCTGTGTCTCCCCCTCTCTCTACCCTCCCCTGCTCATGCTCTGTATCTCTCTCTCAATAATAAAAATAAAACGTTAAAAAAAATTTTTTTTGTTAAAACCCAGGGTAGCCTAAAGTCAAGAAAGTATAAATCCAAAACAAAAGTCTATACTGCAAAATATCTGCTAAAGTTTTGTGCTGAAATTCAATTAATTTTCCTCTCACCAACATTAATACAAGTATCACAGTTTCTATGCTCAAAAAACAAGTATCATCAAAATAAACATTACCAGTAACTAGAACAAATCCTCTCCCTGAATAATTATATGCCAAGATTTAATTGAGCAGTTACTATGTACTGTTAGGAAACCATACTAAGTACTTTGTCAGTCCTCTTTGAGGTTCTATATACATCTCAACTAACTGGATAAAATATTAGGTAGAGTAAGAAAATCTATAGGATTCTAATTTTCTAACTTTCTATTTAACGTTGGATAAATTAAATTGCTTTTGTGTGCGTTTTCCCTACCTGCCAAATGGAGTTACCATGACATTCCACAGAGACATGTAATCAGCAAAATCACCTCTGTATTAGTGGTTGTATAATAAACAACACCTGGGGTGCCTGGGTGGCTCAGTCGGTTTCATGACTCTTGATTTTGGCTCAGGTCATGACCTCACAGTTCATGAGTTCAAGCCCAGCCCGGAGCTGCTGACAGTGTGGCGCCTGCTTGGAATTCTCTCTCTGCCCCTCCCCCTTTTCTCCCTTTCTTTCCATCTCTCTCTCTCTCTCTCTCTCTCTCTCTCTCTCAAAATATATAAATGAATTTTTTTAAATAAATAAATAATTTTTTTAAAAACACACACAATACCTGTCTCTTTTTTAATCATCAGCATGTTAAAACGCATGATGTTTCCATTTTGTACATAAATTGTACATATTGTACATTAAAACGCATGATGTTTCCATTTTGTACATATAATTTTGTCCCTCCCTTATGCTCCCCATCATTGTATCTTGATTGAAATAACTTCAACAAAAAAATTAATAGATGTTAGATGCTCAAGTTCAAACAAATTTATACAGTTTGATTTTTTTTTTTAAGTCTTTTACCTTCAATGACTGGCAGAAAAGGACTATTAACAGGCACAGAGCCTTCCATATATGTAAAGGGCTTTTTAAATCATTTTAGGAAAAGGAAGGCAACCAGGTTTAAAAAAAAAAAAAAAAAAAACAATGTGAGAAGTCCCTGAATTCAGAGAATCTAGTTGCTGGTTGCAGCAGAGGAAAGCATTCAGAAGGGTTCAACAAGACTTAATCGCGTGCCTTTGAGATGGGACAAATTCTAAAAATGGACAAAGGGTAAATAAAATTCATCATTCATACACCTTCTCACCAGCACACCTTGTGAGGCACTCAGGAGGGGATAAACTTTCCTCAAATTCTTTTCTCGACCACATGAATTATTCCAAAAATAACTCAAAACAAAGAGTTAAGCAAGCAGTAGTTAGCTTCTTGCCATGTACATCAGCGTGAAGGAGGTGCACTCATTCCTTCACATCTCCAGCCACATCATTCCTCTCCCCTGGTTTTATCCAAGTACCCAACGTGTTCCTTCCTCGGCAAGTGAGACCAACTCAATCAGGGTCAGGGCAGCTAGCTGCCTGGTCTTCCTGTACCAACCCAGCTTCTATGTCAAAAATAGAACCTGAAAGGAAACATCAGCTATAAAATAAAAACAAACAAATGTTGGCCTGAGTGTCTTTTGCTCTGCCAGAGTGGTTCACAGACACAAGTTTGAGGATTGCTAAGAGTCACAGATTGTTTAAAAACTTTGTTATTTTCTACAGCATCAAACCAGATAGACTGGCCATCCCACAACTGAAAACTTCCATTACAAAAAATTCAAAGTACTACACCATATAGAATGGTATCATTACTCAGTAATAATGTAACTATGCCATATGCTCTTTAAAAACCATATTGGACTGGGGTGCTTGGGGGGCTCAGTCAGTTAAGCAACCAACACTTGATTTCGGCTCTTGTCATGATCTCACAGTTAGTGAGTTCAAGCCCCACATCAGACTCTGTGCTGACAGTGCAGAGCCTGCTTGGGATCCTCTCTCTCTCTCTCTCTCTCTCTCTCTCTCTCTCTCTCTCCCCCAAAATAAATAAGCAAACAAATAACACATTGGACTATGAGCCTCAACTGTAACTCTCAAGTGAAAAACCAACAGGTTGTCATTCCAGTGCTTACCAGTCACAATAAATGTAAATCATCCATCATTTCACAAATGTTTGCTGAAATGATGCCATATTGTACACTACTGCTATTCCAGCTTCTGTGGATACAAAGCTAAACACTACATGTGGCCCTCATAGAAGTCCTTAAATTCATACAGCCTAGTCCCCTGGGCATGGCAAAGGAAGGTGCTCTGAGTCTAAACATCATTAACATGTGCCTTTGAGACGGGATAAACTCTAAAGATGAACAAAGGCCAAAAATCAAAAAGTTTGTACATTTTACTGAGTATTAACGAACAACAAATAAGCAAACATTTCCAGAAAACCTAAGTGCCATCCATAAAGAAAATAAGTAAGGTGGTATGATATAAAAGGGGGGGGGGGGGGGGTGCCTGGGTGGCTCAGCGCGTTAAGCGTCCCACTTCAGCTCAGGTCATGATCTCATGGTTCATGGGTTCGAGCCCTACATTGGGCTCTGTGCTGATAGCTCAGAACCTGGGGCCTGCTCTGGATTCTGTGTCTCCCCCTCTCTCTGCCCCTCCCCTGCTCATGCTCTGTGTGTGTGTGTGTGTGTGTGTGTGTGTGTGTGTGTGTGTGTGTCTCTCAATAATAAATAAACGTTAAAAAAAAAAATTAAAAAACAAAAAAAAAGAACATACATTTCCAAGGGTTAAATTTCCACAAGCAAAGTGTCCATGCCTTAATGGTTGTGTTTTGGGCTAGGCACAGTAAACATTACACTGTTCCTTGTTCTTCTCTGCAACTTTTTCCCTCTATTCCCAGCCACTCCCCAAGTGTGGTGCTTAGAAGCAATGGAATGATCAGAGGCAAGCCATAAAGGTTAGAAAATCATGGGGCTGAGATGATCAAAAGTAGGGAGGCAGAGTTAAGGCAAAAGAGAGTTTCCCCTAAATACATTATAAAATCCAGAAGCCTAAAGAGATCAACACATTAAAAATTAGCATATTTTTGTAGTTTTTTTTTTTTTTCCGTATATGTAATCAAAGCTAATCATCAACTGGACAAATCTCATACAATTTGAGCACCAAGATATAATGGCAAATAAAGGATTATAATCTCTTGAATAAGCTAAAAATTCATGAATTCATAATATGAAAATATACACCCAAAGGAAAAGCTCTCCCTTACAACAAAGCCAACTAATATAGAAGATAATGATGGAACTAGAAAATCACCATTTGCTAAATCATATTAATAGTTCATTCAAGGGGCACCTGGCTGGCTCAATTCTTCAGCTCAGGTCATGATCTTGCAATATGTGAGTTAAAGCCCCGTGTCAAGTTCTGTACTGACAGCTCAGAGCCTGGAACCTGCTTCAGATTCTGTGTCTCCCTCTCTCTCTGCCCCTACCCCACTCGTGCTCTGTCTCTCTCTCAAAAAATAAACATTAAAACAATTTTTTAATTTTTTAAAAATAATTCATTCAAGAGGCAAGAATCACCAACGGATGCTAAAACTAGTGGGCATTAAGTTTAAGGAATAGTAGGCTATTTCCATAATCACAGACTCAAAACCTCTAAACTCCACAGGAAACTTACCAGGTATCTCCCACAAGTAACCTCACAGTGGAGAAAGTAGCAGACACCATCTCAACCAAATGGTTAAGGTTAAGCATCGTCAAATAATGGGGCTCTTGATTACAAGAGACTGAAAAAAAAAAGAAATCACTTCTATGGCTCTCCTCCCCCAAAAGTGCAGTACCTGAATCTAAACATGAGGAAACACCACACAAGCACAAAATGTGGGAACTTCCACAAAGTAACTCCTCTCTCACCTTCAAAAGTATCAATACCATGAAACACAAAGAAAGATAAGAAACTGTCCCAGGCTAAAAAGGACTGAAGAGACATGACAACTGAATGCAATGTGCAAAATCCTGGATTTTCCTTCCCTTTAGAGGACATTACAGGGACAACTGGTGAGATGTGAATAAGACTTATAGAATAGATACTGTATCAACATTAATTCCATGATTTTTTTTTTAAATGTTTTATTTTTGAGAGAGACAGAGACAGTGTGAACAGGGGAGGGGCAGAGAGAGGGAGACACAGAATCCGAAACAGGCTCCAGGCTCTGAGCCATCAGCCCAGAGCCCGACGCAGGGCTCAAACTCACAAGCCATGAGACCGTGACCTGAGCCAAAGTTGGACGCTCAACCGACTGAGCCACCCAGGTGCCCTAATTCCATGATTTTTTAACCGCAGTGTGCTAATGTGAAAAAAATTGTTTTGAGGAAATATATACTATTTAGGTGTAAAGGAGCATCATATCTATTACAACTTACTCTCAAACTGCTCAGAATAAATATGTACGTTTTTAAATGATAAAAGGAGAAAAGCAAATATAGTAAAATAGTAACATTTGAAGAATATGACTGAAGGTCACATAGTACTTCTTTATATAAATGCTACAACTTTTCTATAAATTCCAAATTAAAGAGAAATGAAAAATAAAAGGTAAATAACAGACTGGGAGAAAACATGTGCAGTGTCTAACTGGGACAAAGAATAAAAACCCAGAACACACAGGATCCCTTATAAATTAGTAAGAAAAGGCAACATAACAAGACAAATGGTCAAAGAATCAGAAGAGGCAGTTCAGAGTAGTACAAATGGCCAATAAATACTGAAAACATGCACAATTCTAAGGGCTTGGAAAATGCAAAATAAAAACAATGAAAGAAAACAGCATCAGTTGGCAGAAACTAGTCATTTTAAGCATGTACCCTTTATTCCATGGCTAGGAATATACCAGAAGTACACAGATATAAAGATATGTATAAGGATATCCAATATAATATCCTATAAAAGAACAAAAAAGGGAGGAAAGTAAAAATAGTGAGCATAAATAGGCAAATATAAACTCTAACTTCATGTAAGCTCCTTGAGGTTAGATTCCAATAGGTTTTTAAGTTTATTTATTTACTTTGAGAGAAAGTGTGCACAAGTGGGGGAGGAGAAAGAGAAGGAGAGAGAAGGAGAGCAGGAGGGAGGGGGAGAGAGGGGGGAGAGAGAAGGGGGAGAGAGGGAAAGACAGGAAGAAAGAGGGAGAGAGAGGGAAAGAGAGGGAGAGAGAGGGAGGGAAAGAGGAGAGAGAAGGAGAGCAGGAGGGAGGGGGAGAGGGGGAAGAGGGGGGAGAGAGAGGAAGAGAGAGGAAGAGAGAGGGAGAGAGAGGGAGGGAGAGGGAGGGAGAGGGAGGGAAAGAGACGGAAAGAGAAGGAGAGCGGGAGGGAGGGGGAGAGAGGGGGGAGAGAGGGGAGAGAGGGGAGAGAGGGGGGGAGAGAGGGGAGAGAGAGGGGGGAGAGAGGGGAGAGAGAGGGAGAGAGAGAGAGAGAGGGGGGAGAGAGGGGGGAAAGGGGGGAGAGAGGGGGGAGAGAGGGGGGAAAGGGGGGAGAGAGGGGGGAGAGAGGGGGGAGAGAGGGGGGAGAGAGGGGGGAGAGAGGGGGGAGAGAGGGGGGAGAGAGGGGGGAGAGAGGGGGGAGAGAGGGGAGAGAGAGGGGGGAGAGAGGGGAGAGAGAGGGGGGAGAGAGGGGGGAGAGAGGGGAGGGGGGGGAGACGGGGAGACAGGGGGGAGAGGGGGAGAGAGGGGGAGAGAGGGGGAAGGAGAGGGAGGGAAAGAGAGGAAGAGAGAGGGAGAGAGAGGGAGGGAGAGGGAGGGAAAGAGAAGGAGAGAGAAGGAGAACAGGAGGGAGGGGGAGAGAAGAGGGGAGAGAGAGGGGGGAGAGAGAGGGAAAGAGAGGGAGAGAGAGGGAGAGAGAGGGAGAGAGAGGGAGAGAGAGGGAGGGAGAGGGAGGGAAAGAGAAGGAGAGAGAAGGAGAGTGGGAGGGAGGGGGAGAGAGGGGGGAGGAAGAGAGAGGGAGAGAGAGGGAGAGAGAGGGAGAGAGAGGGAGGGAGGGAGAGGGAGGGAGAGGGAGGGAGGGGGAGGAAGGGAGAGGGGGGGAGAGGGGGAGAGGGGGAGAGGGGGAGAGAGGGAGAGAGGGAGAGGGAGAGGGAGAGGGAGAGGGAGAGGGAGAGGGAGAGGGAGAGGGAGAGAGAGAGGGAGAGAGAGAGGGAGGGAGAGAGAGAGAGAGAGGGAGAGAGAGAGAGAGAGGGAGAGAGAGAGAGAGAATATGAATATCCCAAGCAGGCTCTGAGCTATCAGCAAAGAGTCTAATTTATGCGGGGCTCAAATTCACAAACTGGGAGATCATGACCTGAGCAGAAGTCAGACACTTAACCAATGCAGGTGCCCCAGATTCCAGTATGTTCTATTTGTTAATATTTATCTCTAATAACTAGTACATGACAGGTACTCAGCATATATTCGCTCAACTAATGGACAAATGGTTAAAGAAAGGATATTCCAAATGGTATATTATACAGCAACTGAAAGGAACGCAGCATAAATTCATAAACACTAAAATTAAAAAAAAAAAAGAATGCAGTAGGTATACATATATAACCACCTAAAAAGATGTCCATGAAATAAATGGAAAAGACAACTTGTAGGTAACATATAACATGACTGTTTCAGAGTGAGACATGTCTGCATAGCTATGTCTGTTTATATTTGGGGAAAAGTAAAGAAAGCGTCAACAATTTTGATAAACGATTAAAGTATAGGAATGCCTTTTCAAGATCTGGGATTACAAATAAGTTTCTTATCAATATTTTAAAATAAAAATTAAATTTAAACAAGATGCCACAAAAAAATTGTTAAGCTGCACACATCATTAAACTCCTTAATGTAACATACAAATTAACAGACTAGAAAAAAACAGGTAACATGCACCCAGAGTCTTAAATCTTTGATCCAGGGGTGCGTGGGCGGCTCAGTCAGTTAAGCAACCAACTCTTGATTTCGGCTCAGGTCATGACCTCACGGTTCATGGGATCAACTCCCATGTCAGGCTCTGCACTCTCTCACTCTCTCTCAAAATAAATAAATATACATTTTAAAAATATCTTTGATCCAGATTCTACTTCCAGGAGTCTATGAAAAGGAAGTACAGTAGTCTCCCACCTTAAATGCAAGGAAAACATTCCAAGAATTCCAGTGGATGCCTAAAACCAGGGACCGTGCTAAACCATATACACTATGGTTTTTCCTATATATATTTACCTATGATGAAGTTTATCAATTAGGCACAATAAAAGATTAATAACAATAAGACAGAAAAATATACTGTAATAAAAGTTATGTGAATATAGTTTCTAAGTATTGTACTTCTCTTTCTTCTTGTAATGATGTGATGTGAGATGATAAAAAAAAATGAAGTGAGGTGAATGACCTATGTTTTGTGACAAAGCATTAGACATAAAAGCAAGATGAAGAAATACATATAACTGTAACACAGGATAAAGAAGAAAAATTAAGGAAATGCACTGAAATGTTAATGCCCAAGATAACTACTATCCTTTTTCTACTTTGAAATTGCCCCAATATTTCCAAAATTAGCTGGATTTGCTCTTATGATCACAAAATAAAAGGTAGGTGACAAGGATGTGATTTATTTATAAACATTCCTAAACTTATATTTGAAATACAAAATTCTAACCCCTTACCTAAACTAGATTGTAAGCCCAATTCCTGACCATCATTTGCCAATTTAAACAAAACAAAAAATCAAGACAAGTCACAGACTGGGAGAAATTATTTGCAAAACTGATCTGATATCAGATTTGTATCCAAAATATACAAAGAACTCTTAAATAACAGTAACAATTATCAACATAAGAACACAACTCAATTTAAAAATGGCAAAAAATCTAGACACTACCCTAAAGATATACAGATGGCAAAGAAGCACATGGAAAAGATGTTCAATATCATATGTCTTTAAGGAATGACAAATTAAAACTAAAATGAAACACCACCACACATCTAGTAGAATGGCTAAAATCTGAAAAACAACAATAACAAATGCTTATGAGCACACAGAGCAACAGGAACTCTCATTCACTGCTGGGGAAAATGCAAACGGTACAACCACTTTATGAAGACAGACACTGGCAGTTTCTTACAAAGTTGAACATACTTTTATCATAGGATCCAACAGTCACACTCCTAGGTATTTACCCAAGTAAGTTGAAAACATGTCCATACAAAATCTACACACAAATGTTTAATAGCAGCTTTATTTATTATTTCCCAAACCTGAAAGAAACCAAGATGTCCTCTAATGGGTTAAAGTGGATTAACTGTTGTATATCCACACAGTGGAACATTATTCAGCAACAACAACAAAAAAAATGCATGGTCAAGCCAAGAAAAGACATGGAGGAAACTTAAATGCACATTGCTAAGAGAAACAAGCCAATCTGAAAAAGCTACATATGATATGATTCCAACCATATGACATTCTGCAAAAGCCAACACTGTGGAAACAATAAAAAGGTCAGTGGTTGCCAGGGGTTCAGATGGAGGGGAGGAGGATGAATAGGCGAAGCACAGGTAACTTGTAAAGAGCTGAAACTATTCTACAGGATACTGTAAGGACAGACCACATTACAAGTCTGTCAAAACCTACTACGGAACTATACGGGGCGCCTGGGTGGCGCAGTCGGTTAAGCGTCCGACTTCAGCCAGGTCACGATCTCGCGGTCCGTGAGTTCGAGCCCCGCGTCGGGCTCTGGGCTGATGGCTCGGAGCCTGGAGCCTGTTTCCGATTCTGTGTCTCCCTCTCTCTCTGCCCCTCCCCCGTTCATGCTCTGTCTCTCTCTGTCCCAAAAATAAATAAACGTTGAAAAAAAAATTTTTTTTTAAAAACCTACGGAACTATAAACACAAAAAACTGAATGTAAACTGTGGACTTTAATCATCTTGCATTCATATTAGTTAATTAAGTATAACAAGCGTGCCTTGTACCACTCTAATGCAAAACGTTAAGAGGGCAAAGGGGGCAGAATATGGGAACACTCTATTAACTCCTCAATTTTTCTGTAAATCTAAAACATTCTATGAAGTCTATTAATTTTTTAATGTTAAGAATTACAAAGAAGAGCACGCGCCTGGGTGGCTCGGTGGCTCAGAGGGTTGAGCGCCCAACTCTTGATTTCGGCTCATGTCCTACTTTCATGGTTTGTGGGGTCAGGCCCCACCCCACTCTCTTTCTCTCTCTCTGCCCTCCCCCTGCTCCCACAGGCTCTCTCAAACATTTTTTTTAAAAAAAGAATTACAAAGAAATATGCTGCTTTTTCAAGTGGACATCTAACACAAATTAAGTAACTAAGTTTTGGTTGTTTTTTTTTTTTTTTTTTTTAATAATTGAGTTGTATAAAACTTTCAAAAAAAGGCTGCCGAATTTTTATACCACATAGCTTACTTATGCCACCCAACACTTCCAAAAAGAAAAGTAACATGACAATTCTTCACCACAAACAATGCACTCTCTGGGTCATTAATCCAGCCATGTTGGTCCTCAATGATAAACCTGCTTCAATGATAAATTTAAACTTAATTCAACACTGAAGTTTTGTTCTTTAAAATTCTCACACAATTGTCGTTAAGTCTTTGCAATATTGTCTGCATTAAAAAGGAAAAAAATTTAAGATTTTTTCCTACCAATTTAAAAACATATAGCAAATGTCTACTATGTACCAAGCTAAATATACTGTAATAACAGTTTCTGACTTATCGAGGAAATTAATCTAATATTCCAGTGAAAATCTCTTCCAATAAACTTGTTCTCGGGACTGTTACGTAGCGAGAAAATACAAACTTTCAGATTTACCAACACAGAAGTACAGACTGTAGCGATTCACACAAAAACCTCAGAGCTATCTTACCAAGAAGAAATTTAACCTGCAAAATTACAAAGTATTTTGGTATTTTTGGATGAAATACAAAAAAGGACAAACATGTGACTAAATAAATCAGGGAAAGGAAATATTTTAAATCAGTTTCACAGGCAGCTCCTTACCTCAATCAATAACCCAGAGTGGCTGGGTAGATTCACACAGAAGGCAAGCAATGCAACCTTGACAATTCCTAATAATGACAAAGCCTTCAAGTACCAAGTGAGCACTTAAGGGACTGCTGTTTATTACACGGACACCCTTTCAGGCATATGCATAAACAGCAAACACCACTTCTGGCACAGGTCTTGAAGATTATAAAAGTTTGCACATAGGCAGTTCTTTCAAGCACTACAGGGAGAAAATACGTTCAGGCTTTTAAAAGAAAGACATTAGTAAATCTATTAGAACTTAAAATTTCCATCACCAAGAGACCTGTATAGCACAAGTAGAAAGTAAAGCAATAACCGTATTTTTACAGTACTATAAAAGTGTTAATTACAGTAATGCTATACATTAAATTATCAGAAAAGTATCCCATTTTACAGACAAGGAAGGACTCCAGAGCTGTAATTTGTCCTCTCTGATGAAGCACACATTCAAATATGCTAAGATTCCATCTGTGGTAAATGGGAAATCCTAACATAATAAAAATATTCTAAACAGATTTAAACCACTCTGTGTAAACCAATCTGCTTACATTCAGCTGCATTAGGGCCATTAATTAAATTCATTCAGGTAAAAGGCCAGCAAAAAATTCTGTAAGTCCTATACCAACATTTTAAATAGAAAAAAAAAAATGGCCATTACAAGCCACTTTTATAAACAACTTTCTAATCACAACCTTCTTATAAAATATAACCAATCAGGGGAGCCTGGGTGGCTCAGTCAGTTAAGCAACCAACTCTTGATTTGGTCAGGTCATGATCTCAGGGTCGTGGGACCAAGTCGCTGCGTCAGGCTCTATGGTGAGCTGAGCCTGCTTGGGATCCTTTCTCCCTCTCTCTCTGCCCCTCCCCTGCTCATTCACTCTCTCTCTCAAAATAAATAAATAAACGTTAAAAAAAATTGGAATCTACATTAAGAAAATCTGGTGAGCACCACTCATTAACTGATCAAATTATACTATGAAAGATTGTGTTTTGCATACAATTAATCCCAAATAATTTTTACCCCTTTGTCAATCCAATTATTTTCATTCGCCATTTTGAACCTGGGGAAATAAATTGTTTAAATTATTTTAAACTACATCCTTCCATAAACAGAAGGAAAGGAACAAACATTTACTAGAATCCTAGGGTGCACAGCATTTCATTGTCCATGCATAAGACATCAAAAGTTTAGGTAGGTTAGAATATCTTGCTCGGGGTGCCTGGCTGGCTCAGTCAGTACAGCATGTGACTCTTGATCTCGGTCAGGGTTGTGCGTTCAAGCCCCACACTGGGTGTAGAGCTCACTAAAAATTAATAATAAAATAGTACTAATAATAATAACTTGCTCAATGTCTCACAACTGATGGAACAGAGATTAATCAGAACTCAGAACAGCCTGGAGGCACCTGAGTGGCTCAGGAGGTTAACGGCCCGACCTTGGCTCAGGTCATGATCTCACAGTTCATGGGTTTGAGCTCCACATGGGGCTCTGTGATAACAGCTCAGAACCTGGAGCCTGCTTCAGATTCTGTGTCTCTTTCTCTCTGCCCCTCCTTTGCTCGCGTGCGCGCGCGCTCTCTCTCTCTCTCTCTCTCTCTCTCTCAAAAATAAACATTGGGGTGCCTGGGTGGCTCAGCTGGTTAAACATCCGACTCTGGCTCAGGTCATGATCTCACAGTTTGTGAGTTCGAACCCCGCATCAGGCTCTGTGCTTTCAGCTCAGAGCATGGAGCCTGCTTCAGAGTCTATGTCTTCCCTTCTCTCTGCCCCCTCCCGTGCTCATGCACATGTGTCTCTCTCTGTCTCTCAATAATAAATATTTTAAAAAATTGTTTTTAAATAAATAAACATAAAAAAAAAGGACTCAGAATAGCCTGAATTCCAAGCTCATGCATTTTGTACTATCATTCTCCCCCAAATTTTAGTTGTATTAATAATTGTGATTGTAGGGCACCTGGGTGGCTCAGTTAAGCATCTGACTTCGGCTCAGGTCATGATCTCGCAGTTTGTGAGTTCGAGCCCCACGTCGGGCTCTGGGCTGACGGCTCAGAGCCTGGAGCCTGCTTCAGATTCTGTGTCTCCCCCTTTCTCTGCCCCTTCCCTGCTCATGCTCTGTGTCTCTCTGTCTCTCAATAATAAATAAACGTTTAAAAAAAATTTTAATAATAATTGTGATTGTATAAATTTTGATTCTAAAATTACCCAATAGCAACAATTTTGCAATTTTGGGAGGAGGAGGGGCACACAGGTAGAAAACAGGTACCCAACAACTACCTAACACTAACCTTTTCCAATATGCAATCAAGGAATATTAGAAGTATAGTCTCATCCCCTACTTCCTTCCCATAATACAGAATCTTGGGCCTAGAAAACCATTAGCTGGTGACAAGATCCTGCCAGAATCAGAACCCCCATCTTCCCATTCCATGCTCGATGTACCTTCCTTACCACTACACTTGTCAAAGCAGTGGCTATCCAACTGTGGTTCCCAAAGCAGCAGAGAAATTAGAAATACAAATTCTTGAACCCTATGCCAGTACAGTAAACTGTGAAGGTGGGCCCAGCAATCCCTAATTTAAGCATTCAGGTGATTCTGGAGTGTTCTAAAGTTTGAAAACAACCAGCTTTAGAAGAAACCTGATTTTTAGGATTGTCCAAGGCATATACTCCTAAACACAGGAGTTAATCATACTCCTAAAAAGAGAAAACAGATTGACTTAATCCTCCCTTCCTATTTGTCTAGTCTAGTGCAGTTCTTCTCAAACTTTTAGGGAGGAGAATCACCTGGGTGGGAGGGGCTAAATTCCCAGGCCCTACCCCCAGTGATTACAATTCATCAGGCCCTGGAGTAGAGGGCTTGAATTTGCACTTCTAATGTTGACCAGATGATAGAAATACTGCAGGAAAGCAGACTAAATTTTTGAGTCGCAGGGGACTAAAGCAATCTCTCATACAGATCTCACATAACCCAACTTAAAGAACACTTCCATCCTTCCTCTCTCATCCTTCCTGCTTGCCCACGGAGATTCTCGATCTTCCCCAGGATGATTTTTGAAAGTCACAAGCAATTTTGTCAATTCAATTTGTAGAGGAGCAAAATTTGCCACTCCAAAATGTGTCCCTTTAGCATGTGGATCACAGGCTATTTTCAAGAAAAAAAAAGCTCAAGAAGAACGTTTGGCCTTCCCCCAACTGCCTAGAATTTAGATGGAAGACCTGCTTGGAAGGGAGCTAGCACCAGGGACAGCTACAGGAGAATATGAACTAGGTGTGGTAGACAAGGATGAACTCAGAAAAGTCTTATTAAATTCCACTGCTCTGTGTTCTATTCCTTCTGTATGGGCCAGCAAACATTTACTTTTCATTTTCCTGCAAACTGTCTTCCTTCCCTTTGACGTCCTTGATCCCACCACCCCCCTTCTCCTTAGCTCTGAATGGCATATAAGCCTCAATTGCCTGACTACCTATGGGCCTCATAGTCTTATGGAGCCCCCTTATACACATAATTATGTTGATTTTCTCCTATTAATCTGTCTCACATCAATTTAATTGTTGGACCAACCTAAAAGAACCTTTAGAAGCAAATTTTCCTCCCCAACAAATTCCATTTCTCAAAATATACCGATGAGGTCATGTTAGAGTTAAGATTCCATTTATTATAGGGGCACCTGGGTGGTTGAGTCAGTTTCAAGCTCAGGTCATGATCTCACAGTCATGAAATCGAGCCCCAAGTCGGGCTTATAAGCTGGGCACGGAGCCTGCTTAAGATTCTCTCTCCTCCCTGGAGTGCCTGGGTGGCTTAATCAGGCATCCAACTTTTGATTTCAGCTCAGGTTAACGATCTCAGATCTCAAAGTTCATGGGTTTGAGCCCCATGTAGGGCTCCACACTATCAGTTTGGGATTCTCCCTCTCCCTCTCCCTCTCCCTCTGCCCCTTCCCTGCTTGCGTGCAAGTGTGTGCTCTCTCAAAATAAATAAACTTAAAAAAAAATTATCTCTCCCTCTGTCACTCCCTCGCATGCATGCACACACTCTCTCGCACGCGTGCTCTCTCTCAAAAAAGATTCAGTTTACTATCTTCAGAACAAAAGACCAAATAAAATCTTCAAAAGGGCTTGTATGAAGTTTTAATATGGTTCAATATGTTATGTGACTACAAGAAAAAAGTATCCTATGAGATACCACAAAGAGCACCTGAATTAAGAATTGAGAAGACTTAAATTCTCTCAGGAGGTCTGCACATACATGACCTCAGGGGAAATTTAAGAAAACAGTTTGACAGTCTGTCCAGCAACTTTTTAAATAGACTTATGTGAAAATTCCACCACTACATGCTCATAATAACAATACTCAGATGTCTAAAAACATGCAGTAGTAAGAAAAGAAGTATGTTAGTTTATAAACTCTGATCATCACCAAAATTACCCATTTCATTCATTTATTCAAAAAACATTTACTGAATGGAAATCTGGAACTCAGAGACACAAGATGCTCTTATCCATGTCCTGCACTACCAACAGCCCACGGTATCATTAGTTTTTCATATTTCTCAAATTTATCCATTTCATCTGAACCCCATTACTACTACCCTTTAGTGGTAGTAGGTAGTACATTTTCCCTGGATCACTCCACAAGTCTACCTTTATACTTCACTTAATCCTCAGCTGAATCAGGACAATCTTTCCGTGACTATATAGCTCAAGTTCCTTTTTCATTTCATTTCTAAAGACCTCTCCTTATACCTAATGGTCCAGCCACACTAAATAACTTAACATTTCCCAAAATACACCCAACTGTGCCAAGTCTTTGTGCAGAAGTCACTGCTGGTCAGAATGCCACCCTACCGACCCATCCATCTCCAATTTATACCTTATAACACTCTTCCTCCTGAAAGCATCCTCCAGATGCTTCCACTAGGTCTCTTCCAGCCCACTCTCCTAATCTCAAATTAGGTTATACACTCCCCCAATGAGCCCAATGACACCTCTGAATATCTCTACTGTGCTTTCAACCTGGTAACTGCCTCTCTCCTTGCTCTTTCCCCTCTTAAAGACAGAGTCTGAGTCTCTGCATATGCCTAACACATAGCAGGCACACAACATTTTGATTAAATAAATGAGGGGAGGAAAGATACATACAGGTGTATACATACAGGATGCTCAGAGATCTTGCAGAATTATTCCCTATAAAGAAGTCAAAATACCTGGAAGTTGCTTACCAATATACAAGAAGGTTTTACAGAAAACCTCATAACATTTGAAAAATTCTCTGAAGAAGATATTCTACTATAAGTAAAACTATCTTCTTGGTTGCAAGCACAAATGAAAATAAAGTGAAATAGTACTGAAAAACAAGAATAAATCTGAGATCAATATCTGTGACACTGATATAAATCTCTCGGACTCAAGAAGTTAAACTATAATTAAAAGACGCCAACACAGCTACTACAGTTGTCTGGAATTTAAACACACACACACACACACACACACACACACACACACACACTTATGACTTAATGTTATGCTGTAAAACACCAAATGCCTTCAGTTTTCTGTTCCAGGAATGATTTTTGGAATTCTGCCAAAGAAGGAAACCTCTGGCCCCTGTATGTTTTGCAGTATGTGAGTAAACCAGCCTGCCCAGGAAAGATGAAATCATATACAATATAGCAGAGAAACAGGTCATAAAAGACAAATTTCAAATAAGTAGAAAATGAGAAGGCAGTAAAGATTACAAACTTTGGATATTGACAGACAAGTCTATCCCTCGGAGGGCCTCATCCTAAAACGGACATAAAAAAAAAATACCTTATGAGGTTGTTGTGAGAACTATCAGAGAATTACATAAAGCATTAAAAATACTCAAATCCTAATACACGTATGAAGTGCTCAATAAATGGTAACTTGCTATTACTGCTTCAGGATAGAAGGAATCTTAGGAAAGCAAGAGCCATATAACAAAAGTTACATTCCTGCTACTGTTCCTCACTTCCTTAGCTTTTCTAATGATGAATATTTTTTCTAAACTGTGCCCCCTCCCAAAAAAAATTGTTTTCTTTTTTCATTTTAGAGAGAGAGCATGAGCAGAGAGGAGGGGCAGAGGGAGAGAGGGAGAGGGAGAGAGAGAGAGAGAGAGAGAGAGAGACCTAAACAGGCTCCACTCTCAGCGAGAGCCCCACATGAGACTCAATCCCATGACCCCAGGATCATGACCTGAGCCAAAATAGGCTCAAATGACTAAGCCACCCAGGCAACCCCTCCAAAAAAAATTCTTATGAAAATGAGTTATCATAATTACTAACGAAATACGTTTACATTTTGTATAGGAAAAAAATTTGTTAACGAGTACTTAGTATTTTCATAATGCTAAATCAAAATCATTTCAAATCTATAAAGGGCACCTAAAACTCACATTTCAACATTACAAGCATAAAAATTCCAAAATCCCTAAAATGTATAAGACAAAATAAAACATGACCTATGTTATGGAATGAATTGCAACCTCCAAAATTCATCTGTTGAAGCTCTAGTCATCAGTATCTCAGAATGTGGCTGTATTTGAAAATGGCGCTTTTTGTTTGTTTTTAAGTAAGCTCTATGCCCAATGTGGGGACTGAATTCATGACCCCCAAAAATCAAGAGTTGCATGCTGCAATGACTGAGCCAGCCAGGCACCCCTGGAAATAGGGTCTTTAAAGAGGCAATTAAGTTACAATGAGGTCATTAGTGTCTTAGATGACTAATGTCCTTGTAAGAGGTGGGAACTGGACACAGACAAGTACATGTACACAAGGAGATGATGACTATCTACAAGCCAAGGAGAAACACTTCAGATGAAACCAATCCTGCAGATACCTTGATCTAGACTTCTAGCCTCCAGAACTGTAAGAAAGTTTCTCCTTTACAGCACCTGGCCTGTGGTACTTTGTTAGGGCAGCCTTAGCAAACTCATACAGACTAATCTTCCTAAAACTACACTGGGTTTATAGACTGGCAGTGTTATTTCTAGTTGTAGTCACTGGTTCCTCAAGCTAATCTCAACACCACTTAGAATTGGACACATTTCCAGGGGGCCTGGTTGGCTCAGTCAGTACAGCATGTGACTCTTGATCTCAGGGTTGTAAGCTCGAGTCCCACGTTGCATGTAAAGATTACTTTAAAAAAAATTAAAAACATGGGGCGCCTGGGTGGCGCAGTCGGTTAAGCGTCCGACTTCAGCCAGGTCACGATCTCGCAGTCCATGAGTTCGAGCCCCGCGTCGGGCTCTGGGCTGATGGCTCAGAGCCTGGAGCCTGTTTCTGATTCTTTGTCTCCCTCTCTCTCTGCCCCTCCCCCGTTCATGCTCTGTCTCTCTCTGTCCCAAAAATAAATAAACGTTGAAAAAAAAAATTTTTTTTAAATAAAAATAAAAAAAAAAATTAAAAACTTAAAAAAAAAAAAAAAAAAGGACAAGTAGACCCATTTCCAAAGTCATAAAATCAAATACCTAAAGCCAGAATCATGAATTAGGTATCACGCATACTTTTTTTAATAAAGTATATAATCTACACTATTTGGGCTATGGCATTATTAATATATAATTATATTAATAGATCACTTTTTTTGCAGAAAAATATGCATATTCTGAACTTTTATTTGCACCTATTAAAGTCAGTCCTCTTGACCTGAGCAATATTAGAGACACTGTTTTTGGACAGAAGAAACAAACTTTGGATTGAAAGAAATGGCAATTTAAACCCCATTTTGGGGTGCACAGGTGGTTTAGCAACTTTTTTTTTAATTTGTTTTAATGTTCATTCATTTTTTTAAATTTTTTTTTTTTAACTTTTTTTATTTTATTTTTGAGAGAGACAGAGACAGAGTGCGAACTGGGGAGGGGCAGAGAGAGAGGGAGGCACAGAATCCAAAGCAGGCTCCAGGCTCCAAGCTGCCAGCACAGAGCCCGACGTGGGGCTCGAACCCGTGAACCGTGAGATCATGACCTGAGCCAAAGTCAGACACTTAACCGACTGAGCCACCCAGGCGCCCCATGGCTTTCACTTTTTGCTCACGTGTTCTATGTATTTATAAACTTCTTTAGAACTCATAATATTAATTTTTTTCCTACTAAAAAAGAAACAGGAATATGTACCATCTTTTCAGACTAATGCTTTCCTGTACTATTGAATGGGATATGTTAAGGAAAACTTCAGGTAAAAATATTACACATTCACCCTTCCTCATTATTGAAAAAGCCCAGAATCTATATTGAGCCCATGTTCAAGATAGTCAAAAATCAATTTCTACTTGATATTTTTCAATTTCTATATTCTAACTTTATGTAGTCACAAAACATTTTAAAACTGCTAATTATTTGCCACATAACTAAGTCACACTCTCAAAGTCTTCCTCCCCCCCTTTCAAAATAATCTAGTTAAATATGCACCTGGAACACAAAATCACTTTAATGGTACCTAAGAAAAAATAAATCTGCACCCAAAATCAGACAAATTAGTTGAAAAGATAGGGCACTTTAGATTAGTATGAACTGCAATACCCATGTTTCTGAAGGTAAACCGATGTGAATACACAGAACAATACCACAGAAGGTCACAATGAAAATGGAACCACTTTGTTTTACAGATAAGGGAAAATGAAACACAAAAAGTGACTTGACCAAGTTCACACAGTAAGAAAGAGGATCAGTGCAGGGCCCTGACTTCCCAGTCTAATATTCTTTTTTCTAGATCATACTGCCTCACATCTTAGCTTACGGTTTTAAATAAATTCCTTTTTCCAAATAAATTAGCAAAAATAGCATCAGATAACATACTTGGTTTCATAAATATGCATAAATGAAACAAACGTTTGCTGGCATTTACTACCTGGCATATTTGCAATACTATCTATAGAGCTGTGCATTCATTGAAATTTCAAGCATGTAAAATATCTTGATCAGACATCACAAAGGTGTCTGCTCTGCAAAAGCAGAGATGAGATGCTTTATGAGAACCAATTCATCCAATTCCCCTGGAGGTAGGACAACTAGTTAGATACTAATTAGCTGAAAGACAAAATTTTCTAGCCATATATGTTGGAACAGTAATTTCTGTTTGTTTCAATGACACTTTCCTTTTCAAACTAATGTTTCTCATCTCTGATTTCAAAGTCACCTTGCAGCCTAATGGAGGCACATAGCTCTGACTCCTCTCCCTCAAAACAAGATTCATAAGAAAATAAATAATGCAAGGAGGCATTTCTTTTAATATTTTCCTTTACTGAAACCCAGTTTGATAACAATATATGAAAATCTTTGACGGCAGAACATGTACGTTAAACTAAAAGATAAAAATGCAGAAGGAAAGGACAAGGAAAACTAACAGCCGTATGAGACAAAAAATACATGAAATAGAAGCCAGGTAGACAATAGATCTCTGAAATGTAGTTTGGGGAAAATAAGATGAACATCCTAAATGAACAAAGGCTGATGCAACTAGCAACTAAATATACCAAGCGAAGTTTACCAAAAAGAAAAAGAATGTTAAAGGAATATGTGCTTGTCTCATATCAAAACCACAACAAATACTGAGGCAGGTATGTTTAGACATACTCAAGCATAAATCCAATAAAATAAAGTTGCTGTACTAAAACAAAATCACAGATGGAATAAAATCAAGTTATTACAATATATGGCTATGGATTATTTCTTAGATATACTATTAGCCTTCGGAAGATTAAAATTCAATACTCAAAGAAATTATAATCTACCGACACTGTCAACACAAAATACTGCTTATAAGTGTAACTGCGATAGATCTGATTGAATCGCGCAATGTGATAATTAACTTCATTTTATCCACTGAATGTTGATATTCTTCTTTAACAAAATCCAAGTATTCAGGGCTATGAGTGATGAGTGACCTTGAGGCAGCTCTTGGAAGGCAGTCACCATGGCAACACTACCACAAAAGTGCCTCATCCTCAGCAAAAGGACCAACCTGGTGCATGAGGATTTAAAAACCTAAGGAAACAGAGCTTCCTTCAAGCCAAAAAAATTAATTTTAAAAAACGTTTTATTAACCTATTTTAACCTTCCTATTTATTCTTTCTGAAGGAGGGACACATGCATTAACTTATCTGAATGATGAAATATGAAGCCGGGCATAAATTATTCTTTTCTTTTTACTTTTATTTGTTTCCTATGTGGGCAAAATCAATTAAGATATGCATAGTAATTTTTAATTTTTGAAAAATGCATGTTTAAAATTGTTAACAATCACCACTATTCTAATCTTTTAATCATTTTCCAAAGAATTCATTCTAGCAAGACTGTTTTATTCCAGCCTATGCTTTGATAAAGAAAACACGAGAAAAAGGTTGACTTACAGTTCCAAATATAAAATATGGATTTGTAATTTTACTTATTTACCCTAAAGAGTCAGCTGGTTGTTTGCCAAGAGGGGGTGGGAGAAGTACACAAGCTTCTTTATATTTGGTGTTTTTTATAAAGTTACGTCTTTGGCTTCAGACACAGATGATGTATTTTTTCCTAGGGAATCTATTCCTTGAAAGCCAGGAATGTAACTCTTTAGTCATTTTATCACCAATACAGTCAACACAGGGCCTAACATCAAGTAAGTGCCAAAGGATTTCAAGTTTTTGCACACCTACCAAGAGAATCTTGAAAAACTATATACCCTGGAACATTTGTAAGCTGACATTTAAACTTTTCACCAACTTAATTACTTACACAGCAGTCATTTGCAAGATATTTTTAGTATTAACGTATTTTTTAAAGGGTTTTAATGTTTATTTTTGAGAGAAAGAGTGCGAACGGGCACAGACAGAGGGAGACACAAAATCCGAAGCAGGCTCCAGGCTCTGAGCTGTCAGCACAAACCCTAACATGGGGCTCGAACACCGTGATATCATGCCCTGAGCCAAAGTCAGTCAGACGCTTAAACTACTGAGCCACTCAGGTGCCCCTGTGTCTTTAAATGTTTATTTTTGGGAGAGAGCAAGCGTGAGTGGGGGAAGGGCACCGAGAGAGGGAGACAGAGAATCCCAAGTGGGCTCAGCACTGTCAGCGCAAATTTCGAGCTCGAACTGTGAGATCATGACCTGAGCTGAAGTTGGATGCTCACTGAGGAACTGAGGAACTGAGCCACCCAGGAACCCCAGTATTGATATTTTTAGTGAACTGCTACATCACTCACGTATACAAAGCAAACTGGATTATTATCATCCCTTACTAACAGCCAGAAATTTTATAACTGTTCCTTTCTCCTGGAATATGAATTTCCATTCCTCGTCGTCCACAGTACTTGATCATAATGGAGTATTATTTTATGCTTGAAAGTATTTTACTGATCATCCCATCTCTACAACTAAGATGTATGTAAGCTGAAATAATAATTAAAGTCCATCTCATCACAGGCTCTAAGCATTGAAAACACATTTATTCTGAATTATTCCTACAATCATTATTAGGATATAATTGTTCAAAATATAAATGTATTACAAGTTTGGTAAAATACATGTTAAAAGTACATTTTGCATTATAAGTGAATCTGTTAAGATACACAGGCAGGGCTTCCTCTCCCTGACCCCAAACTCCATGCCTACAGGTATCCACAATGAGTAATACTGCTAAAATGCCACAGTGTTCAATAATTTATACTTTTTGTTTGTTTTTTTTTTTTTTTCAGAGAGAGAGCACAAGCAGGGAAGAAGAGCAGAGAGAGAGAGAGAGAGAGAGAGAGAGAGAGAGAGAGAGAGAGAGAATCTTAAGCAGGCTCCACACTCAACACAGATCCCAAAGCAGGGCTCAGTCCCACAACCCTGGGATCATGACCTGAGCTGAAATGGAGAGTCAGACCCAAGACCAACTAAGCCACCCAGGCCCCCCATTTATTTATACAGTTTTATTTGTAAAACTATAAATAAAACTTTGCTTATATAAATAGATAAGTGTAAGGATCTATGTGAAAGCAAAGGCTCTCAAGTCTTCAAATGCAATCTTTTTTTTTTTTTTTTTTTAATATTTTTGAGACAGAGAGAGAGACAGAGTACAAGAGGGGAAGGGGCAGAGAGAAGGATACACAGAATCCGAAGCAGGCTCCAGGTTCTGAGCTGTCAGCACAGAACCCAACGCAGGTCTCAAACTCAGAAACCAGGAGATTATGACCTCAGCTGAAGTTGGATGCTTAACCAAATAAATCACCCAGGCTCCCCTCTTTCAATGCAATCTTAGTCTCATGACAAAAATCTCAGTGAACTGTGATCAAAAATTGTTTGGGGGGAAGCGCCTGGGTAGCTCAGTTGGTGAGACGTCCAACTCTTGATTTCAGGACAGGTCATGGTGTCACAGTTCCATGAGATCAAGCCCCACGTCAGGCTCTGCACTGACAGCAAAGAGCCTGCCTGGGATTCTCTCTCCCGTCTGTCTGCCCCTTCCCCACTTGCATATGCACACTCTCTCTCTCTCAAAATAAATAAATAAAAACTCTTTAAAATTATTTTTGGGGCACCTGGGTGGCTCAGTCAGTTGATCATCCAACTCTTGATTTTGGCTCAGGTCATGATCTCACAGTTTGTAGGATCAAGCTCTGCATCAAGCCCTGTGCTAACAGCATGAAGCCTGCTTAGGATATTCTCTCTCTCTCTCTCTCTCTCTCTCTCTCTCTCTCTCTCTCTCTCTCTCTCCCTTTCTCTCTGCCCCTCCCTTGCTCATGCTCTCCTACTCTCTCAAAATAAACTTTTAAAAAATTATTTTTTCATTATCTCTTAGCAGTTTGGTCAACTATCCCTTCAATTTTGATGAAAACACAACCAGAAGTACCTGACCAACAAACCATTTATTACTGAATCATTCACTTTTTTTTAATGTTTATTTTGAGAGACAGAAAGAAAACGCATGAGTGGGGGAGGGGCAGAGAGCAAGAGGGAGAGATAATCCCAATGCAGATCTTGAACTCAACAAACCCTAAGATCATGACCTGAGCCGAAATCAAGAGTCGGACACGTAACTGACTGAGACACCCAGGTGCCCTGAGTCATTCACTTTTCAAACCCTGAGACCAGTATTTGTAATTCTCCATGTGTTGTTACAAACACCAGTTTTTTTTAAACACCCCAGTACCAAGGCAACATAGTAAAAACAATTCTTCCTTTCTTTTTGCAGTTAAAAGAACAACTGTGAAAGCAGACATCTAAAAAAGAAGACTCTGCAAAGCAGACCAGCTTAAGGATTTAAAAGAACAAAAGGTAGCAGCACTTCAGTGGCTCAGTCAGTTCAGTGTCCAATTTCAGCTCAGGTCACAACCTCACGGTTTCTGGGTTCGAGCGAGCCCCACATCGGGGTCTCTGCTGTCAGCACAGCGCCCGCTTCAGATCTTCTGTCCCCCACCTCTCTGCATCTCTGTGCTCACATGCATGCTCTCTAAAATAAATAAACATTAAAAAGAAGAAAAGAACAAAAGTTGGGGTACCTAGACAGCTCAGTGAAGCTTGCAACTCTTAATCTCGGGGTTGTAAATTCAAGCCCCACGTTGTGGCTTAGTTGGTAAAGCCACTGACTGTTGTTTTTGGCTCAGGTCATGATCTCACAGTTCCTGAGACTGAGCCCCACACCGGGCTCTGCAATGACAGCATGGAGCGTGCTTGGGATTCTCTCTAAATAAATAAACAAATAAAGCTTTTTTTTTTTTTGATTTTTAAAAACAAGATGATAAAAAAAATATTTTTTAAGTTTACAGGGGCACCTGAGTGGCTCAGTCAGTTAAGCGTCTGACTTCAGCTCAGGTCACAATCTCACGGTTCATAGGTTCTAAGCCTCACATCAGACTCCACACTCTTAGCGCAGAGCCTGCTTTGGATCCTCTGTCTCCTCTCTCCACCCCTCCCTCACTTGCATGCTCGCTCTCTCTTCCTCAAAAATAAATATTAATAAAATAAAATCTTTTTTAAAAAGTTTACAAATCTGAAGACTAATTCTCTTTAAATGATTTGTGTTAAAGCTTCCAAATCCAACCGCCAATTTATAGAAAATACAGAGGACAGAAGAATGTGCTAAATGACATCACTCAGATGCAAAATCCACAATACAGAAAATTTTGCAGAACACAAATCCAATTTTTCAAACAAATAAACTGCAACGTAAAAAGAAGCAGGAAGAAGCTAAATTAAGAGACCTAGAAGATATAACAAACTGCAATATGGGCATCTGATTCAAACAAACTATAAAACATAGTTACATATCAAGCAACTGGAAATTCAAAGGTGCCTGGATATGACATGAAGGAATTTAAGGTAAATGATGAGGGTTTTGTTTTGTTTTGAATAGTCCTTATAGTTTATAGATACTAAAACGCTTACAATTAGAACAGTTATGTTATCTGGAACTTGCTTTAAATAATATGGAAAAAGGGGAAATCTGAATAAAAGTAAGATTGGCCATGAATTAGTCATTTCTGAAGCTCAAAGACACTTTATGAGAATTCATTATAGTATTCTTTCTAGTTTGGGCTGAAATTTTTCATAATGAAAAGATTTTTAAAACTATCTCATAAGCCCTTACCAAGCCTTCACAGACCCAAAGTGAGATCGTTTCAAGACACTAGGTGCAAGTGAACTTTCACAGCTCTGACTGCAAGTACAAGATGGAGAATCAATGTGTAGAAAGCATCTATAAATGGCAGGCACCAGAAAGCCACTACCTGCTCATTTCTATTTTAACATGGTAACACATTCATCAACTCACAGGTATTTAAGTGTTCTAAAATTTATAAACACCTTTATTTATATAAACACATATATGTAAGTTATATACATAAGTATTTTATAGCATACCCTCCCAACATAAGGCAAATAACAGGACAAAAGAATTAAAGACATCATAAAAATGTATCTATGAGAGTGTGACTTTGACTTTTATTTATTCCAATTATCTTTATTCCTCACCAAATAAACTTCTGCCTCACGGTTATATCTGGCTAACACAACATCAATACACTATAAACCTCTATCCATTCAAAAGCCTACTTCCTACTACATCTTTAAGAAGTAAAAGGGAGAGAGAGAACTAAGTATCCTACACATTTGTGCTTTGTTAGTTCACATCAAAGCAATCTTAAAGTCAAATTTCAAGAACAGAAAAATACATTTTATTTATAATCAGCCAGATTTATTAAAATTAAAATGCAGTATTTGAAAGTCCCAAAAACTGCAACACTTATACAATATTTCCTACTACCACCGTAGCATGGAGAAAGACCATCCGCTCCCTTTAAATGATCTAATTTGATAACATTTTCAAAAAGGAAAAAGGTAGGAGCGCACCTGTATGCCTCAGTTAGTTAAGTGTCTGACTTCGGTTGAGGTCATGATCTCGCAGTTCATGAGTTCGACCCCCGCACTGGGCTCTGTGCCAACAGCTCAGAGCCTGGAGCCTGCTTTGGATTCCATGTCTCCCTCTCTCTCTGCCCCTCCTCTGCTCGCTCTCTCTCTCTCTCTCTCTCTCTCTCTCAAAAATAAATAAATAAAAAGTTGTTTCTGGCTTAAAAAAGAAAAAGGTATGTGTTTCTCCTATACGCAAGCAAAGAATTTACAGACAAGATGCAGAATAACTCAGAAAAGCTATCCTGGGGCGCCTACGAGGCTCAGGAGGTTGAGCATCTGACCTCAGCTTCAGGTCATGATCTCAAGGCTTGTGTCAGGCTCTCTGCTGTCAGTGGAGAGCCTGCTTCAGACCCTCTATCCCCCCCTCTACTCCTCCCCTCCCCCACTAGTGCTCCCATCCCAAGTGCATGCACTTTCTCTCTCAAAAAGAAATACTAAAAAAAAAAAAAAAAAAAAAGAAAGGCTATCTTATGCTACATGACTAGAAAACTACTACCTGCTTATCTGTATTTTAACATGAAAACACATTTATCAACTTGTAGGTTAAGTGGTTTAAAATTTATATACAACCTCATTTTAAAAACACGTTTGGGGGGACACCTGGCTCAGTCCATTAAGTATCTGACTCTCGGTTTCGGCTCAAGTCATGCTTTCACAGTTTCCTGAGTTCTAGCACTGAGTGTGGAGCCTGCTTGGAATTTTCTGTCTCTCCCTCTCTATCTCTACCCTTCCCCCGCTCATGCTCTCTCTCTCTCTTTCTCAAAATAAATAAACTTTAAAAATTGGTAAGAAAAAAAAACCCACCACATTTGGGGGCACCTGAGCGGCTCAGTCAGTTAAGAGTCAGGTTCAGGTCATGTTCTCACGGTTTGTGAGTTTGAGCCCCACACTGGGCTTTGTGCTGACAGCGTAGAGCCTGCTTGGGATTCTCCCCCCGCTACTACCCTGCTCATGCTCTCTCTCTAAATAAACTGTTTTTTAACAATTAAAAGAAATAATCATTCAAAAAAACACATTTGATGTTTTAAGGGAAACAAATTAAAAAAAGGATCTAGTGGACATGCTCTTCAATCAGCATTAAATACATTGTTGAATATTGTAACTAAAATTACAGAAGTAGGGGCAGCTGGGTGGCTCAGGCGGTTGAGCGTCTAACTTTGGCTCACGTCATAATCTCGAAATTCGTGAGTTCAAGCCCCACATCAGGTTTTCTGCTGTCAACACGGAGCCCCCTTCAGATTCTGTCTCCCTCTCTCTGCTCCTCTCCCACTTACACTCTCTCTCTCAAAAATAAAAAATAAACATTAAAAAAAATAAAACTACAAAAATATTTCAATCATTCATAGCCAAAGACAATTTATTTTTCACTGAAGTACACACTTTTATAAAATAAGAGGACTTTCTCTCCTGGATATTTTTACTACAAATAAACTCCCTAAGCTTTTTCCAATTAAAAAAAGGGGGGGGGGGTGGAGATGGGAATCCTTAAAGCACAAAGCCAATTATGAAAGTCTTGGTCTTATTTATTAAGAAATTAGTGAGAAATCTATGCTTTATGTACCTAACTGGGAACAATCTAACATATCTCATCAATAGAGGATAGAATTAAAGGGTGGCAGATACTGGGGCACCTGGGTGGTGCAGTCGGTTAATCATCAGACTCTGAGTTCAAGCCCCTCACTGGCCTATGCACAGATGGTGCCAAACCCGCTTCCGATTTTGTCTCTCCTTTTCTCTACCCCTCCTCCACTTGTGTGCGTTCATGCGTGTTCTCTCTCATAAAATAAACAAACTTTAAAAAAAATAATAAAGAAATAAAGGGACAGGGGTGCCTGGGTGGCGCAGTCGGTTAAGCCTCCGACTTCAGCCAGGTCACGATCTTGCGGTCTGTGAGTTCAAGCCCCGCGTCAGGCTCTGGGCTGATGACTCGGAGCCTGGAGCCTGTCTCCGATTCTGTGTCTCCCTCTCTCTCTGCCCCTCCCCCGTTCATGCTCTGTCTCTCTCTGTCCCAAAAATAAATAAAAAATGTTGAAAAAAAAATTAAAAAAAAAAAAAAAGAAAGGACAGTGGATATTAGAAAAGAGAAAGATGTTGCATGTGTAGTAGCAACTATAAAAATTGTATTGATTTCAACTTACTAACCTGCAAAAACTGTCCATCACATAAAATGGAAAAATAAAAGATTACAGAACAGCATGCGAAAATCCCTTCTTTCTGACATACCCAAAAGTCCATATAGAGAAACACAGAAAGATACATAAATATTAGCAGTTGCTTTCTCGGTACTTTTCTGTATACATTTTTTAAATGTGCATCATTTTTTTTTAATTTTTTTTTTCAACGTTTATTTTTTTTGGGACAGAGAGAGACAGAGCATGAACGGGGGAGGGGCAGACAGAGAGGGAGACACAGAATCGGAAGCAGGCTCCAGGCTCTGAGCCATCAGCCCAGAGCCTGACGCAGGGCTCGAACTCACGGACCGCCAAGATCGTGACCTGGCTGAAGTTGGACGCTTAACCGACTGCGCCACCCAGGCGCCCCTAAATGTGCATCATTTTAATAAACATGATACTTTTTATAAAATCAGAAAACATATTTTTTCTTAATTGTATTTAATAAACAATACATATAAAATACACATGTAAATGAAACTGGATAAAAAGTACTTGACCTTCTTTCAAAAAATAAACTCCTAAACTGTTCAAGAAGTAACTCAGCAAGTTTTGTGAGAAGTCACATTCTGCTTTAAAAGGTTGTAACATACAAATTTGTTAAATAAATAAAATATATTATTAAAACTATTTTAAAACAAAAATAATAAGCTCCTTATGGTACCACACTAAAACTTTAAAATATGTATGAATGGGGCGCCTGGGTGGCTCAGTCAGTGAAGCGTCACACTTCAGCTCAGGTCATGATCTCATGGTCGGCTCAGGTCATGATCTCACGGTCCGTGAGTTCGAGCCCTGCGTCGGGCTCTGTGCTGACAGCTCAGAGCCTGGAGCCTGCTTCCAATTCTGTGTCTCCCTCTCTCTCTGACCCTCCCCCATTCATGCTCTCTCTGTCTCAAAAATAAATAAACATTTGAAAAAATTAAAAAATAAATAAATAATAAAATATGTATGAATAGGAGGCAAGGACACACAGTACTAATTCTTGCCTAAATTAACAATGCATTTGGGGGAAATTATGATAGGCTTCTTTTATTACACTTAATAAAAGGAGCTATTTGGGGCGCCTGGGTGGCTCCATCGGTTAAGTGTCTGACATCAGCTCAGGTCATGATCTCACTGCTCATGAGCTTGAGCCTCGCATTAGGCTCTGTGCTGACAGCTCAGAGCCTGGAGCCTGCTTTGGATTCTGTGTCTCCCTCTCTCTGTGCCCCTCCCTTGCTCACACTCCGTCTGTCTCTCAAAAATAAATAAACATTTAAAAAAACGATTAAAATTTTTAATTTTATGTATAATTTTAAACTAATCTGAAGGGGCATCTGGGTGGCGCAGTCGGTTAAACATCCGACTTCAGCCAGGTCACGATCTTGGCGGTCCGTGAGTTCGAGCCCCGTGTCAGGCTCTGGACTGATGGCTCGGAGCCTGGAGCCTGTTTCCGATTCTGTGTCTCCCTCTCTCTATGCCCCTCCCCCGTTCATGCTCTGTCTCTCTCTGTCCCAAAAATAAATAAAAAACGTTGAAAAATAAAAAAAAAAAAAAAACTAATCTGAAAAAGAAATATAAATTTTTCTCTTAATTTTTTTTTTAATGCTTATTTATTTTTGAGAGAGACAGAGACAGAATGCAAGTGGGTTAGGGACAGAGAGAGAGGGAGGCACAGAATCCGAAGCAGCCTCCAGGCCCTGAGCTGTCAGCACAGAGCCCGATGCAGGACTCAAACTCACAAGCTGTGAGATCATGACCTGAGCCAAAGTCAGTTGCTCAACCAACTGAGCCACCCAGGCGCCCCAAGAAATATAAATTTCTTAAAGCTGGTTACTTTTTTAAATATTTTATCTTTAAGTAATCTGTATACCCAACGTGGGGCTTGAACTCACAACCCAGAGATCGAGAGTCCCATACTCCTCCAACTGAACCAGACAGGCACCCCCAGGCTAATTACTTAAACATTCACAAAAAAAGGTTTCACGGGGCGCCTGGGTGGCTCAGTCGGTTAAGCGTCCGACTTCAGCTCAGGTCATGATCTCACAGTCCGTGAGTTCGAGCCCCGCATCGGGCTCTGTGCTGACAGCTCAGAGCCTGGAGCCTGCTTCAAATTCTGTGTCTCCCTCTCTCTCTGCCCCTCCCCTGCTCATGCTCTGTCTCTCTCTGTCTCAAAAATAAATAAAAATATTTTTTAAAAAAAGGGTTTCACTTCAATAACACATCAAGTAAGGACAAACTTTCACTATATTTTATTCTGGCAAAGAAAAAAAAAGATAAGCTAAATGTACATCAGAAAACTGAATTATTATATATTCATAATAAAATACTATACGGCCTCTAAAAAGGTTCACATACTAGGGCACCTGGGTGGCTCAGTCGGTTAAGCGTCCAACTTCGGCTCAGGTCATGATCTCACGGTTCATGGGTTCGAGCCCTGCATCGGGCTCTGTGCTACCAGCTCAGAGCCTGGAGCCTGGAGCCTGCTTCGGATTCTGTGTCTCCCTCTCTCTCTGCCCCTCCCCTGCTCATACTCTCTCTCTCTCTCAAAAATAAATAGTAAAGATTAAAATTTTTTAAATTTTTTTAAATGTTCACAGACTGTAACAGAATATGATCCCATTTCCGTTTCTTATGCACTGTGTATGTGGACTTATGCATAAATAGAAACTGAAAAGGTATGCACTAAAATGATCTTTCCTGGATTGTTTTTTTTTAATATAAAAAATCAGTAAGGCTTTTTTTTTTTTTAATGTTTATTTACTTTGAGAGAGAGAGAACTAGCAGTGGAAGGAGAGAGAGAGAGAGAGAGAGAGAGAGAGAGAGAGAGAGAGAGAGAGAGAGAATCCCAAGCCGGCTCCACACTGTCAGCACACAGCCTGATGGGGGCCTGAACTCACAAACTCTGAGATCATGACCTGAGCCAAAATTAAGTTGGACGCTTAACTGACTAAGCCACCCAGGTACCCCCATTTTTTAAAGTAATCTCTACAGCCAACATGGGGCTCAAACCCACAAACCCAAGATCAAGAGTTGTACACTCCACCAACTGAGCCAGCCAAGCACCCCTTTCTTGGGTTTATTTTAACATTTTAATTTTCTATCACCTTTAGAGAACATTAACTTTGTAATAAGATTTTACAACACCTTTGAAGTTTTTTTTATAGATTACATTGAGTCCAAACAGAAAAATAATACTTATATAACAAATGCTCTCTCGATAGTAATTTTCTTAAGCCTCACTAAATGGTTTTCTTTGACACCCTTTATAACAATATTTGATTTTAACATGTTCTCTAACTGGAAACCCCACTACTATATCTCATTTCTTATAGCTGAAAGCCGTGTGCAGAATGTAGTAGCCTTTCTTGGGGAGACTACTCAATAAACTACCATGATAGAATCTTTTCTGGACTACTACAACTCATTTAATTTGCTCAAACAGAATTACAGAAACACTGGGTGGGAAGACATAATATACACATATACTTATCTTTAAAGCAATTTTCAATTGCATGTTAATTAACTCCTACACCTACTATCTTCTCTCCTCAAACTGCCATTGAAAATTCAGTAAAAGAAACCTTTTATTATCTGACTGGTAGAATAAGAAAATTAAAAATGAATACCCTTGCATATATGATGAATGGTTAACTACTATTCAGAGTTTCTTCACAGGTCACCCTACCTTTAATCAATTTCAGAGTCAATATCCATCTTGAGTGGACTTCTATATGCAATTCCAGCCTAAATAGACCAGAACTAAAATAAAACCAACAGAGACCAGGGACTTCCCTAATGTAGTCCCATGGAGTTTAAAGATAAAACACATGCTCTGCCCCGGAAAAACCTCTTAATGCCACAGACAGGGGTGGGAGAACAGTTTGAGAAGGACATCCTCCTTTCAAGGAAATACAGGGCATATTTACTCACTCAACAAATGAATAATGAACATCTACCATATGCCAAGCACTTAGATAAGTGTTTGAGATATGTCGGTGAGCAAGAGAGACTAAAATCCCTGTCCTTGTGGAACTTTTATTTTATCAAGGAAAAACATACAACTATTAAACACAATAAATAAACAAAGTATATAGTAGCTTACAAAGAACAGAGCTATGAAGGGAGAGGTTTTGGTGTTAAATGGGGTGGTGAGAATGAGCCTCACCAAGAGGGTAAGACTTGAAGTATTAAAAGAGATGAGGGAAAAAAAGAGAGAGAGAGAGATAAGAGAAAAAAAAAAAAAGAGAGAGGAGAAAGTCAGCTGAACAGATATATGATGAAAAAAGCTTCCACATAGAGGGCACACCCAAAGGCAGAAGTGTGCCCATAATAGATGAGAACAGCACTGGATTACAAGTGAGGAAGGAAGAGAAATGAAAAGTGAAATCGGAGATACATAAGGGGAAGTCACACAGCCTCATACACCACGGTAAGGGCTTCTTTCTGTTGTTACTCTAAGTGAAATGAGGAAACCTCTGCAGACTCTTGAGAGGAATGACAAACTGGCATAGGATTTTAAAAGATCCCTCCAAATCTTACATTATTAACAAACTGTAAGGAGGCAAGGGTAAAAGCAAGGAGACATGTTAGAATGTTATCACAGTAACTCAAGCAACAGAAGATGCTGTCTCAGAGGAAGTATGAAAATGTGGCCAGATTCCAGATTCAACTTAAACATACAAATATGGAAGAAAGAGTAAGAAGAGTCCAGGTATGTGGCCTGCACAGCTGGAGAAACCAACAAGACATGGAAGCCTTCTTGAAGATTCAGCAAGGAAGATCAGAAGCTCAGTTTTAGACGTGATGACTTTGAGAGGTCTATTACAAATCCAAGTGGATCAGAGCTTCTGGCCGGCTCAGCCCATGGAACGTGCGACTTCTGATCTCAGGGTTCTAGGTTCAAGCCCCATGTTGGGTGTAGAAATTACTTTAAAAAATAAAATATTTTTTTAAAAATCCAAATGGATAGGTTGAGAAAACAGGTGGATATACAAGTCTGGAAATGGCAGAGAGGTTTATCTCTCATGAATAATATACAAGGATCCAACATATATACAGAGTGTGTGTGTGTATATATATATATATACCCCAAAGAAGAAAATGTGCAATCCTATGTATAGTTCCAAAGAAAAAAAAAACCAAAGCAATGGAACAACAAAAACAAAAAGGAAAAAACAAACCCCCCCAAAAAACCTACAAATCAGGGCACCTGGGTGGCTCAGTGAGTTGAGCTTTCAACTCACCTCAGGTCATGATCTCACAGTTCATGGGTTCAAGCCCCACATTGGGCTCACTGATGTTGGCACAGAGCCCCTTCAGATCCCTCATCCCCCTCTCCCTCTGCACCTCCCCAGCTCACCCTCTCAAAATAAACATTAAAAACAAAAAGAAACAAACAAGTCAAGAAAACCTTCTTATGTTGAAAGGCAGAGAGACAGAGGCAGGTGATGAAACTGCATAATGAAAGGACTTACTGCATACGCCTAAGGAAAAATGACTCAGAATGATCAACACCAATACATAAAAATACTATGAAAAAAACCTTTTGGACATTCAGGCAAAGACAAAAAAAGCTAAGCCCATTTATTTAAAAAAAACAAAAAACAAAAAACAAAAAACAGGGGCGCCTGGGTGGCTCAGTCGGTTAAGCGTCTGACTTCAGCTCAGGTCATGGTCTTGCAGTACGTGAGTTTGAGCCCCGCATCGGCTCTGCGCTGACAGCTCAGAGCCCGGAGCCTGCTTTGGATTCTATGTCTCCCTCTCTCTCTGCCCCTCCCCCGCTTGCACTTTGTGTGTGTGTGTGTGTGTGTGTGTGTGTCTCAAAAATAAACATTTAAAAAAAAATTTTTTAAAAACCAGATTGACATCACTGTAACAGCAATGCACTATGCCAGAAAACAATGGAATGACAGACACTCTACAAAAGAATTTTATAATCAGCCAAACCAGCTTTCAACTATTAAAGCTGTAGACAAACTTTTAAATATAGAACTCAAAGAATAAGCTCTTCCTGAGAAATTTATTAGAGAATGAATTTCAGACAACCAAAATAACTGGAAAGTCCACATCAACATTTGCTACGCCTAATAAATTACCAGCTAAAGCACACTAATAATCAGTAGCTGCTAATATCACAAAGAGAACAAAAAATAGCATCATGTGTCTCCTGGTAAGCCACACCACATGGAAAGCAGTCTAACTGTGATAGCCCCCCTCCAAAATGGCTACTAGGGATCCCATCCCCTAGAATTCACACCCTTGAAGAGTCGCCTTCCACACAGTATCAGGGTCGGTGTAGATGACCAGAAGAATAGAGCAGAAATCACGGTATGTCACCTCTCTAGTTACAAAAGGCATGACACCCTTCTTCCTCCCTATCTCCGTCCCTCTCTGATCACTCGGTCTCACAGACTGCCTTGAGGATACTCAGGCAAGAAACTGAGACCTCCTGCCACAGGTCTCATGTGAGTGAGGCACAAGGAAAGCAGATCTTCCAGGCCCTGTCAAACCTCCAGATGACTGCAACCCTGGGAGAAAGCTTCGCCGCAAGAGACCTTGAGTCTCAACTACCCAGATAAGCCTGACCTTCGGAAACTATGGAAGGTAATAAGTGCTATTTTAAGCTGCTACGTTTGGGGACAATTTGTTACACAGTTAATAGATAACTAATGTGTTTACCAAAAGTAATAACTGAACCTTATTAATCTGATCAAGCCTTACAGTAAACTACCAATTTATTTTTTAAAAATAAAAAATACAGAGGCGCCTGGGTGGCTCGGCCTATTATCTGACCCTTGATTTCAGCTTAGGTCATGATCCCAGGGTCATGGGATCCAGCCCCACATCAGACTCCACACTGAGTGTGGAGTCTGCTTAAGACGCTCTCTCCCTCCGCCCCACTCCCCCACACGCACTTGCTTATTACTCTCCCTAAAATAAATTGGGGCACCTAGGTGGCTCAGTTGGTTAAGCGTCCAATTTCAGCTCAGGTCATGATTGCAGAGTTCATGGGTTCAAGCCCCTCGCCGGGCTCTGTGCTGACAGCTCAGAGCCTGGAGCCTGCTTCATACTGCATCTCCCTCTCTCTCTGTTCCTCCCCCACTCATACTGTGTGTCTCTGTCTCTCAAAAATAAACAATAAAAAAAATTTTTAACTAAATAATCTTGTTAAAAAATACAGAGGACCAATTTAAACAATGTCATAAGAATATACTCAAAATGTGGACAATAGGAAGCTACAGGGAAAAAGTGTAATAAACTCAAAGGAAAAAAGAGATGGAGAGGTAACCTGTATTTAAAGCAACTTAAGTAACAACCAAACTGCAGTGTGTGAGTCTCATTTGGATTCGATTCAAACAAATAAAGAAGGGAAAGAACTAGAAAATTACATAGTGACTGTATATTTAGAGCTACTAAGAAATATTATAATTTTTCTGGATGTAATAATGGTATTGTGGTGGGGCACCTGGGTGGTTCAGTGGTTAAGCGTCCGACTTCGGCTCAGGTCACGATCTCAGTTTGTGAGTTCGAGCCCTGCATCAGGCTCTGTGCTGACAGCTCAGAGCCTGGAGCCTGTTTTGGATTCTGTGTCTCCCTCTCTCTCTGCCCCTCCCCTACTCGCATTCTGTCTCTCAAAAATAAACATTAAAAAAAAAGTTTTTAATAATGGTATTGTGGTTATGTTTTTGTTTTTTCTGAAAGTCCTTATCTTTTAGAGATACCTAGGGAAATCGTATGATGTCTGATATTTGCTTCAAAATATGGAGGAGGGGCACCTGGTTGGCTCAGTTGATTAAGCCTCCAAATTTGGCTCAGGTGGTAATCTCATAGTTCCTGGGTTTGAGCCCCACATCAGGCTCTGTGCTGACAGCTCAGAGCCTGGAGCCTGCTTTGGATTCTGTGTCTCCCTCTCTCTCTGCACCTCCCTAGCTCACACTCTTTCTCACTCTCTCTCAAAAATAAATAAATGTTAAAAAATAATTTTTTTTAATACCAAAGTAATATGGGCAAAGGGAGTAAATGAAGATATAGATGAAACAACATTGGTAATAACTGGTAATTAGTGAACTTGAGTGATGAGTCATGGGGACCAATATACTACTCTACTCTTTAGGTTTGAAATTTGCCCAAAATAGAAGAAAAAAGTAGTACTGCTGCAAAAGGATCAAGAAAACAATAACCTAGGGGAGCCCGGGAGGCTCAGTCGATTGAGCACCCTACTCCTGATTTCGGCTTGGGTCATGATCCCAGGCTCAGTGTGGAGCCTGCTTGAGATTCTCTCTCCTTCTGCCCCTCTCCCCCATTCACATGTGCTAAAATTAAAAAAAAAATTTTTTTTAATTAAAAAAAAAACAGTAACTTAAATTGGAGGTAAGCATCAGTAGAAAATGCTCATATTATAAGAGACTTTTACCCAATTATATCTGTATCTCTCTCAAAACCTCTCCCTCAAACAAAGATAATAGATTTCTGGGTCTTTGGGTCGAAAAGAACTCATATGTATTCTTTTAAATTTGAACGTAGTTATTATTAAAAGTTTTAAGTTGAAACTATTACCTAAAACCACCAGGTCTGTTTGGGATCATGAAAAAGTTCTGGAAATGCCGATGACAATGGTTGTACACATAACCAATATACTTAATACCACTGAATTGTACATTAAAAATGGTAAATTTTATATATATTTTACCACAATAAAGATATGTCTAGGGGCGTCTGGGTGGCTCAGTGGTTAAGCATCTGACTTCAGATCAGGTCATGATCTCACAGTTCCTGAGTTCAAGCCCCGCATCGGGCTTTGTGCTGACAGCTCAGAGCCTGGAACCTGCTTCGGATTGTGTCTCCCTCTCTCTCTCTGTTCCTCCCCCAATCGCTCTTTCTCTCTCTCTCTCTCTCAAAAGTAAAGATTAAAACAATTTTTTAAAATAAAGATATGTCTAAACATATTAGGTATATTACATACACAATGTATATTAAAAAGTGTAGGGGCACCTGAGTGGCTCAGTTGGTTAAGCCTCCAACTTCGGCTCGGGTCGTAATCTCATAGTTCATGGGTTCAAGCCCCACATCGAGCTCTGTGCTGACAGCTCGGAGCCTGGAGCCTGCTTTGGATTCTGTGTCTCCCTCTCTCTCTCTGCCCCTCCCCAGCTCACACTCTGTGTGTATGTGTCTCTCTCTCTCTCTCTCAAAAATAAATATAAATTTTTTTTTTAACGTTTATTTATTTTTGAGACAGAGACAGAGAGCATGAACAGGGGAGGGTCAGAGAAAGAAAGAGGGAGACACAGAATCTGAAACAGGCTCCAGGCTCCGAGCTGTCAGCACAGAACCCGACACAGGGCTCGAACCCACAGACCGCGAGATCATGACCTGAGCCGAAGTAGGACACTTAACCGACTGAGCCACCCAGGCGCCCCTCTCAAAAATAAATAAACATTAAAAAAAAAAAAAAAAGCATAACTTCATCTTGTACAAAAATATACAAGATGAGCTACAAAGAACGTAATGAAGAATACTGGAGGGGCGCCTAGGTGGCTCAGTCAGAGGAGTATGCGACTCTTGATCTCAGGGTCATGAGTTTGAGCCCCACCTTGGGTGTAGAGATTACTTAAATAGTTATATAAATAAGCTTAAAAAAAAAAAGAATACTGGAGGGGCGCCTAGGTGGCTCTTTCGGTTACATCCGACTTAGGCTCAGGTCAGGATCTTGTGGTTCATGAGTTCGAGCCCCACTCAGACTCTGTGCTAACAGCTTGGAACCTGGTGCCTGCTTCAGATTCTGTGTCTCCTTCTCTCTCTGTCCCTCTCCCACATGCTCTCTCTCTCTCTCTCTCTCAAAAAATAAACATTAAAAAAAAATTTTAAATATATGAAATTTATTTTATTAAACTTATTTTATTCTATGGAAATAATCTGTAAAAAACCAATAACCTCCCCCTAAAAAATATATTTTATTAAATAAGGAAACACAAATGCCCTTCAAACATTTGGTGGGGAGAAGAACATTTAAAATCCTTCCTAATATTGGAGATGCAAATTGAAATTATAATAAAATGTACACAAGAAAATTCACTACAGCACTCTCTGCTGATACACGGCAACATAATGAAAACAAACTGTGTCCATCAAAAATAAACTGGTTAAATAAATGAATAAAATGAAAATATGCTAAAAAAAAAAAAAGGAGTCAAATCTGTATGTACTGATACGAAACCATTTTCAAAATACATAAATGTAACAAGGTACAAAGCCCAATGTTTTTCATATGCTACAATGTGTTGCATAGATAAATAGATCATGAAGATGATTACAAAGACATATATATGTTTGTAAATATACACAAAAACAAATGGTAACAAGTGATTGCCTGAAGAAACTAGGAAACAAAAGAAAATGGGAGGGAAACCCCACCTCATTACAGTCTTAAAGAGTGTGAATTTTTGTTAGCCATGTACACGTATTACCAATTTTTTTTAACAATAAGAAAAAATGTTTTTAAATATAGGGAAAGGGATGCCTGAGTGGCTTAATCGGGTAAGTGTCCGACTTGATTTCAGCTCAGGTCACGATCTCATGGTTCCTGAGATCAAGCCCCCCACCCCCAAGCACGGAGGCTACTTGGGATTCTCTCCCTCTCTCTCTGTCCCTCCCCTACATGGGCCCACGCTCTACCTCAAAAATAAACACAAACTTTTAAGAAATAAAAAAATAATAATAAAAAATAGGGAAAGGGCAGGGCATTAAGTATGCTCAGATGTTTCCAGAAGGTTAAATCAATGCCCAAGATTACCCAACAAAAGTTCCTAAAGGCAATTCCCTTACTTTCTAGTAAGACTTTACTGTTTTGCTTTTGACTGGTCTGTAAAACAAGTAACACACTTTTCAACCCTATGTTGAGCTCTGAGTATCTGATTCAGGAATGAAGTCTTGAAAGACTGCCAGTCTGTCGTATCAACCTGATACGGTTTGCTGTTCATCTTCAACTAAAAGGCCATATTTCAGAACACATAGCAACATAAAGGGGTTAATGCTTGCTTCCAACCTTCAGAAGTCCATCACAGACTCCAAGAGCCACCCAAAATAGCCTGAGCAATGGTTCAAGTATACAAGTGACTGTAAATGAGGCAAGAACAGCACTCGGCACACGGGGCAGGGGAACTCCTCCTCCCCTTTCACCCTCCTGAAATGAGTGTTTTCCCCATCTAGTTGATAGCACATGATTTCTTCTACTTTTCTACCGGAGGTGATTCCACCGCTCTCACGCAGAGAGAAAACGCGTACATACCAAAGTTCTTCATGTTCAACAGTCTGCAGTTCCATTTGTAACAAACATTAATACAATTTTAAAGTAAGTAAATAATCTCACTAACTGAACCGATCTCCCAGGAATTCATTTAAATCCTGCCCTGGATTACTCCAGCCTCAAGCAATCTCTCCTTCTTCCTCTGAACTCCAAAAGCAATTATTTGTACAGTTTATTTGGCAATTAATCCTGCATTGCCTTGTTAAACCTCTTTCATTATTCTCTGAAATGTTATTTAAATCTTCTCTAGTTATCTAACTTTCATGTTTATTTCTCATATCCCCAAACAGACTATAAATTTGAGAGGAAGAGATAAGACCTTATATTGTTTTGTATACACAAAGAACATGGAGTAGCTGGTGCACAGTAAATACAAAGATATTTGTTGATTTAAAAAAATGAAGAGTTACATTAAGAAAACGTTGAAAGCCACGCCAACTAAGAAGCTTCAAGCCAGAGGTGAAAGACCAACGTACTATTTTGTTTTACCGATTGCTGAAGCAATATGGAGTGGTAAAAAGGGCACGGTCTCTGAAATCAAGGAGACCTCTTTTTGGATCCTCTACAGCTTGAGAACCTGTGAACTTAACCTGTAAATTTCAATTCCTTCACCTCTAAAATAAGGACAATAACAGCCACCTATAGAAAGCTTTAGGATCATTAAAAGAGAGTTTATACAAAGCTACAGGATTCCTTACTTCAGAGATTCTTGAATTGTTTTTCATCTGTGAAATCAGAATATGTCATGCTATTTTCAGTATCCCATAGCTTAATTGGCAGTTTTACATTTCCTTACCTAGTACTATATAAAATTATGCATTGTACAACCTGAACTTGACTAAATTTGGTGACAGCTGGCAGCATCCTCAACAAAGGCTAGCTTTACCTCCTTCCTCCCTCACACCCATTCACACCTATCGTATGAATAGTAGACAACTCATTCGGCAGTAAAAATGGATATACCAACAAATCTACTCAAAGTGCTCAGCTCTTAGGCACATAGTATATGCTCAATAAATAGGAACCACTGCTATTGCTTCTCTGAATTCATTCCACAAAGATCTGAGTGCCTACTATGTACCTGCCACCATTCTGGGTGCTAAGAATATAAGAGTAAACAAAATAATTCCCAGTCCTCACAGTGTTTATGTTCTATCAGTACATATACTTTCTATGGCACACAAAAATAAAGGTAAAAAATCAAAACTAAGTCAACAGATTGTCCCAAATATTGAAAAAGCTAAGCAATCCAAGAAAGATACTAAAATGCAACCAAACTCAAAGTCTTGGAAGCAAAACAGGGCATCCAAGCATTTCTGCTCTAAATAAAGGTTTGGGGAAAAGAAGAACCAGGAACAAATACTGAATTAAAAACAAAAAAGAAAAAAGAAAAATTAGAGAAGAGGAAAAAGGACAAGAAAGGGAGACATAACATCATCTCTAGTTTCCAAAAATAAAACATACATTAGATTTGAAAGTGGAATAATAATTTGGGTTATTTGTGAAATACAGTCCAGGAGACAGCAAATCAGGTCTATAAAAATCATCTTATAAATAAATGTGTTAACAAATCATTCTTCCCAAGCTTGTAGTTAAAGATGTGCAGTTAGTTGTAGTTAAAGGTCTGAACATGAGACTCTTTTAAATAAAAACAGAAAGAATATTGATATAAAATAAGGCTCCCAGGAAATCTCACACAAATAAAAGTAAAGGGAAAGAGGATGGATATGCACAATTGACATTAGCAAGCAGCAACAGTTAAAACTAAGTCTGAAAAACTAGTTTAAAAAATAAGAACTCAAAGCACAGATGTCTATTGCCATTTAATAAAGCGGCAAAGAATCCCTACAATCTTTAGAATGAAAAGGCACTATAATAACACTTTGCATTAAATTACAATACAATGTTATATTCATAAAGGACACATACTTGTGTGTATGTTATGTTGTCTCCCCCAAAGCATAAAAACTCCTTTCTGGGCCGGGGCCTTTCTTTCTCATATTTTTAACTCCGAAAATACTTTACACAGATCGAGTAAGAAATTAATATTAAAAGCCTTGGGGCACCTGGGTGGCTCAATTGGTTGAGCATCGGGGACTCCTGATTTCGGCTCAAGTCATGATCTCATAATTTGTGAGATGGAGTCCCACATGGGGCTCTGTGCTGCCAGTGCAGAGTCTACTTGAGATTCTCTCTCTCCCTCTCTCCCTTCTCCCTCTTCCCCCTCCAGGCACATGTGTGCGCTCATGATCTCTCTCAAAATAAATAAACTTTAAAAAAAAGGTCTCAGGGCATCTGGGTGGCTCAGTCAACAAAGCATGGAACTCTTCATCTAGAGGTCATGAGTTCAAGCCCCACATAGGGCATGAAGCTTACTTAAAAAGAAAAAAGAGAAAAAAAAAAAAGTCTTTGGGGCACCTGGGTGGCTCACTCAGTTAAGTGTCTGACTTTAGCTCGGGTCATGATCTCGTGGTTCGTGGGTCCAAGCCCCACATCAGGCTCTGTGCTGACAGCTTAGAGCCTGGAGCCTGCTTTCAATTCTGTATCTCCCTCTCTCTGCTCCTCCCCCACTCATGCTCGCTCTCTCTCTCGTTCTCTCTCTCAAAAAAAAACATTAAATTTAATAATTTTAAGAATAAAAAATAATAATAAAAATTTTTAAAGTCTTCATATGGCTGTAAAATTCAAGAAAATAGATAGCATCCTATGGAAACAAAAAGTATTTAATGTTTTTTTTTAGACTTAAAATAACTGAGGGAAATTAAAACAATTCATCCTCAAAAGATGCCAACACATCAAAGTAAGCTAAATTAGGCATTTACTTTAAGGTTGTCTCATACCTTGTTCTCAGGCTTGAGAAGTGTACCATTAATCAACATTAACTGAATGTCCACAATGTTACTAGTAGTTCAGCATCATCCTCTAAAAGGATGTTCAGTAATGTGACTCTCAATTTTGGGAGGTTGTGAGTTTAAGCCCTACATGGGGTATAGAGATTATTTAAATAAAACATTTTAAAAATTTTAATAATAAATAGATTTTAACAAGAAACAGATGCTCACATTATCTAGTTAGGGAGACTAATACCAGTGAAACAATTTGTTATATATGGCTTGTGGTGGGTACCAAGGGCCAAGCTGGGCAAAAGAGACTAGAAGCTTGGTAAAACAAAAAATAATAATCACAGGTTCAAATGAACAGGAAAAACACATAATAAAAGAGCCAGAAATGAACCTTGGATAGTTTGACAAGAAAAATGAAACCGAAGGTTTCTTGTTGTTCAAGCCAAAAGCTTCTGAGTCACCCTCCTTCTCTCTTGCCCCGCCCCACCCCACCTTACTCGACATCCCCCTCCATTGAATCCATCACAAAATTCTGTTGGCTCTACCTTCAAAATACATACAAAATCCAACCACTTCTTATCACCTCCACTGCCACCACATAGGTCTAAACCAACATTATCTCCTTCCTGGATTACAGTAATAGCGTTCTAATAAGTCTCCCTGATTCCTGCCCTCTTAAGGCCACTTTTCATAAAGCAGCTGGAGGGATCTCTTTAAAGCCTGATTCAGTTTATTTGCTCTCTGCTAAAACCCTCCAGTGGAGAAGGGGTATGTGTCTACATATACAAGCACAAAGAAAAATGAGTGGAAAGACAGACACACAAAATCTTCAATAGTGCAGAATGAAGTTTACTAGTAATTGCGCTTTGATTTATTTTCTCCTTTGTACTCCTGTTTGCCACATGAACATGAATTACTTTTTAACAAAAAAAAAAATGAAATGCTTTAATTAGAAGGGGAAAAAATGGTCAGAAGATATTTCTGAAACAACGAAAAAAAAAAAAAAAAAACCTGCAGTGGTTCCCTAGCATGCTCAAAGTAAAAGCTGAAAACATGGGGCGCCTGGGTGGCGCAGTCGGTTAAGCGTCCAACTTCAGCCAGGTCACGATCTCGCAGTCCGTGAGTTTGAGCCCCGCGTCAGGCTCTGGGCTGATGGCTCAGAGCCTGGAGCCTGTTTCCGATTCTGTGTCTCCCTCTCTCTCTGCCCCTCCCCCGTTCATGCTCTGTCTCTCTCTGTCCCAAAAATAAATAAACGTTGAAAAAAAAAAAATAAGTTTAAAAAAAAAAAAAAAGCTGAAAACATTACAGCCACCACTGTCACCTCACAGATTCCTTCTCTTACTACTTACTGCTCTAGTCACGTGCTCAGGCAGGCTGGTCCCCTTACTGTTCTTCAAACACACTAAAAATGCTCCTACCAAAGGGCCTTTGCACTGGCTGTTCCCTTGGCACAGAACCCTCCCCACTCCCCAATATTCACAAAGCTTATTTCCTGGACACTTTGTTCAAATGCTACTTTCTCAGGAAGGTTACCATGACTACCCACCTAAAGCGTTAATCTCCCAACACACATACATACCACTTTCCAGTCTCCTTATGAGGCTTTTCTTTCCATAGTCTTTCTGGTCACTGGTAAATCCCTAATATCTAGAGAAGAGCCAGACACATGGCAAGCACTCAGTAAATCTCCGTAAAATAAATTAAAACATGGAGGCAGATGAGAGTTAAAGGACCCGGGACAGTGGGAGGATACATGTTTCAGGGGTCAGAGACAAAAGTAAATCCATCTGATAGGAGCAGAGAACACCTGGAGCGAAGAAGCCTTCCACAGGTAAAAAAGAAATTTGGTGAACAGTGATCAACTAGAAGAAGTGAGAGACCTGAAGGACAGGAGGTTGACAAAGACAAAAAAGGCTATGAGTCAGAAGAAAATTTAGGCCAAGAGGAAAGGGATAAAATAGTTGGAGACAAAAAGGGCTAAGAAGAGCAAAGGCATAAAGGGGACGGGAGAAGAGTTACAGGTACAGAAGTCAAGAAGGAAGAGACTGTACCAGGGAGAAGCAAGAAACCACAGGGAAGGGGTGGAGGCTGTTGTTATGTCACAATGGTGTTGTTCAAACTGAAGACAGTCCTGAAAAAGATACACGTTATATGCCTTTATTTCCAAAATGACTTATGGGTGTTAAAACGCACAAAGATACGTATGTATTATCTGCTGTATCACTTTGAACATTCAAATTCCTCACTGCAGAAATGCATAAGGCTTCAAAAGGTTGGGGGCATTTGAAATCAGAATTTTTTTAATTTCATTCCTTAAAACCACTGGTAGACAACTGCCACAAAAGAGATGAAGCAAGGGAGAAGTGGGTGATCCAACCCTTTTTTTTAAAGTTTATTTATTTTGCGAGAGAGAGCGCGTGCGAGCAAGAGAGAGGGAGGGAGGGAGGAACAGGTAGAGAGGGAGAAAGAGAATCCCAAGCAGGCTCCGAGCTATCAGCACACAACCCAACACAGGGCTCGATCTCACAAACCCTGAGATCATGACCTGAGCGGAAATCAAGAGTCAGATGGTTAACCGACTGGGCCACCTAGGTGCCCCGAACCTTTTTGTAACCTACTCCTCATGGTTCTGCTCTGCCAGTTTACAGTTTCCTCACTAGGAAAACAGTATAATAGGGTGCCTTCGAATTTGAAATCGCCAAACTGCAACACAATTATCAGCTTTAATATAAAAATCTACTGACCCTTTGAAACATTAACAGGAATCTGAAATAGAGGTTAAAACAGGTCTTGAATCCACACCAAATTAATATTGAGCTTATGCAAATCTTTTAATTGTTTTTTTTTTATTTCATTTACTTATTTTAAGTAGGCTCCATGCCCAACGTGGGGATTAAACTCATAACCTTGAGATCAAGAATCACACGCTCTACTGAGTCAGCCAGGCACTCCCAAGCTTCCGCAAATCTTTATTTTAATGTTCTGAGCACTCTTCAGTACAGTAAAAATGCTACTAAATATTTAGACAGCAATGTAACTAAAATAATGACTTTATAGGTCTATATTCTCAGAGGAATAATGAATCTACTGAATTTAAAAAACCAAAATTCATTTTTTTAAAGTTTTTATTTATCTATTCTGAGAGGGGGGTGAAGGGCAGGGAGAGAGGAAAAGAGAGAATCCCAAGCAGGCTCCGCACTGTTGGCACAGAGCACAACTGGGACTGGATCTCATGGATCTGTGAGCTCACGACCTGAGCCGAAATCAAGAGCTGGATGCTCAACTGACTAAGCCACCCAGGCATCCCCAAAATTCATTTAAAACAGGAATTTTGGAATCAAAAGGAATCTAAAGATTTTTAAATAACTCTGCAAGTTCAGTGTTAGGACCACAGATGAAACAAACACACAGTACCGCAGATGTGTGAATTTATGCACTCGTCACTAAAAGCTGGCCAGGTACCATTTTATCACTGATAGAGGAGCTGCAAATTCCACTCAGAGCACAAGTGCTGTTGCACTGAATCCAGCAGTATAAGCATGCCTGCGTGTTATTATGAAGAATCGTGGAAAATTTCACAGGCTGACATCCAGAACGTCTGCGGTTCTTTTTCATATTTCTTCCTGCAAAGCAGTTATTAGAGCAGTGGCTGTTTTATATTTTTAAGCTGGAAATTTCCACTGTTTTTTTAAACTAGGCTTCTTAAATGTAAATTGCAAAATATTCCAAAATTCTAGCGTGACAGAAAGAATAATTCAGACAGAAAAGAATTAAAATATAGATCTTCAAATTTGGGTGAGGGGACTGGTAAGCAAACTGAGAGGTCATTTTTTTTTTTTTCAAGAAAGGGAAAAGAAAGTGTCCAGGGAGATACTAAGGCAATTTAAAGTTCCAATAATTTAATATAAATAACTGTGATAAATAACACACTGTAAGCTGGTATTTTTTCATTAGCTTGTAGTAGAGGCATTCAAAAGCCAATCTAATCAGTGGAACAGTTAAACATAAAAACCATAGAAAGAGAAAACAGTATAATACAGCTTGATAAGAACAGAATACACTCTACACTAATACAAGTAACACTGGGTCTTTCAATAAGGGTTAAGGAGGGAAGAAGAATGACAAACCCACACAGCTAAGATTCAGTTTTTACACAGGTCTTCAGAACTTCATTAGGATTATACCAGACCAATATTCGGTGTTTTTAATCTTCATCTACAATAATAAATCAGGAAATAGACAAAGCCTTATTGTTTCAGTTTTATTAAAGAGGTAAAACGACACATCAGGCTCCAGGCTATTTAAAATGAAAAATAACTTTTAATAGTTAAATGTTATAGAAAATTTACTATGTTTAAGAACTGATATGTTCTAGGTTAACAGTCTTATTTCCTTCCATTTACATGAGTTAAGAAATGGGGTTATAATACATTTTTGCATAACTATCATTCAAGCGTTAAAGCACCTGTTATTCCTCCAAAATACACATGTGACCAAGAACTTGAACATTAGTACAAAGACACTGCTGATCACCAATAAAGATCTGTACTAGCAAAGACTGAGAGAAAATACTTGTAAAATGTATCTAATAAAGATGTATATCCAGAATATACATTTAAAAAAAAGAAACCTTTGGGGCATCAGGTTGGCTCAGTCGTTAAGCATCCGACTTCGGCTGAGGTCATGATCTCACAGTTGACAAGTTTGAGTACCACATCAGGTAAGCTTGAGCCCTGCTTCAGGTGAGCTCCAGCCCCACTTCAGGTAAAACACAAGCCCTGCTTCCCTCCCTCTCCCTCTCTCCCTCTCTCTCTGCCCCTCACTCACTTGCATCCCCCACCCCCCACCCCTCATAGGATTCTCTCTCTCTCTCTCTCTCTCTCTCTCTCTCTCTAAACAAACATTAAAAAAATTTTTAATTATTCACAAACAACATGATTAACTATGTATACAATCCTAAGCAAACTACATAAAAACTACTAAAATATAAGTCTAGCACAGTTACAAAAAATACAAAATACAAAAGTTAGTCATATTTCTATATGCTAACAAATCACTGGAAAATTGAAATTTTTTAAATACTGTATGTACAATCACATTTTAAAATACGGGACTCAGTGATAAATTTGACAAGATCTATATGCTGCTAACTACAAAATACTAAGAGAAATTAAATACCTAAATAAATGGAGAGATCTAGAACATGTTCATGGAACAGAAGACACAACATTTTTAAGAAATCAATTCTTCCCAAATTGATCAACTGATTTAGTGCAATCACAATCAAAACACAACAGAAATTTTGCAGATGATTCTAACAACCATATGGAAATGCAAAGGGCCTAGAATAACCAAAACAAAGGGAAAGGGGAAGACAAAGATTTATCCTATCTCATTTCAAGACAAGGGTTAAGACAGACAGATAAACTGACCTGCATATATTTGATTGATTTTCAACAAAGGTGCCAAGTCAATGCAATAGCAAACGTATAATCTTTTCAACAAATGGTGCTGGGAAAGTTCAATAGCCATACATTGGGGCACCTGGGCAGCTCAGTCAGTTGAGCATCCAACTTTGACTCGGGTCATGATCTCACAGTTCATGGGTTGAACCCCCGCAGCTGACAGCTCAGAGCCTAGAGCCCGATTCAGATTCTGTGTCTCCCTCTCTCTCTGCCCCTCCCCTGCTTGTGTTCGGTCTCTCTCTCTCTCTTAAAAATAAACATTAAAAAAAATTTTTTTTAAAAAATGAACCTCAACTCTTATCTCACCATATACAAAAATTAACTCAAATGGTCATAGACCCAAATTCAAGGGCTAAAACCATAAAACTTCTAGGGAGCACCTAGGTGGCTCAGTGGGTTAAGCATCCACATCCAAGTCTTGGTTTTGGTTCAGGCCATGATCTCACAACTTGCAGGTTGGAACCCGAGTCAGGAGCCTGTTTGGGATTCTGTTTCCCTTTCTCTCTGCCTCTACCCCACTCACACTCTCTATGTCTCTCTTTCAAAAATAAACAAACAATTAGGGGAGCCTGGGTGGCTCAGTTGGGTGAGCTTCCAACTTCAGCTCAGGTCATGATCTCACAGTTCATGGGTTCGACCCCCACGTTGGACTGTGTGCTGACAGCTCACAGCCTGAAGCCTGCTTCGGATTCTGTCTCTCTGCCCCTCCCCCACTGTGTATTTGTCTCTCAAAAATAAATAAATATTTTAAAAAATAAAATAAACAAATAAACATTTTAAAAAATCTTTAAGGGGTGCCTGAGTAGCTCAGTCGGTTAAGCATCCAACTTCAGCTCAGGTCATGATCTCATGGTTTGTCGGTTCGAGCCCTGGGCTCTATGCTGACAGCTGAGACCCTGGAGCCTGCTTCAGATTCTGTGTCTCCCTCTCTCTCTCTGCCCCTCCCCCACTCGCACTCTGTGTCTCTCATCTCTCTTTCTCTCTCTCTCAAAAATAAACATTTTAAACAAAATTTTTAATCTTTAAAACTTCTAGAAAGCATATGAAAAAAATATGAATGACCTTCGGCTGGGCTAGGATTTCTTAAATGCAACAGAGAGGTATCGACTATAAAAGAAAACACATTAAAAAAAAAAAATCAGTAAGTTGAATTCCAATAACATTAAAAACTTTTGCTCTTCCAAAAACAGTTACGAAAATGAAACAGCAGACCAGTCTCAAGTTAAACATTTCTAAAACATATATCCAAAAAAGATCTGTATCTAAAGAACTCTTACACCTCCGTATGATAACTCAACTTAAAAATGGGCAAAAAATATGAATAGATACTTCACCTAAATAAGTACATGAAAATATGCTCAACATCATGAGTCATTAAGGAAACTCACATTGAAGCCACAATGAGATACCACTAATATACCCACTAGAATGGCTAACATTAAAAAGACTGACCATATTGGGGTACCTGGCTGGCTCGGTAGGTACAGCAGGAGACTCCTGATCTCGGTGTTGTGACTTGGAGTCCCATGTTGGGTGTAGAGATTACTTAAAAATAAAAATTAAAAAATCAGGGGCGCTTGGGTGGTTCAGTTAGTTGAGCACCCGGCTCTTGATTTTGGCTTGGGTCATGATCCCAGGGTTGTGAGGTCGGGCTCAGTGCTGAGCATGGAGCCTGCCTGGGATTCTCTCTCTCTCCCTTTGCCCCTCTCCCCCACTCATGTGTGCTCTCTGTCTCTCTAAAATAAATACAACGAGGGGCGCCTGGGTGGCTCAGTCGGTTAAGCGTCCGACTTCGGCTCAGGTCATGATCTCAGTTCATGAGTTCGAGCCCCGCGTCGGGATCTGTGCTGACAGCTCAGAGCCTGGAGCCTGTTTCAGATTCTGTGTCTCCCTCTCTCTCTGCCCCTTCCCTGCTCATGCTGTGTCTCTCTGTGTCTCAAAAATAAATAAACATTAAAAAAAATTTTTTTAAATAAAATAAATACAACGAAAAAAATTTTAATAAATAAAATTTAAATTTTTTTTAAAGCTTAAAAAATAAAAAGACTGACCATACCAAGTGTTGATGAGACTGTAGAATAACCAAAACTATCATACCCTGCTAGAAGAAATGTAAGATGGTACAACTGCTTTGAGAAACAAGTGGCAGTTTCTTAAAATTCTGAAGCATTGGGATGCATGGGTGGCTCAGTCAGTTAAGTGTCCGACTTCAGTTCAGGTCATGATCTCATGGTTCATGAGTTTGAGCCCCAAATCAGGCTCTCTGATGTTAGCACAGAGCCTGCTTCAGATCCTATCACCCCTCTCTCTTTGACTCTGTCAAAAATAAATTTTACAAAAACATTTTTTAAAAAAGTTTAAAGGTTAAAAATACACTTAGTATATAACTCAGCCATTCCATTCCTACATATTTACAAGAGAAATAAAAGCCTATGTATGTCCTCACAAATCCTTGCAAACAAAATGTCATAGAAGCTCTACTTTTAATAACCAAAAACTGAACATAACCCAAATGCTCATCAACAGATGAATAAATAAACTGAAATACACCTAATGCAAGGCAATAGTACTAAGCAATAAAAAATAGAACGACTGATAATATGAGGGCTAGCTGGCTGACTCAGTCGGTAGAGCATAAAACTCTTGATCTCAGGGCTCTAAATTTGAGCCCCACGTTGGGTGTAGAGACCACTTAAAAATAAAACCTTTAAAAAATATACTGATATATGTAACAACATGCACGAATCTCAAAATAACTATACAGTACTAAGTGAAAGAAACCAGTTCCCCTTGAAAAAAAGTACATGGTACTTTTGACTTTCTGCTCAGATGCGGCAAAGGTGCAACTGTTTTCTGTCATCCCAAACCCAGGTTCATCAGCCACCTCCATCATGTCGCCTAAGTTCAACCCTAATGAGATCAAATTCATATACCTGAGGTGTACCAGTGAGGAAGTCAGTGCCTCGTCTGAACGGAGATCAAGATCAGTCCTCTGGACCCATCTCCCAAAAAAGGTTGGTAATGACACCACAAAAACAAATGGTGACTGGAAAGATATGAGGATTAGGTGAAACTGACCATTCAGGCCCAGAATGAAATGGTACCTTCCGCCTCTTCCCTGACTATCAAACCCCTCAAGGAATTGCCGAGACAGAAAAAAGTAGAAAAACAGTGAGTGGCCTATTCCCTGTTAAGCACAGCAGGAATCACTTTTGATGAGACTATCAACACTGCCTGACAGATGAGGCACAGATCTTTAGCCACAGAAACTCCCTAGAACCATTAAAGAGATCCTGGGGACTAACCCAGTCTATGGGCTGCAATGTTAATGGCCACCACCCTCATGGCATCATAGATGACATCAATAGTGGAGCAGTGGAATGCCCAGCTAGTTAAGAACTACAAAGGAAGGGGCGTCCAGGTGGCTCAGTCAGTTGGGCGTCTGACTCTGGATTTCGGCTCAGGTCACAATCTCATAGTTCCTGGGATGGAGCCCCGAGTGCCGTCAGCACAGAGCCTGCTTGGAATTCTCTCCCTCCGTCCCTCTCTGCACCTCACCCACTTACAGGCATGCACTCTTTCTCTCTCTCTCAAAATAAATAAATAAACTTAAAAAAAAAAAAACTACAAAGGGAAATATTTCAGTAAAGGATCATCTGACAACGAAAGGGGGAAAAAGTACACAGCAAAGAATTCCATTTATATAAATTCCCAAAAAGGTAAACTAATCTTCAGTGACTTAAGGCTGATCAGCAATCACCTGAAGATGGGAAGGGATAGATTATAAAGAGATACAGGGATATGTCCACTAGAGCTAACAGATATTTCCATTACCGTAACTGTGGTGACAGATTCACAGGTTGACCTCTAGGTCAAAACTCAAATTATACACTTTAAGCATATGTAATTATCTGAATGTCAATTATACCTCAATAAAGGTAAAAAAAGAAAAAAGTAACCTATAGTGACAGAAGGCCAAACAATGGTTCACTGAATACTCCAAAACCTAGAAAAGGACTAAATACAAATGGACAAGATACTACTTTCTAGGGTGATGGAAATGTTCTGCACCTTGATTGTGGTTGGTAGTAACACAACAGTTTACATGTGTCAAAACAAACAACACGCTTAAAATGGTTCAATTTTAGTGTAAGTAAATTATACCTCAAAATAGATTTCTACAAATTAAAAAAAAAAAAAAAGCATACCCAGAGGCGCCTGGGTAGCTCAGTTGGTTAAATGTCAGATTTAGGCTCAGGTCATGAATTCATAATCTGTGAATTCGAGCCCCATGTCAGGCTCTGTGCTGACAGCTCAGAGCCTGGAGCCTGCTTCGGATTCTGTGTGTGTGTGTGTGTGTCTCTCTCTGCTCCTCCTCTGCTCCCGCTCACACTCTGTCTCTCTCTCTCTCTGTCTCTTTCTCAACAATAAACACTAAAAAATTTTAACAAAAAAACAGAGTTACCTGAGTGGCTCAGTCAGTTAAGCGTCTGACTTCAGCTCAGGTCACAATCTCACAGTTCACAAGTTTGAGCCCCGCGTCAGGCTCTGTGCTGACAGCTCAGAGCCTGAAGCCTGCTTCGCATTCTGGGTCTCCCTCTCTCTCTGCTTCTCCCCTGCTCACACTCTCTGTCTCTTTCTCTCTCTCTCTCTCTCTCAAAAATAAATAAACATTAAAAAAATTTTTTTTTAATTTATAAAAACTTGTAACACACACCCACAAATGTTAAATAGGTACATTTACATTTCAAACATCTTTAAACACATTAAACAGAATATATAGTTACAACATATTGTAGTTTACCACCTCATTAAACTATGCTAACAGTTTGATATCCTGACATTTTTCTATTTTACATTTTTTTAATTTTTACATTTGATTTTTGTTATAAAAGAAAAGGAAAGCATAAAAGCATTAAAAGAAACACACGAGATAGGGAAAACAAGCACTTCCATACAGCACTTGCTACAACCTCTACAACAGGAAGCCACTTGGAATACCTGTAAAACTTAAAGTCATACCCTTTAATACTCTAGCATTCTACTGCCAGAAATTTTTATATGCTTTACAACAAAACATGGGACAAAGAAATACGTATGAGGATATTCACTTACAGCTGTTTGTAATAATATAAAACTGGATAAATTATGATATATCCACTACACAGCGGAATGCTGTGTAACCATTAGAAAGAACTTAGTAGTTATAAATACAGACCTGAAACCTCTCCCCAAGATCATTTAAAAAATATACACAATCCAGAAGAGGGCTCCTGAGTGCCAATTGCAGAAGTGTGTTTGTTTTATGAAAATTTATAGGCCTGTACTTACGCATTTTCCTGAATGTATGCTACACTTTATTATACTTTACCCAAAAATGTAGGAGAAATTCACTGAACTTAAAAGCTTTTAAGCATATGCATTTATGTATGTATCTAGAGTTAATGACTCTACAGTTAACAAGAACTCTGAGCAGGGGATAGGGAGGTGGCTGGGAAACGCCTGAGGAAGGATGCCTTACTTTGCACTGTATACATACCCTCTGGTCCCTTTTGAAGTTGTCCCATGTGCACCTGTTACATATATCAAAAAATATTTTTGAACTGACACCATTTACAACTATATCTCTGTATGAGTTGGGATTTTCATAATACAGAAAATAAACTAGAAGCAGAGGTGGATTTAGATCCATAATAGTTGTTAAGAACCCAATTTCAAATTTTATATTCATCACAGCAATTTCATTTTCACTGCCTTTACAACCAGCAAACAGTTTAAATTTCAACTTAGAAAATAAGTTTTAATAAAATCGCATTTTCTATTTCGAATAGGGTTTTGAATAAGACTTCAGTGGAAGGGAAAAAAAGAGCTCTGCAGTACAAAAGACAGTTAAATGAGATAATGGACATTAAACACCCAAAACTGTCCAGGCATATTAGCTTGGATAAATGCTAGCTTTTAGCTTTTACACCTAAGAATATGAATCAGAACACAGGAGAGATAATTTTTAGTAGGGTAAGACCAGGGAAGGCAGAACAAGAGAAACTTAATAGCAGCTAAAGTATAAGACACACAGAAATAAGATGATGCTGGAAATGTAGATTAGAATCAGATTATGAAAGGCTTTGGGAACTCCATGGGAAGGAGTTTAGTTTCATAATCTTAGACAATGAACAATAGATTTCATGCCTTCAAGCAGTCAAGCGACTTGGGATGGGATAAGTTTTTAAAAGATAAATAAGAGGGGAAACCTGGCTGGTTCAGTTGGTTGAGCATGCGACTCGATCTCAGGCTCATGAGTTCAAGCCCCATGTTGTATGCGGAGCCTACTTTTAATTAAATACATACATACATACATACACACACACACAGACAGACAGATAGATAAATACCAAAAAGAAAGATAAATAAGAAGTGCACCTGGCTGACTCAGTCAGTGCAGCATGTGACTCTAGATCTCAGGGTCATGAGTTAGAACCCCACATTGGGAGTAGAGATTATTTAAAAAAAAAAAAAAAGAAAAGAAAAGATAGGGGGTTCTCAGTTCCTGGGTTTGAGCCCCACATCAGGCTCTGTGCTGACAGCTCAGAGCCTGGGGCCTGCTTCAGATTCTGTATCTTTCTCTCTCTGCCCCTCCCCTGCTCACACTGTTTCTCTCTCTCTCTCTCTCTCTCTCTCTCTCTCTCTCAAAAATAAATAAATAAATAAATAAATACACACACACACACACACACACACACACACACACACACACACACACACACAATGGAGAGACATCCATAACTATCTGCACAGAATATCCTCTAATAGCAGTTGCCTTTGGGAAGGAGAGTAGCTACAAAAACCAAAGACCTGGGGGACCATGATCCTTACTTTTTCAAGATATGTATATACACACACACACACACACGCACACACACACACACCTTTTTGTAATGTTTAAACTCTACCATGTTTATGCCCTTTTAGTTTAAATAATGTGTGTATATATATATATATATATATACACACACACAATTTTTTTATTGTACTAAGCACTACATATTAAAAGATGTGGGAAAGAGAGATCAAAAACAGCAATTAATTCCGTTTAGATCTACTCCATCTCCTCCAAGAAGTTTTCCCTAACAATTCTAGTTGAAAATGACCTTTTCTTCCTCTGAACTTCTGAGCCACTTATTTATGTTGTTGCAACTATGTTTTTTCAGTTATACTTATTTCTCAACTAGATTATAAGCTCCTAGATCACAAAGGGATTTTAATGCCTACAATGCTTAGCATAATTCTTTGAAGAACCGTGGTACTGAATAAAAACATTTGAACAACTCACAGAAGGACGGTCCAGTCTTAGGACATCTGGGAAGTATGAATCCTAAGGCCCGGACAGGATTAATCTGGGACAACTCTGTAAGGAAGACATAGGTCCTTAGGACTAAGACTCTAATTTTATCTCAATTTCCAGATAGAAAAGCTGACCTGAGAGTTAGAACTTTAGAAACTTTCATATCCAAATGCCAAGCATTGGGGGAGGGGACACCTAAAATGAATATAATCGAAAAAATAATAGATGACTTTAGAAGCTTATTAAAAAAAAATGATGCCCACTTCAAAAATAGACCATCTGATTGAATCTGCCCTACCAATCAATAAATGCAGACTCCTATGCATGTGAAGAGATAATTAAGATTCATATCAGAAAATAAGAACTGTATTTTCAGTTGTGGTGGTCTGGGAAATTTACTTAAATGAGACAGGATCTGAACTAGACCTTAATGACTAGGTTAGATAGCAAGGGAGAAGAGTCAGAAAGCAGCAGCGGCAGCGTGACTCAAGAGGCAACAAAAATGGGAAAGATTGATTTTAAAAAGACGATGATTAAAAACTGAATATTAGGTTAAGGAATTTCGATTGTACTTTGCAAATTTTTAAGCAAAAAAATGTAATCAAAATGATGTTTAAGAAGTACAGAGAGGACTTAGGGAAAGAATAGGGACTACTTTGAAAACTATTACAAATATCTAGAAATAAAGGGCCTGAACTAGAGTTTTAGAAATTGTAATGAAAATATATTTAAGAGAAATGTATCAACAGGATTCTGCAAAAACAAAACCAGTTTACTCAAATCCACTAACATTTGAGTATTTAAATGACCAAGTCTTAAAATGCCTTACCTCTGAGCTCTTGCTAATGATTTCTCACCAACAGAAACTGTTGTCTCCATATTAAAATCACATTCTTCAAAGTCTTGCATTCTCATCACCTGGTCAGAAGTAGTCCTTTCCTCCTCTGAACTTCTTCTTGATCTTCATAAGCAAAATAAATTGCCTCATACTGAAGTGATGTGAATACCTGATTGATTGTGTGCACTTGGAGGTCAAAACCTTATTAACTCTCACAGCGCCTTCAACACTACAAGCTTAATAAACACTGGTTAAGTATGTGTGTATGGGGGAGTGGGCAACCGCCAAACAGTAGCAAATTAAAGATGATTAAAGCCTGGGGCCTCATAGCTAAGAGAATGCTGAATGCTGGTATGAAAAGTCAGTTTAAAAAGTAACATGTGGGAGGCGTGCCTGGGTGGCTCAGTCAGTTAAGCATCTCTTGATTTTGGCTCAGGGCTCAGGTCATGATCTCCCCCTCCCCCCACCCCAATCTCTGAGGATTCTCTCTTCCTCTCTCTGCCCCTCCCCCACTCGTGCACGCACTCACACTCTCCCTCAAAATTAATAAAACTTAAAAAAAGAATTAACATGTGGGAGGTATTTCATACTTTAAACAAAGAAAACAGAAAAGTGGAGTTTATTGGACAAGTTCACAATTCTAGGTTCACCTAACTTGGTTTCCCTACACCTAAGGCTTCTACCATATTCTAAAACTGTATTTTCAGTTGTGGTGGTCTGGGAAATTTACTTAAATGAGACTAGATGTGGCTGTGCGCTTTGAAAGTAGCTTCCTGAACTCACTGTATTGATGCCTGGTGAGATTATTCTTAAATCTTAATACAGTGATAGTCCTGTCTTACTATATGAAGAATATACAACTGGCACTCCAATGGATGCAACGTTATGTGTGGAGTTATTTTTCTCACTGGCGAAGTTAGATTTTCCTGGATGCAGCCAAGGACTTGCTCTGACAGCAATGGGGCCAACTGTGTTCACTGGGATGAAAGTCTTATAAAAACACAACCACCACCAGACAGGTAAAAGAGGAAAAGAGATGAGCCTGGATGGAGCAGAGGGTGTTTAGACTAAAGACACAATTTGGTGAAAAGAATACTGGGTAATCCTTAAAACATTTTCAAATAAAGTTGCCAAATTTCAATCTGGAAACAAAATCAAGCTGATATAGCTACTCTACAGAGTGACTTAAATTCAATAATCCATTCCACTGATGACAGCTTTACTGAGAGTAAAGAAAAATATGACTTCATTTTCTTACAAGAGAAGGAGGGGGTTGAAAATTCTCTCCCCCTCCCCCTTCCCCAGACACATATGTGCCAGCACACACTTTGCAGCTTGTAGCACCTACTATGAAGTCAGGAGCTCAAAAATCATCCTATCTCCCAACTCATGAGTCAGCACTGAAAGGTTACCATTATCTGATATAAAGAGCTTAACCCATTTAATGTTTGACCAACAAAATTTAAATATAAGACCATTCTACATATCTATACAATGCTTTAAGTTTATAGAATTCTCCAATATAATGAACTTTGGAGATCACATATTCTACCCCCTTTGTTTTATAAATTTTAAGGAATGTCTTGAGATTGATTTGCATGAAGCTTACAATACTAGCTTGCAAATTATTCTCAACTCTTCTTCACAAGTATCATTTTCAAAGTAACAGGCCAACAAATGATACTGATTAGGTAACAAAAGGGGGGAATGTCCAAAAGTTTTCGTGTGTAGATTTTTTTCAGGTTTATTTATTTCTTAGTCATCTCCACACCCAATGTGGGCCTCGAACTCATGAACTGGAGATCAAGCATGCTCTTCCCACTGAATCAGCCAGATTCCCCGAGATTTTTTTTTTTTTTATTAAAGTTGTTTTAAAACTGAGTGTATGATCATGCTGCTCTTTCCACCAGTAACAATTAACTCCCATGTATAAAAATGTCAGTTTAGGCCATTTAGATTATGATAAACAAACATTTCCTCTCAAAGTAAAAATAATTTGGTTTTAGATTTCACTTAAACAGAAAAGCAAAGAGTATTTACTCTAAAAGTCTCCCCCACCCCCCTCTTTTTGTTGTTGTTAAAACTCTTTCTTCCCCTCCCCACGCTTTCTCCTCTTTTGTACTCAAGTTCTCAAATGCGTAAGCTGGAGGCACAATACCACAATACAACTGCAGGCTTCCTGCCTACTGGCCAGTCATTATTCTTGACTCGAGAACTTTCAAAACACTGCTTGGGTTGCTTTGAAATTCCCTCTTTCAGATTTTCCCTCCTTCATGGAACATCTATTTAAAAGAATGACTTCAAAAATGTCTTGCTGCACCCAATCAACACTCTCTAAGCAAACTAAAAACGCTAGCCTTAGATATGAAGGTGGGATATAAACACCTGAAGTTCCTCGAACACCAATCTGAAAATACAAGACAGGGAAAAAAAAAAAAAGTGTATTTCTGGCCAAGCATAATACTAATTTTTCTCATATGTATACTAATCCTGTTTTTGAAAAATTCCACATTTATAACTACAATACTACCATCACTTTTTTTTTAAACCATATAGATCTCTGTCACCAACTACACTGGGATCAGTGGAAAAGGGCTACCTTAATTATTACCAAAAAAGTAAAGTTCACAAGAGTGAAGTATATTCATTTATTTTAAAAAGTTATCAAGGGAAGAAAAAATTACCAGCAGCAGTCACCTGGAAACATGGGGAATTTCCCATTTCCTCTGACCACACTTTAATGGTGGCAGCAGTACCTATAAATGTATTTGGTTGTTGAAGTAAACCAATGGAGCTACTCTAGACACAGACCTAGATGTGGGAGCATCGGGGGGTGGGGAGGGGGGGGGGGGGGGGGATAAAGTATATGCCCCGTTCAACATGAGTTATTTCCTTTTTAAAGGCAAAAGCATTAAAATTAAACCTTGGACACATTGGTTCATGAGTAACAACTTCTCAAATTGTTACAATACATAAAAATTTTTCTAACACCTCTAACAAAAACAAAAAGACTAATTTATTTCAAACAATATTCAAAAAAGTTCAATCCCAGTACAACAAAATAATTTAGCTAGTCCCCTGGAGTTTGTTATAATGGGATTTAACCTGTGCACTCAACATTCAATTAACCATGAGGCTTATCCTAATTGAGGATTATGCTGAGTTCTGCAGTCTTTTCCCATCTATCCATCTACTACTCCCACTCAGCTGCTATAGCTACCAAAAGCAAAGCCCCAGGGAGCAGTAGATTATCCATTACTATGTGGTACCCATGCCAATATTCCCTTTTCATCCTTACATGGATGATAAAGAGTTAAATTTAGTAATCTAATCAGCCTAGTTTCCAAAAACTGAAACTTCAGAACCCTCTTAACCTCTAATCAAAGAAATTAAACATTTCAGAATACCTTCATAGGTGGACAGCATACAAAAAAAATTTTTTTACACTCAAAAAAAAAAAAAAAAAAAAAAGTCATTCTTTCCCCGAACATATCGGTAAAAAATATCAAAAAAGAAAAAATAGGACACAGACGTTCATAATGAAAAACAGGAAAAAATACTAACAGAAAAGACTAGTACATTTGCTCTTAAAATATTCTTTGAAATAGGTAAAGCCCATTTGCCAGATAGGTCAGACTTCTTTCCTTTGCCACAAAATTTATTACAGTTAAATAAACCTTTATTACTGCCCCCCCCCCCCCCCCCCCCGTAAATTGACCTAGGCCAGCAGAACCTACCAAACTGAGTTAATGCTGACAAAGTTGGGAACTGCAGTATGTAGTCTAAGAAGATTATCCAGTTTGTGGATAAATCAGCCTCCTAGACGGTGCAGGTCTTCCTTTCAACTCCTGCTGTGTATCTTCTGGCCATTTTCCTGTTCATTTAACTCCCCACCAGAAGGTAGGAAAGGGAACGGCGATTAAATTCAAGTCAATTCCGTCATTTGTTAGGAGTGGAAATAAGGTTAGACTCTGGATAAAATGCACCCTTAACCCAAAATAATCTCCCAGAAACTCTATCAGAAAACCAATGGGCTAAATGAATTTACGCAGCAAACACTAACAAAAAGAAGGAATAAGCCTCATTACAATACAGCCCCTCCTCCACTTTTACTGAGAAATGTTCATTTTGTGATCCCCTCCCCCACCCCCAAAAAGCACTCAATAAAATGGAAGAAAATGCCTACATTTTACTGCAGCATTCAATCTCCATACTATCCCTGTGGATCTAAACTAACATGCAGTTACCTATTTCTTTAATCTGTTGAACTATGAGAAAGAAGAAAAGTTAAGATACATTTCCAATACTAATTTTCTGCTCCCAGAGCTTTAAACACTCAATAATGAAAAAACAAGAACAGAATATTTTACACTACAGGGTATATAATAAGTTCAAACCAAACTGGGACAGGTACTCTCTGGTTTAACCTATGAGAAACTACATGAGAAACTCTTCAACATGATCAACAACTCCTTCTAGTCCTAGGTAACATTAAAGTAACAACTGCATTAAATTGTGGCCCCTTTCCATTGTAGACAAACAGCCACTGGAGGCTATACTCATTCTAAACTTACAAAAATCAAGTTTTTGAAAGTAGTCTACATCCTCAGGCCATGGCCTGAAATCATATATTCTAAAAAAACTGAAAAAGAAACCATAAAGCCATTTATTTTAACACCAATTTGGGTTTATATCTTACCTTATTGTCTGAATTATTTTTAAATTATTTGTTTAAAGACTTCTCAAAAAACATACTCGTCTTTAAAAGATTCTAGAATCAGTTAATATACAAAAGAACTAAAAAAAAAAACCCTCATCTTTAATACGTCCCTGAAGTTTATTTCAAAACACCAGTCAAGAAGGCTTCAGTAAGTAACCATTTCAAAAACTATTCATTTCGCATCTCCCAGAAAAAGGATCCAGGGTCCTGCGGTACACTCCTTACTGAATGAATTCTAATTTGTTTGTCTAGGGAGTGAGGGGCAATTTAGAGAAATAATTCTTATACAGGGATTAAGAATATATCCCTGATATAAAAAATAACTCTTATGGGGGGGAGGGGGGAGGGGATGCACAGTTTACTCAATGTCAAAATATAGTGAAATTATTTAATGCAATCCCTAACCGTCTAAACTCTAGTATTACTGAATTTCTTTAATGAACTGTGGTGTTGGTAAATTTAAAACCAGCATTCTAGAACTTACAAAAATAGAAATCTTGTTAATTATGCTGGGGTTGTGTTTGCATTCTCGAAGTCTCTGTAGGTAAGGAATATTTTATGGTAGAAACATTTCCTGCAACCGCTCTAGAAACATCATAGCAACCCACTTATTCTACAGTCATGTTCAAAATGTGGTTCTATAAACTAGAAGCTGGCATATGCCTCTTTTTTAATGCTGATTGGACAATTAAGTCACTTCTATCAATATATAAAATACCACTGTAATTTAGGATCACAGGCAACCTAGATTACTGCTCATTTAAATGCAGAACCTGAAGCAACCTCCAGTGACAGGAGCTATAGTGTTCAATATCATTTTACATGTTACAAACAGAGGCTTCATCTTACATACAAACAATGCACCCTGGCAGCCGTTCTTCATCCTCAAGCCCCACAGATTGTTACTTCTTTAAGGGTGTCAGTGCATAAGGCAACATCAGAGGTAAGTTCACAAGCTTTTTCTAACAGCTATCAACATTTGTTCAAGACAGTGAAAAGAAAACAATATTCCCGCCACATTCTCCCTTTCTTCTGTTCATCTTATCTTCCTGCCTTTGGTACCCAGCAAGGGTTATGTTTCAAATAAAAATCTTAAAATAATTATTCCAAAGACCAAGGATGCTCCAGAAACCGGCAACAGCCACTGCCTCCGAGGAACCGGAATTGGAGGGTTCACAGGAGAGACCCCTTTTTCAACGCTTGTGTACCTTTTTCCAGTTGGGTATCGTATCTGGTATAACCTATTCTAAACAGAGCAGTAATTCAAATTTTTCTCAAGAACAAGTATTTCACGAACTTCCAGACTTCCATTTCACGTTTCAGTGTATGCGGCATTCACAAGACCCACGTTTGGGGGTTTGGTTTGGTTTGTTTTGTTCTTTCCATCATCCTCTCTACAACCTGCTGCAACAAATATACCGAAGCTTTCTTGCAGCCAGGGACCAGTTAGGTGGGTCCGAGGCTGGGCATTTAAATCAGGAGATCCAGCAATCTCACTCAACACCGCTCCCACTCGCTCATCTCATTCAACTCCATTTAAAAAACCACTGCAGCAAGACAGCTGGTACTCGCCTTCCGGTTTCTTTACGGTACAGGCTTAATAACAAAAACAGGTTGGCTTTGAAGCGCTGCTCAAAAACTGCAAAAAAGGAAGTCTTCGCATTCGAGACGGGGCGGGGGGCGGGGGGCTGGGGGGGTGAGTTTCGACTTCGGGACAATTTCATGCCTTTCGTGTCATTCCATTTTGGAATCCCAAACTCCTCCTGTTTTATGAGATTTTGAGACGATGCTTTCTCGCTCTCACCACTGCTCTTTTGGTTAACTTTTCCACCCCGAGTGCCCTCAAACTGGGAGCAACTAAGCCTCCCAACGACTCATGGATCATCTTTTTTTTTTTTTTTTTTTTTTTTTTAAAGGCATGTGCAAGACAATTTAAATCATTACAAACTCCATCAACGTACGTAAGATTCGCGATGGGGACCGGGGGGGGGGGCGGGAGAAAAAACAGTCCTGACGAAGGCAGCCAAACCCCAAATTTGATCTACCAACTTCCCACTTGCCATTTCCCAACCTTCACACCGGAGGTAGCAAAACGCCTTTTTACCGAGAAAACTGCGGAGAACCTCCCCGTGCCCAAAATGAAATTCCGCAGATCATTCGAGTTCAAATATTAAAAACGCCCCGGTGCGGGAGGAAACACGGCAACAAAACGCAACCCGATTCTGGGTGCGACTTGGAGGCTGGGGTGGGGGTCGTGGGGTCTGCGCCGCTGCCCCCGCCCCCTAATTCTTCCGAGTAACTGCGAAGGAGCCGAGGCAGCGGGAGGCGGACGCGGGGAGCTTTCTAAAGCAGCCCCAAGGGCTGGGGAAAGACAAAACTTCAGGGACAGGAGGGGAAAAGTGGGCGCCCCGCGGTCCCCCCCCCGAAACTCCTCGGGGTGACCCCTCCGCGCGGGGACCCCCTCCGACTCCCAAGCCGGCTGCCGCCCCACCTCAGCTCCCCTCCTCCGGCCGCGGGGCCGCCCCGGGCTGCGGGGAAGCGGCGCGGCCCCGACACCCCAAAACTATCTCAGCGCGCCCCCCGCTCGGCGCGCCCCTCAGCGCCGCCGCGGAGCCGCAAAGCCGCCGGCTCGCGGCAACCCGGGGACTCGCCCTCTTCACCCCCGCCTCGCACTCCACCCCCTCGCCCGCCGCCGCTCCTCCTTTATCTCCACTCACCGCCCGCCGCCATTTTCCTCGCAGCTCAGCTTTAAATCGGAAACTCGCCGCTCAGCCCGCAGCCGCCGCCGCCGCCGCCGCCGCCACCGACTCAGCCGCCGCGGCCGCCGCCGTCGCTGTGTGGAGGCTGAGGCGGCAGCGGCTGGAGCAGCGGCGCGGGGGCCTCCGGGATATGTAGTCCCGAGGCCACGCCCAGCACTACCGGTCCCAGGGGGCCTTGCGCGGCCTGGGCGCTGGGTGCCCCCGCCCGGCCGCGCTCGCGCGGCGCGAGGGCGTGGCGGTGAGGACCCCCAGGCCGGTGTCCCCGGCTCGCCGCCTGGGAGCCGCGGCGGGTTCCGGAGCGTTGGAGTGCAGCCTCAGCCCTGCCCTCAATCTTGTCACACTTGCCTTCGTCCAGTAATATCTAACCTTTACCTAGCGTTTATTGTATGCCAAGTACTGATCCTCAAAACAAGCATCCCTTCGAGACCACTGTTATCCTCATTGTTCAGAGGAGCAAACTGAGGCACACGGTCAGAAGCCACCAGGCTCTTCATTAGATGCTAAAGTCACCGGGCGAAAGGTTGTTGGGTGATAGTATATTCACTATATAGTCAGCCCCCAAGTATCCCACGGAATAGCTTGCTTTGCAGTGGACAGATCTGGCAGACACCATCTCAACCGAGAGATCTAATCACCAAACACTATCACTTAGCTTCACCAGTAATGGATCAAACTGACATTACTTGTCTCCTGATATGATGCAATGGGGATGGCACAACGCCACCTCTGTAGTAGTATCCTTGCCAAAAAAAAAAAAACAGCCGACCTGAACCTAACTATGAAGAAACAACCAGGCAAATCCAGAATGTGGGACATGCTACAAAACACCTTGCCTGGGCTCTTAAAAAAGCACGGAAGAGGTGAAAACCAAATGGCAGTAGGTGAGCCTTGATTGGATCAAGATTTTTTTTTTTCTTTAATGTAAAACGGACGGCAGGAAGGGGGGGGGTGTAATATAGACTCAATATTAGATAATACTGTTGAATCAGTATTAAATGTCTCGAGTGTGAGTAGAATAAAAAAACCACTTTATGCTCTGCCCCCATCCTTTCCCACCTGGACTACTGCAGTAGCTTTCTCGCTGTTCTCCCGGCTTCCATTCCAGCCTACTCTCAACGTAGCAGCCAGAGAGGTCCTGATAAAAACCAAGTCATTTTATGTCTGTCTTCCAAAACCTTTACAGTAACCTGCAGAGCCCATACAACCTGTCTATCCCCTTTCAGTCACCATCACCCGCTTCTTGTCCAACCCACTGCTGTATTCCAGGCCCACTTGGACTCCTTGGGGTCCCTCCAACATACCTACCACACCTTGACCTCAGAGGCCCTGCCTCTGCTATTTCTGCCTGGTTCGCTCCCGCCCCACCCCTACCCCCACCACCACCGGAAAGTTTAAACAACACCCTCCCTCATCTCCCTCCCCACCCCTCATTGTCCAAATGTCACTTCTTCAGTGAGGCTTTCCCTGATTGCTCTATTTTAAATTCCCGCCCACTGTGGTCTCAGCTTTCTCTATCCCTCTTCCCTGCTTCATTTCTTTTCATAGCATTTTTTATCATTGGAAACAACATATTTTTGTTTACTTGCGGTACTTATTATCTCTTTTCCTCACTAGGATGAAAACTCCATGAAGGTAGAGCTTTTGTCTCTTTCATTCTCTGACGTAGTATTCTCAGGACCCACTACATAGTTTAGCGAGAGTACTCACTCAGAGGGTATATGCTACTTGTATTCAATCCCTCATCAAACAACAGATAACAAACACTGTGGTTGGATGTTGAGGATCCCGAAATGAATGCTAAGACCCTGCATGAACTTTCACCTGAACGACTGAAGCTCTGCTTGCTTTTCCCTTTAGTAATCCCCAAAACACTCCCCACACAGTAGCCAGAGGGATCTTTGAAAACTCATGCACTAAATCATGTCACTTCCAACCTGAACATGTTCCAGTGACATCCTATTGCATTTGGGATAAAACCCAGACCCTAGCTGGCTTGGTCTCTGCTTCCCTCTCCGATCTCAGGTAATAGATCTTTTCTAATTTCTCATCCTGTGCAAGACACTAACATTCCTCTTGTTTCGAGAACTTCCCAAACATGCCTCAGGGACTGTCGCTTACGGTACTGTTTGTTCCCTTTGCTCTCTGGCAGTTTTCATTCCTCCTGGCGTGCTCCCCATTGTCATTCAGGTCTCTGCTACCTATTGTCATTCAGGTAGATCTTCTAAAGCAAAGAAGATCAGGGGCGAGTGAAGAAGCTTCCAGCTCTTAATCTCAGGGTCGTGAGTTTGAGCCCCAAGTTGGGTGTATAGATTACTTAAATAAACTTAAAAAAAAGTTCAAAAAAAGAAAAAAACATAGAAGGTCAAGTAGATCTTCCAAACCAAACGCTCCAAGAGGGCAGGGAATTTGTTCAGTTCACTCAAGAGTCTCCAGCACCCAGATTAGTGTCTGGCTTAGAGTAGGCACTTAAATAATTGTGAAGGAAATGGAAAGAAAGAAAGAAAGAAAGAAAGAAAGAAAGAAAGAAAGAAAGAAAGAAAGAAAGAAAGAAAGAAAGAAAGAAAGAAAGAAAGAAAGAAAGAAAGAAAGAAAGAAAGAAAGAAAGAAAGAAAGAAAGAGAAAGAAAGAAAGAAAGAAAGAAAGAAAGAAAGAAAGAAAGAAAGAAAGAAAGGAAGAAAGAAAGAAAAGAAGGAAGGAAAGGGAGGGGAAAAGAAGAAAGGAAAGAAGGTAAAAAAGAAATCATCTATCAATTATATATATACATATACGTAAACATGTATATGCATATATATACATGTACATATATACATACATACTTATATGTATGTGTGTGTGTGTGTGTGTGTATACACACACACACACATATATTCAACTCTCTGGTCTCAGACCTAGTTTGTGGCAACATGGCTAAACACAGCAAGAAGTTGGGAATCATTAGTAAATATGGGACCCGTTAAGGTGCCTCCCACAGGAAAATGGTGAAGATTGAAAGAAGCTAGCGCGCCAAGTACATTTGCTCCTTCTGTGGCAAAACCAAGCTGAAAAGAAAAGCTGGCGATCTGGCACTGTGACTCCTGCATGAAAACGGCGGCCGGTGGTACCCGGACCTACACTACCAGCTCTACAGTCCCATCAGAAGACTAAAGGAGTAGAAAGACCGGGAGAAGTTCCACCATTTGAAACATTGCTAGCCTATAATAAATGGGTTACTTTATGTGGCCAAAATATCTATATCTACGCATATAAATATGTTATAGATATGTATAGATACATATACATATAGAATACATAGATTCACAGCAGGTGTAACTAATATTAACAATTAAAAAATGGGGTGCCTGGATGGCTCAGTCGGTTAAGTGGCCGACTTCAGCTCAGGTCATGATCTCGCGGTCCGTGAGTTCGAGCCCCATGTCGGGCTCTGTGCTGACAGCTCAGAGCCTGGAGCCTGTTTCAGATTCTGTGTCTCCCTCTCTCTGACCCTCCCCCATTCATACTCTGTCTCTCTCTCTGTCTCAAAAATAAATAAATGTTAAAAAAAAAACAATTTAAAAAAAACAATTAAAAAATATGGGGGCGCCTGCGGGCTCCTGAGTGGCCCAGTCGGTTGACCGTCTGACTCTTAATTTCAGCCCAAGTCACAATCTCCCGGTTCAAGGGATCAAGCCCCTCTGCTCTGACGCCACAGAGCCTACTTGGGATTCTCTCTCTCTGCCCCACCCCCACTTGCACCTGTGCGCACACTTTCTCTCTCTCTCAAAATAAATAAATAAATGTTAAAAAAAAAATAAGTAAAAAAATACGAAAAATGAAAATAAAAAATATACACAAGTTGTTTGGGAACCCAAGAATAGACCTTTTAACTCAAGGGGTATTGGAAAAAGCTTCTAGGAGGAAGCAACTTCTGTGCTGAATTTGGCAAGGTTTGGATGTGACATTTGGGAAACACTATTCTTTTTTTTTTTTTTTTCTTAATGTTTATTTATTTGCAGGGGGCGGGCAGACAGAGGGAGACAGAAGATCCCAAGCAGGCTCCACGCTGTTGGCACAGAGCCCTAAGAGGGGCTCCAGCCCACCAACCCCGAGATCATGACCTGAGCCAAAGTCCAATGCTTAACGGACTGAGTCACCAGGCACCCCTGGAATATACTATTCTTGACTTCAAATCTAAGCCAAATGAGTGAAATGCTCTAGTAAATAGTCTGTGAACATGTCTGCTATTAGTCCGTCCTGTTTGCACAAGTTGTGCCTCCATCAAGGAGTAAACTTTCTTTCCTCTTTCTTGAATTGGGGTTGCTCTGGAACTGTTTGATGAATGAAAATGGTGGCAGTTTTATGGTGAGACTTTCAGCTCATGCCCTAAGATGATTGGCAGCTTCCATTTCTTTCCTCTTGGAACCCAGCCTCCATGCTGTGGGAACCCCAAGCCACATGGAGAGTGAGAGTCCACATGGAAAAAAAAGGGAGGCACTCCAGTCGACAGTCCCAGCTAAGATCCCAGCCAGTAGTTACTGCCAGCCCCATGAGTCAGCCTTTTTTCACATGCCAGTCCCTGGAGGCTCAGGGGACTGCAGTCCCCACCAATAAGATCGAGAACCGAAGAACCACCCACTGAGCCAAATCATCCTACAGTATCATGAGAGATAATAAAATGGTTGTTCTTTAAACCATTAAATTTTGCAGTGGTTTGTTAACAGCAATTGATAACTGAAACATTCTACATGTGTGCGCTTTTGCTGACCTGTGGCTGAAAACTTTCAGTAGGTAGGAAGAGTAGTCTCAAATCCTGAAATTACCCCAATCAGATTGCCTTGGCCTAGGGTACACAGAAGCATAATGCTGTGAGAATGAGGTTATAAGGTCACCCAGCTAAAGCCCTCCAAAAATGAAGAGATTCTGCCTACAACAGTTGTGATTTCACGAAGCCTCTACCTCCACACTCCCAGGATAGGCGCTCCCTTCCTCAAGGACAGCTGTGTCCTTCAGGGCTCTTGGGTTGCAAGCAACAACAATAGACTATGGGATGGAGTAAAATGATAGGCAGGAACTCACAGAATCAAAGGGAAAACTAGAAGATCAGGCCCAGAAATGTCAGAAACCAGGGGAAAAGAAGATCCCGAATATCTTCTCCGGAACCAGCAGTAAATCTAGAGCTCAATCATTTTTTTCTACCTTCTCGTCACCCTATTCCAAGATTCAAATTCAAGGAGTGCCTGGCTGGCTCCGTTGGTAGAACATGCAACTCTTGATCTCAGGGTTGTGAGTTTGAGGCCCCCCTTAGGTGTAGAGATTACTTAAAATCAAAAAAAAAAAAAAGAGAGAAAGAGAGAGAGAGAGATTTGTTCAATTGGTCTAGCTTGGGTCACATGCTGTGTATGCAAGTAACAGACTGCTAGACCGGTAATCATGCTAACTAGCCTGCCTTCAACTTACTCTCAAATAATTCAAGGGGAGAAAAATATAACCCGCGTGCGTGCACAGAGAGAGAGACTGCATGTGAGCAAACGTGGCAAAATTTTACCGATTAGTAAATCTAGATTCAGAGTATGCAGGTGTTTATTGCGTTGTTGAAATTTTCCTGTAGACTTGCAATTTTCCAAAATAAAAATTTCCGGCAGAAAAAAAAAAAAAGATAATACTAAACAGCACTCATAGAAAACATATTTACCAGACACAATTCCAAGTCCATTATATATATTAATTCATTTAACCCTTGTGATAACCCTAAGCAGTGGGTCTTTCATTATCTCCATTTTATGCATGAATAAATGGGAGCGTTGAACAAGTGAGTAACTTGCCCAACGGTATAAGGTACTAAATGCTAGAGTCAGGGTATAAACCCAGGCTCACAAGCCTATAATCCTAACTGTTATGCTTTATTGTCTCTCCATAGATGCACAAACAATAAAGACATTTAATTGTCACATATGTCTAAAAGTAGACAGATCCAGAGCATGCTCATCAAGAACCAGAATGTTACAATCCTCCTCTGTCATCTTCAGCATATTGGCTTTCTGTCCTTAGTTTATAACCTCATGGGCACAAGATGGCTGCCACAGCTGAAGAATCACACCAATTCCAATTCCCGTTAGAATGCAGGAAAGCAGAAAAGTGAATAGGCGTCAAGACAGATGCCGCCTCTCTCCCCGTTTTTTTTTTTTTTCAGACATACAACTCTGTCCCCAAACTTCCCTACTGCCCTTCATGGCCCCCATGCCCCTGCAGCAAATGTCCCCTTACATCTCATCATAGTGGAGAGAGGAGCCACATGGTCACCACTGGCTGCAAGGGAATCTGGGAATCCAAGCATTTACTATTTCAACCATTCCCTTCGAGAGGATGAGTAAATGTTTCTCAGTTGTTTGGGGACAACCCAGAGGCTCAGCTCTCGTCCCTGTCCCCCTGACAGTCCCCTGCATTCTTCCTTCTTTTACTGTGACAATATAGCCTAGTGGTTAAGAGTGTGGGCTTTGCACCCACTGCCTGACTTGCTCAGCTGGTTCTGCTACTTATCAACCTGTGTGATAATGACTGGTTGCTTGAACTTTCTGTGCCTCCATGTCCTAAAATGGGAACTAAAATAACACCTATTTCATGGGAGGATTACATAAAACAATACAGTGAAAGCCCTAAAAACAGGATCAAGCACAAAGTACACCTTCGATAAATGTTAATAACGATCACATACGGTAGCTCTATACTTGGGGTGTGCAGGAATTAATACCCAAAGGTTAGTCACAATTTCCTCCCTTCCCCCCATTTTGCCACATCATACTTCTCATAGTCTGAAATTTCCCTGCAAGTGAAAATAGAATGCTTGGGTGGATACCTAAACCCTGCACATGCCTGACACTCTGTTTTGAAATACCCAACCTGAAAATGAGTTGGCCCCGGTCCAGGCTCCGCCCCTAGGCTGGGTGCACTCTGAACCTGTCCACTCCTGGGTAGGACACACAGCTGAGCCGGAGTCACACACACACAGGCAAAAGAGATTTCCAGCCAGTGCATGCTTTATTTGTTGTTTTGCTTAAAAGAGGAAAACACCTCTGTGAAGGATCGCATTTAAAGCCCATCTTTAGTTGGCAAAAAGCAGCCTGAGCCTTCTGACCCAGAGTAACCTTGTTCACACCTCTTGCTTTAAACCTAGAACAGGGGTTGGGTGACCTGTGATTTTCGTTCCAGAGCTGTCTCGGGACCCAGCTGAAATTGGCAGCTGGCTGCCTGCAATAGACTTCCCCCATCCCCGTAACCTGCAAATGACTCCACACAGTAGGAAGACTCAAGCCCAGCTCACTTTTTGCTTTTTGCTTTTTGGTTTTTTTTTTTTTTCTTCCCCCTCTGGGACTTACTTATTAAATGTGTTTGCTTTAGGGAAAAAAAAATTAGTTTGCTACCAAATGCTTTATAAGTACCCATCGTTGGAGGGCTAAAATTAAAAAAAAAAAAAAAAAGCATTGGAAGGATGAGGAAAAACTGGAACTTTCATATGCTGCTGGTAGGGACTGTAAAATGCTGCAGCCATTTTAATGTTTATTTATTTTTGAGAGAGAGAGAGAAAGAGAGCACGCGCATGAGCGGGGGAGGGGCAGAGAGCGAGGGAGACACAGAATCTGAAACAGGCTCCAGGCTCTGAGCGGTCAGCACAGAGCCCGACGCGGGGCTCGAACTCACGGACTGTGAGATCATGCCCTGAGCCGAAGTCAGGCACTCAACCCGCTGAGCCATCCAGGTGCAGCCATTTTAGATAACAGCTGGGCAGCTCATCAAAATGTGAAACCTAGAGCAATTACACCCCTAAGTATATTCCCAAGAGAATTTAAAACCTAAGTCTGCTCAAAAACTTACACAGCTGGGGCACCCAGGTGGCTCAGTGGGCTAAGCATCTGACTCTTGATGTCCTTTGATCTCAGCTCAGGTCTTGATCTCAGGTGGTGAGTTCAAGCCCCCACTCTGGGCTCGGTGCTGCGCGGGAAGCCTACTTAACAAAACAAAAACAAAAACTGTACAGAAACGTTTATGGCAACTCTATTCATTATAGTCAAATGATCCAGTCGTTATATTCCAATTATTCAAGTGAATGATGGCTACTCATTATCGTCGAGAATGGAAAGAACCCCAATGACCATCGGCTGATAAGTGGCCCCACCAAAATGTGCACCCACTCAATGGAATATTATTTGGCAATAAAAAGAAATGAAGTACTGATACGTGCTATAACATGGGTGCACCTTGAAGACATCATGCCGAGCGAAGGGGGCCAGTCATATATCACATAATTCCATTTATATGAAATGTACAGAATTAGCAAGTCTAAAGAAACAAAAAGTAGGTTGGTGGTTGCTAGGGACAGGAGGAGGGGAGCGTGGGAGATGGTGGCAAAGGAGGGGTGCAGCATTTCTTTCTGGAGGGATGAAAATATTTTGAAATTAGGTAGTGGCAATGATAGTGTGACGCGAGGGATATGCTAAAAAACACTGAAGCATATACTTTAGAAGGGTGACTTTTATGGCATGTGAATCACATCTCAATAAAGCTGTTGGTTTTTTTTTAAGTGTCCATTGTGGTTAATGCACTTGTGAGATTGGTAATTTTCACATCACACTCAGAGATGTGAAAAGAAAAAATTTTTTTTACTGTTTATTTTCTTTTTGAGAAGGAGAGAGAGAGAGAGCAAGCACACAAGCAGGGGAGGGACACAGAGAGGGACAGAGGACCCGAAGGGGGCTTTGCACTGACAGCAGCAAGCCTAATGTGGGGCTCGAGCTCGCAAACCACGAGATCATGACCTGAGCCACCCGGGCGCCTCTGAAAAGAAAAAAATTTTAAATAATGGTAGAAATTCAGAAGGTAAAAAGAGTTTGTAAGAAATAAAAAGTAACCCTCTACCCACCCGTGCTCTCAGATCTTCTTCTTTCCAGGGATACTACCATCACAGTTTCCTTTTTTCTTTTTCTTTTTAATATTTCATTTTTAAGTAACCTCTATACCCAACGTGGGACTTGAACTCACAACCCGCAGATCAAGAGTCACACCACAGGGCACTGGGTGGTTCAGTCAGTTAAGCAACCGACTCTTGATTTCAGCTCAGGTCATGATCTCACAATTCATGAATCAAGTCCCAAGCAGGGCTCTGCACTGACAGCGGGGAGCCTGCTTGGGATTCTCTCTCTCCCTGTCTCTCTGCCCCTCCCCCTTGCGCTCTCTCTCTCTCTCTGTCTCTCTCTCTTTCTCAAAATAAATAAGTAAACTTAAAAAAAAAAAAAAAAAGAGTTGCACTCTCCTCCAACTGAGCCAGCCAGGCACCCCCACCATCACCATTTTCTTACTTGTCCTTCCAGGGATAATCTATGCGTACCCAAACTTATATATGTATTGCTTCTTATATAAACAAGAGCATAATGTCCACAATGTTTTGGCCCTTGTCTTTGCAAGGACCTTATGACAAAGTACATAGAGAGCTGTCACGTTTTTCCCAAGAATGTGGATATTATTAGTAGACACTCTGTTTCCTGTCTGTTACCCTTACAATGAATTTCCTTGTACCTCTCTCTTAAAAGAAACATTTTAACAGGTACTAGTGATCATAAAATATAAAGAAAGAGAGATCTTATTAATGAAGTCTTTCTATTTAGAAAGTTTGATGATGTCAGGGGCGCCTGGGTGGCTCAGTGGGTTAAGCTTCTGACTTCAGCTCAGGTCATGATCTTGTAGTTCTCGAGCACGAGCCCCGCATCACGCTATGTGCTCAGAGCCTGGAGCCTGCCTCAGTTTCTGTGTCTCCCTCTCTCTCTGCCCCTCCCTCACTCACACCCTGTCTCTCTCAAAAATAAACATTAAAAAAGAAAGAGAAAGAAAGAAAGAAAAGAAAGAAAGAAAGAAAGAAAGAAAGAAAGAAAGAAAGAAAGAAAGAAAGAAAGAAAGAGAAAGAAAAGAAAGAAAAAACTGTCTCCCTCTCTCTCTGCCCTCCCTCACTCACACCCTCTCTCTCTCAAAAATAAACAAACGTTAAAAAAGAAAGAAAAAGAAAGAAAGAAAGAAAGAAAAGAAAGAAAGTTTGACAATGTGAAACCTAAGACCCTACCAGGACTAGCAGAGGAATGGGACTGGAAGGCTCCATGAGAGGAGACAGAGATGTTTTCTAGCAATGGTCATGTTTTGAATCAAGGCAACTCCAAGTTCTGAAATGGAAGAATCAACAAAGTTGGAGCTTTTTGGTTCAGATAGGAAAAGGCATCTTTGAAGATGAACACATCAGTGTCTCCAAAAGGCAATAGTGGAGTTGGCTTCACGAGACAATATCATGTTTTCCAGATGGTGAGTCAAAACCCATTCATGGGTTTGAAAATCAACAGCATGGGATTTGCCCACGATTTTAAAACACTGGTGATGGAATTTTACGAAATATCAGAGTGGATCTCCCGTAGTATGTATTGTTTCTTAAAATTTTTACCTCAAGTATATATAGAAGTGTGAATGCTGAATCACCGTGTGAAATATATTTGTCACTGTGATTCACCGTCAAATGCTTAAAGGCACTGAGCAGGGAGGGTGACTTTCTGGCCCCTACATTCTCTTTCATAACCTCCAGCCTTTTTGTCAGGCTTAGCATATAGAACTGAGAACCAAATCCCCCACTCCTTCCCAGGATAAATTCAACTGAGAAGTGGGAAGGTGGTGGAGACAGTGGCCTTGAGGAGCCAGATTCAACCCCACCCCTCTCCTCCAGAGGAGGATAGATTTGAGGACTCTCCAGCAGATTCTTCCCACCTTGGCTGTGGGGCTTTTGTTACATTTTCCTTCCCTCTTTTCCTTCCTTCTTTCCTTGTTTCTTTCCTTCTAAATTCCACAAACAAGATGCCAGGTCAAGGCCCTTGGCCACCCAAGTGCTCTTCCAGAGGTAACCACCGTTACCAGTCTCTTAGATGTCGTGTACGAGATGCGTTTACAAAGAAACACACGTATACGTACGGATAAATTTTTGTACACGAATGATGGTGTACTAATGTGCCCTGCTTTGCCCGTAACTTTTTTCACTTCCTGCAGGTATCTGGAACATCTTTTCACATTGGGACGTGTTGAGCGTCTTCATTATTTTGTTGTCTGCATGGCATCCCATCATGGAATCTCGGGGCTTGTTTGTTTTTTTTTTTTTTAATATTTATTTATTTTTGAGAGACCACAAGTGGGGGAGGGGCAGAGGGGGGAGGCAGACAGAGGATCCCAAGCGGCCTCCATGCTGACAGCAGCAAGCCCGATGTGGGGCTCGAACCCAGGAACCGCGAGATCATGACCTGAGCCAAAGTCGGACACTCAACCGACCGAGCCCCCCCGGGAGCCCCAAATCTTAGGGCTTTGAAAGGTTGGCTGACCCCAGCCCTGGAATTACAGTTTCCTTCTCTTTTTATTATTTTTTTAATGAAGTTAGGTTTTAAAGTGATGACAGTGAGCTTATTTAATGGATAAACCTTCTTCTAATTATTTAGTAATTATAGAGTAGAAACATCGGAGGAATGGATGTGTTGAGGCATGAAAACAGTATCTATGCCAGGGGTAAATAAATGTGTAAGCCAAGTGAAGATCCTGGCGTTAAAAAAAATTTTTTTTTTTTTTTAAACCACCCTCTGGCTATTATCAATCAACTGGATTGCAGAGTCTGTTAAGGATAAGCCACCACACACATCAATTATGATGCCTGCCCCACCCACGGGCCCGTCTAAAGGAAGGGCAGAAGTCACTGTCTTTGGTACCCTGTATTTGGCCACTTCTGCTCACAACACAGCTGACTAGATCACATTTGGGCATCAGCCCCAACAGCAGCCAAATACATGGGCTGCCTAGTGATTTCTGAGGTGGCTGGGCACAGATATATTGAGCCAAACAGGAAACAGGTTGACTTGTCAGATTTCCATTTGTATGACTTTGAATCAGACAACTACAGAGTGGGGGCGCCTGGCTGGCTCAGTGACTCTTGATCTCGGGGTCGTGAGTTCGAGCCCTACGTTGAGTGTAGAGATTGCTTAAATAAGTAAATAACTAAATAAATACACTTAAAAAAAGGGGGGGGGGAACTCTGGAGTGAATCAACTAGTTAATAAAAGGATTTGCGCCTGAAGGGATAAAGAACAGAGAAACAAAGAACAGAAACAGAATATCCAGAGCTGGGAGGCAGAGAGAAGATACTAGAAAAGAAAAGTGAAGGCAGGTCACCCCCAGCAGTACAGCAGACTCAGAGAAGTTGAAACACCCCGCCCGCCCCCGACAAAGACATCTGACAATTCTGGGTAAAAGATAACAAATATTCTTTCAAACGAAAAACTGAGTTCCCAAGAAAGTCAGGGGAATCCCCTAGTGCCAAAAAACAAAAATGGAACCGAAAACTAGACCAGTAAGTGCAAACTGACACTGTGAGTGCCAAAAGAGGGAGGCGTCGTGGGTCGTGGGTTGAGATGCAAAAGTAAGGACAGGAAATGAGGCCCTGGGTTCCTACAATCCAAAATGACAGCACACAGAGAGAGTCCTCCTTGAGCTAGCAATCAGCAGACAAGCAAAGATGCCATCAGACCCCAAGCAGACAGGGTACGAGGATAAGAACCATGGAAGAGATAGGATGCGATATAGTGGCGTATAAAGACACACAAAAAAGGAACCAAAATAGGAGAGAAGAACAAGATATTTCACGAATGTAAAGACAAGCGAGTCTGACCAAGAACCAAGCAGGGCAGAGAAGGAGAAGCTGGTAGGCGGCGGGAAGGAAAACAAGATGGCCTGTGGAGACCCGAACATAGAGAAAGTAACTGAACTCGGTGAAGGACAGAGCCCTAACTTTGCTAGAGGTGTCGTGGAGTGCTGCGGCCATGTGGCCAAGGCCAGCAGAACTCTGTGGGTGTTGTGAGGCCTTCATTCACTCTTCTTTCCAAATAGTTATTAAGTGCTGTATTTATTTCCCGTTGCCGCCATAGCAAATTGCCACATAGTGGCTTAAAGCAACACAAATTTATTATCTTCTAGTTTCAGATGTCAAAAACCTGGAATGGGTCTTAAAGGGCTAAAATCAGAGACTGCATTCCTTCTGGAGGCTCTAGGGAGGAATCTGTCTCCTTGCCTTTCCAACTTCTAGAGACTGCCCACATTCCTTGGCTCAAGGCCCCCTTCTATCGTCACTCCCACCTCTGCTTCTGTTGTCACATCTCCTCTTGACTCTGACACTCCTGCTTCCCTCTTATAAAGACCCTTATGGTTACATTGGGCCCACTCAGATAACTCCAGATAATCTTTCCATTTCAAAACCACATTTGCAAAGTCCTTTCTTCCTTTTTTTTGTTTTTTTTAAGTTTTATCTGTTTGAGTAATCTCTACACCCCACGTGGGGCTCGAACCCAGGACCCTGAGATCGGGAGTCACATGCTGTTCCGACTGAGCCAGCCAGGTGCCCTTTGACCATGTAAGGTAACACACTCACAGGCACTTATTCCAGGATGGGAAATGGAAGGGTGAGCCACAGAGACCTGCTCCCACAAAGCTAGAGTTCCAAGGAATGGGGAGACAGCAAAGAAGGATGGATAGTCCCGAAGTGAACACAAAAGTAAGAAAATAGGTACATCAAGTGATCAACGCTATGAAAGAAATAATTCCAAGGTAATAGAACAGAGATTGGGGGCTGAGGAGGCTACCTTAGGATGTCAGGTCAGGCTCCTGAAAGGAGATGACATTTGAGGTGACACAGGCGCAGTGACAAGAAAGGAGCCCTCAAACTATCTGAGGAAAGGGCACTGCTGGCAGAGGGCACATAGGGGTGCATCCCGGGAGGAGCAGGATGCAGCATGGCCAAGTGGGTGACAAGAGATGATCCAGCAATCTACTCTTGCTGGCTTTCTGCAAGGATCATGGAGAAAAAAAAAAAGATTATGCCCCAGGGAAGCCCACCCTTGCCTGAAGTAGATTGATCTATTGCAACCAAAAGCTCTAACCTGATATAGGACACAAAATATTATAAGACATGATGTGATGTGGTGCAGGTGCTTTAGAACACAATCTAGCTCCCAAAAAGGTTAAACCTAGAGCGACCTCATGACTCTGCAACTCCACTCCTAGGTAGATCCCCAAAAGAAACGAAAACGTATGTCTATACAAAAACTTGCACGTGACTGTCCATAGCAGCACCCTTCGTGAGAGCCCCAAAGCAGAAACAACCCCAAACGCCCGTCGACTGATGAACGGGCACACAAAATGTCGTGTATCCGTTAGTGGAACATCGTCTGGTCCCACGAAAGAACCAAGTACTGACACGTGCTTCGTGGGTGAATCTTGAAACTTTAGGCTGAGTGAAAGACGCGACTCACCAAAGGCCACATATTGTAGGAATCGATTTACATGAAATGTGCGGACAGGCAAAACCATACAGACAGAAGATAGTTTCGTGGTTACCGAGGGATGGGGGGGAGCAAGACAGGAAGACTGATTGATGGCTGATGGGTATAGGGTTTCCTTTGGGGGTGATGAAATGTTGTGACATTGATTATAGTGATGGTAGTGGATATGAATCCACTAAAAACCATCGTACCCTTGTTAATTTTCTTAATATATTTTTATATGAATTGTACACTTTATTTTTTTTTAATTTTTTTTTTTAATGTTTTTTTTTTTTTTTGAGACAGAGAAAGACAGAGCATGAACGGGGGAGGGTCAGAGAGAGAGGGAGACACAGAATCTGAAGCAGGCTCCAAGCTCTGAGCTGTCAGCACAGAGCCCAACGCGGGGCTCGAACCCACGAACCGCAAGATCATGACCTGAGCCGAAGTCGGACGTTCAACCGACTGAGCCACCCAGGCGCCCCTGAATTGTACACTTTAAATGGGTGAATTTATGGTATAGAAACTATATCTTCATAAAAGCCAATTTTTTCTTTTTACGATTTTAGTTTTAAGTAATCTCTACACCCAACATGGGGCCCCAATTCACAACCCCAAGATCAAGAGTCACATGTTCCACCAACTGAGCCAGCCAGGCACCCCTTATACCATATGTTTTCTTCTTTTCTTTTTCTTTTTTCTCTTTCTTTCTTTCTTTCTTTCTTTCTTTCTTTCCTTCCTTCTTTCTTCTTTCTTTTCTTTCTTTCTTTCTTTCTTTCTTTCTTTCTTTCTTTCTTTCTTTCTTTCTTTCTTTCTTTCTTCCTTTCTCAAGTTTATTTATTTATTTTGAGGGAAAGACCGCAGGCAGAGCAGGGGAGAGAGGATCCCAAGCAGGCTCATCACTGTCAGCGTGGAGCCAGACATGGGGCTTGAAATCATGAACCACGAGATGGTGACCTGAGCCAAAATCAAGAGTCAGATGCTTAACTGACTGAGCCACCCAGGTGCCCCTAACATGTGTTTTAAAAATCAGCTTTTATTGATGGGGCACCTGACTGGCTTAGTTTGTAGAGCGTGTGACCCTCTTGATCTCAGGGTCATAAATTGGAGCCCCACGTTGGGTATAGAGATTACCAAGAAAAAAAAAAAAGTAAATACATAAATAAAATTAATAAGACATATGTCATGAGATACAGTCGCTGCCCTCAAGGAACTGAAAGTTTAGTTAAGGACAAAAATGATCAAATGTCAATTGCCCTGGCACACCTCGGTGGCTCAGTTAGTTAAGTGCCCAGCTCAGCTCAGGACCTCACAGTTTGTGAGATCGCGAACCCTGAGCCCTGTGTTGGGCTCCTCACTGACAGCATGGAGTATGCTTAGTATTTTCTCTCTGCCCCTCTCCTGCTCACACACTCTCTTTCTCTCTCTCTCAAAATAAATAAATAAACGTAAAGAAAAAAAAATGTTGGGGCGCCTGGGTGGTGCAGTCGGTTAAGTGTCCGACTTCAGCCAGGTCACGATCTCGCGGTCCGGGAGTTCGAGCCCCGCGTCGGGCTCTGGGCTGATGGCTCAGAGCCTGGAGCCTGTTTCCGATTCTGTGTGTCCCTCTCTCTCTCTGCCCCTCCCCCGTTCATGCTCTGTCTCTCTCTGTCCCAAAAAAAATAAATAAACGTTGAAAAAAAAAAAATTTTTTTTTTTAAAAAGAAAAAAAAAATGTTAACTGCCCCATACAGGCAAGTCACCCAGATGATAACTACACGAGTGGAATGACAATGATCACGTTAGGACACATATCTTGAGTTTCACTATGTTCCAGACCCTGCCCCAGATACCTGTGGCTGTAGCTTCTGGTATCAAAGCTCATGGTCCAAAGGACTTGATAAATTCCCCAATGAGTTGTCCTGGTGTCCTGGGGGAAATTATCTTCTCCATTCTGGGCCTCAATTTCCCCATTTCTGAAATGAGCTGTCTGAATTCAGTGTTTTCCCCACAGGTGGGTAAGATGATTTTTGATCAAATATTTAGACGACTCTACATAGCACTGTGAGAAAATCGCCCCTTTTTCAGATATCTTCCAATTCTACCTTTAGTAGGAAGTCTCAGTATGGTGCAATTTCCTTTTTGAACAAAGGACAAGCCATCAGAAATCCTAAAGTTTCTAGCCAAAATGTCATCTTTAAATTTAAAAAAATGTTTTACCGTTTATTCATTTTTGGAGGCAGAGAGAGAGTGCGAGTGGGGGAGGGGCAAAGAGAGAGGGAGACACAGAATCCGAAGCAGGTTCCAGGTTCTGTGCTGACAGCACGGAGCCTGACGCGGGGCTCAAGCTCAGGAACTGTGAAATCAGGACCTAAGCCAAAGTCGAACACTTAACCGACTGAGCCATCCAGGAGCGCCTGCCAAATTTTTTTTTTAAACACTTATTTATTTTTGAGAGAGAGAGACACAGAGCATGAATTGGGGAGGGGCAGTGAGAGAGAGAGACACAGCAGTCTTGGATGATTAAGTCGGATGCTTAGCCGACTGAGCCACCCAGGTGCCCCTTCTGCTTACATACTGATATAATGTTTCCTTTTGAAATAAAGCTTATACCACCAAAAATAAGTGAATTGATTTTAAGAAATCTACTAACTAAATAAATGATGTAGGTGGTACGAGAATATGGCAAAAATCCTAAAGATGGACCGAGAAAGTTAATCCACTACGCCCATTTCACAGGCAGGAAAGCTAAGACCTGATACAGCCAAAATGATTCCAGAGTTATTTTGCTGGCTCTGACTCGCTCAAGCGGCCACCACCAGGAGATCGCGGAGGACGCTTGGGCTTTCAAAGTGTGTTACACAGTCACGAAACCCTGGAGGTTCCGTTCCAGTGGGTCTGGGGTTCAGATATGCAAGTCCCGAATCCCCGAGTGATTCTACTGCACGTTCCTGTCCCCACTGTACAAGAGTCACTCATCCAACAATATTTATCAAGTGACTCCCACTTACCGGGAGCTCTGCTAACCCCTGGGACTGTTAACAGTGAGCCTCAGAGACCAGCACTTTCTGCCATCGGGGAGTTTGTAAACCAGTGAGGGGGGAAGGGGCAGAGGACTAAAGTTAAACACAAAAGCAAGATAATTACAGATCGTGATCAGTGCTATAAAAGAAATAGCTGATTACGATAGGCCAGAGAGCAACCACAGGAACGCCTCTTTAGTTTGTTTTGATTGTGTTTATCTTTTCACTTTGAATAGATAATACATTAATGAAGTTCGAAATTCAAAGCTACAAGGGACAGGGTGAGAATCTCCTTCCTCCTGTGCTCCCCAAGATGCCAAGTTTCTGTCCCTAGAGGCAACCAGGGTTACCTATTTCACTAATGGCTTGGTGTAAGCAGAACCTGGAAGCCTCTGGTGCAGCTGGAGTGTGATGGGTCAAGCAGAAGTAAGCGTTAATGGCAGGCAGGGAGGCAGGGGCATGCAGGCTCTTGCCAGTCGTAAGAGAAGTTTGCAATTAATTGTGATCGCAATAGCCACTGGATGTGTTTTCGGCAGAATGACATGATCTGACTCGTGTGTCAAAGACCATTTGGGTGATGCGGGGGCAGGAGTGGGAGAGGACCAGGTAGGCAGTGTGGCAGGTCAGAGAGGACGTGTGTGTGGGCTAGGACGGTTGCAAGAGGAAAGGACGGGTGGGGGCACAGATTGAAGCTAGAACAGAGGAAGCTTCAAGACGGATTAGACGAGGGGAACAAGGGAAAGCAGAGGTTTGAGCCTCTGGGAAGACGGGGCTGTCAGGTTTTGTGGGTGTCATAATGTCTGTAATTGACTTTAAAATACTTCAATGTGGGGCACCTGGCTGGCTCAGTCAGCAGGGTAAGCAACTCTTGATCTTGGGGTCATGTTTGAGCCCCATGTTGGGCACAGAGTGTACCTAAAAAACAGTTGAATAGGAGTGCCTGAGTGGCTCAGTTGGTTGAGCATCTGACTTCAGCTCAGGTCATGATCCCGTAGTTCGTGAGTTCAAGCCCCGTGTTGGGATCTGTGCTGACAGCTCAGAGCCTGGAGCCTGCTTCGGATTCTTTGTCTCCCTCTCTCTCTGCCCGTCCCCCACTGACTCTCTCTCTCTCTCTCTCTCTCTCTCTCAAAAATAAAAACAAACATTAAAAAATAATAATAACTGGGGCGCCTGGGTGGCGCCGTCGGTTAAGCGTCCGACTTCAGCCAGGTCACGATCTCGCGGTCCGTGAGTTCGAGCCCCGCGTCAGGCTCTGGGCTGATGGCTCAGAGCCTGGAGCCTGTTTCCGATTCTGTGTCTCCCTCTCTCTCTGCCCCTCCCCCGTTCATGCTCTGTCTCTCTCTGTCCCACAAATAAATAAACGTTGAAAAAAAATTAAAAAAAAATAATAATAACTGGGGTGCCTGGGTGGCTGAGTCCTTTGGCTCAGGTCATGGTCTCACGGTTCATGGGTTCCAGCCCCGCGTAGGACTCTACTCACAGCTTAGAGCCTGGAACCTGCTTCAGATTCTGTGTCTCCCTTTCTCTCTCTCCCTCCCCTGCTCACACTCCATCTCTCTGTCTCTCTCAAAAGCAAACAATAAAACGTCAAAAATTTTTTTGAAAAATTAATAAATAATAATAATTAAATAAATACTTCAATATAATCAGTCTGTCCTATAAATGCCAGCTTATGCCAGTGATTCTCAAAGTGTAGGCCACGGAGGAGCACCATAAGCATCACCTAGAACAGGTTAGAAATGCAGATTCCTTTTTTTCTTTTTTTAAATGTTTATTTTTGAGACACAGAGACAGAGCATGAGTGGGGAAGGGAAAGAGAGAGAGAGAGAATGAGAGGAGGAGACACAGAATCTGATGCTGGCTCCAGGCTCCAAGTTGTTAGCACAGAGCCCGACACGGGGCTCGAACCCACAAACCGTGAGACCGTGACCTGAGCCGAAGTAGGACTCTCACCCGACTGAGCCACCCAGGCGCCCCAGTAATGCAGATTCTTGACCACTCCCCAGAACGACTGAATCAGAAATTCTTTTTTTTTTATAATTTTTTTAAGTTTTTTTATTTACCCATGTATTTATTTATTTTGAGAGTTTATTTAGTTGTTTTGAGAGGGAGAGAGAAAGAGAGAAAGCTCAAGCAGGGGAGAAGCAGAGAGAGAGAGGGAGAGAGAGAATCCCGAGCAGGCTCCACGCTATCGGCCCGGAGCCTGATGCAGAGCTGGAACTCACTAATCACGAGATCATGTCCTGAGCCGAAACCAAGAGTCGGACACTTAACTGACTGAGCCACCCAGGCGCCCCTAAATCAGAACTTCTGGAGGTGGGGCCCAGCAGTCATGATTTAACTAGCTGTCCAAATGGTTCTGATGCATGTTCAAGCTTTAGAACCTTTGGCTTAAGCCATGGTTCTGGGGATGGTCAGCGAAACGATACGTACAACACAGGGATAATCAGCCGGCATCCTAACAGAAATGGCCACACTATCACACGAAAATAAAAGCGAGTCTCAAGAGTGCTCTGGAGACAGGTAGGAGACAAAGGGAGTGCTTTCAGCAAAAGAAGCTTATCAGAGAAAGGAAAACAATGCTGTACGTGCCTGGAACAGCTCTTGTAGGTGTGGTTCCCCAAGCCCTGGGAAAAACAGGCCTTATCTTGAAAAGAGGAAGGATTGGATGCAAAGAAGTTTGTCACAAACAATAGCAGTTCAGGCGTTCTTGGAGAAAACTGAGTTGTGTGCAAAAATAATAAGGAAAAAAGTGGTGGTTTCTTTTGTTTTTTTGTTTTGCTTTTTTTAAGCAGAGTTCTGACCAAAAAAAAAAAAAGGAAAAGAAAAAAACATACTATGGGATTGGTGGGGGAGTGGAGTCCATTTTAAAAACACAGAAGGCTAGGGACACCTGGGAGACTTAGTGAGTTCAGTGTCCCACTCTTGATTTTGGCTCAGATCACGATCTCATGGTTCGCAGGATTGAGCCCAGAGTCAGGCTCTGTGCTGACAGCACAGAGCCTGCTCGGGATTCTCTCTCTCTGGTTCTCTCTGCCCCTCTCCCACTTGTGTTCTCTCTCTCTCTCACTTTCTTTCAAAATAAATAAATAAACATTAAAAAAAACACAGAAGGCTGATGAACTACCTAGATGCGGACGGAAATGGAGGCCAAAATTAGAGTCTGGGTTCACCAACAAAGAAGCAGATATGACCCAAAACAAGGTACTTCTCCTTTCAGTGATTTCAATATTTTCCCTTCCCAAAGGTTGGACTGTCTGTCACCTGTTAAAAATTGAAAACTTGGGGCACCTGGGTGGCTCAGTTGATTAAGTGTCTGACTTTGGCTCAGGTCACAATCTCACAGTTCGGAAGCTAGAGCCCCACATGGGGCTCTGTGCTGACAGCTTGGAGCCTGGAGCCTGCTTGGGATTCTGTGTCTCCCTCTCTCTGCCCCTCCCCCACTGGTGCTCTGTCTCTGTCTCTCAAAAATAAATAGACATTCAAAAATTTTTTCTGAAATTTAAAAATCATTCTTTGGGGTGCCTGGGGGGCTCAGTCGGTTGAGCGTCCGACTTCGGCTCAGGTCATGATCTCACAGTCCGTGAGTTTGAGCCCTGCGTCGGGCTCTGGGCTGACAGCTCGGAGCCTGGAGCCTGCTTCAGATTCTGTGTCTCCCTCTCTCTGCCCCTCCCCCACTCATGCTCTGTCTCTCTCTGTCTCAAAAATAAACGTTAAAAAAATTTTTTTTAATAAAATAAAATAAGGGGGTCTCAGTCCATTGAGCATCCAACTTTGGCTCAGGTCATGATCTCACAGTTCGTGAGATCGAGCCCCCCATCGGGCTCTGCGTTGATGGTGTGGAGCCCGCTTGGGATTCTCTCCTTCTCTCTGCCCCTCACCTGCTTGCACTCTCTCCCTCTCTCTCTCAAAGCAAATAAACTTAAAAGCAAACAAACAAAAACCCCTGTTCAACACCTTGACCAGGACAGTAGATGCACAGCCACAGATGACAACATTGTATAGGACAGACACACAGAAAACACTGTATAGGACAGACACACGGGCACAAATGCGTACAAGTCAAACTGGGCAAATCTGAACAAGACTGTTTGGTGGTGGCTTGTATTAATGTCAGTAACCTGAATGTGATTATACTACAGAGTTGTAGAAGGTTATCACTGGGGGGTGGGGGTGGGGGGCGGAAGGGGCAAAGTGTACAAGGCATCTCGCTGTATGATCTCTCTCTTTTTTTAAGATATTTATTTGTTTATTTTTAATGTTTATTTTTGAGAGAGAGAGAGACAGAGTGTGAGTGGGGGAGGGGCAGGGAGCAAGACACACACACACACACACACACACACACACAGAATCGGAAGCAGGCTCCAGGCTCCGAGCTGTCAGCACAGAGCCTGACGCGGGGCTCGAACTCACAAACGGTGAGATCATGACCTGAGCCAGAGTCAGACGCTCCACCGACTGAGCCACCCAGGCGCCCCTTACGATTTTTGTTTTTAAGTAATCTTTATCCACAACATGGGGCTCCAACTCACCACCCTGAGATCAAGAGTCATGTGCCCCTCTGACCAAGCCAGCCAGGTGCCCCGCTCGGTATTATTTCTTACAACTGCATGTGAATCTGTAATTAACAAAAATTTCTATAAACAACAACAACGACGACAACAACAACAACAGAGTGGGCTGGATTTGACCTGTGGCTTGCAGTGCTAAACATTTGCAAAGTCTTGAGCAAACCAGAATGAGCTGAACATGTACCTTCACTTTCTGGAAAACCCTTCAGTCCCTGGGAAAGGAGGATAGTTGATCACGCAACATATTAAGTGTTACTGTTATTACTAGTGTTCGTATTTTAACAAGAATCACACATCTGCAACATGTAAATGAACTCAGCCCTGCCAGCATCTTTCTTACTAACCCTGGTAGAAACAGCAAGGTCCCACCACATCCCGCGCCGTCAGAGGCAGCAGGTAGAAACAGCAAACAGAAGCTGCTGTCTTTAAATAAAAGGTCTGGCTGGGACTCTGAATAACTCATTTATTTAAATCTTTCTTTCCCACACATAACAATAGCCCCTATTTACTGAGCACCTGCCACAGATATAGTGCAGTAGGCAAAGCTATTTACACAGCTCATTTAATCCTTGACCAACTCAACAAGCTAAGTATTAGTTATTATCCCCAGTTTTTTAAATGTTTACTTATTTTGAGAGAGAGACAGAGACAGAGAGACAGAGAGAGAGAGAGAGACAGAGACAGAGACTGAGCGGGGGAGGAGCAGAGAGAGAGAGAGATAGAATCCGAAGCAGGCTCCAGGCTCTGAGCTGTCAGCCCAGAGCCCGACGTGGGGCTCGAACTCACAAACCGTGAGATCATGACCTGAGCTGAAGTCGGACGCTTGACCGACTGAGCCACCACAGGCCCCTCAGTCTTTTTTATTACAAAGTAGGTTAGGATAGAATACACTAGAAGAGAAATGAGGAGAAAATACTGCATCACACATAGCAAAGGAAAGTATTCCGGAAACTGGCATTTCAGGAGCGTGTATACGTGTCTGCACACGCACCACCATGATATAAAGTGTATTTCTCACTGTGAATCGAGATCAAAAATGTTTGAAAGCTACTTTTTTTTACCCGAGTCAAATCTAGAATACAGATGTGTTCCATTTGACTCATACAATGTTTTACAAAGTCTAAATTAGTTGCCAGTATTTGAATATTGGTAGATTTTAAATAAGGATCTGAATTTCCGGCACTTTCTGGCTTCTTCCGAAACGTAACCGGTGAGGGTGTGGAAAAACAGGGTCTCCCTTCCTGCACGGCCAATATGAGGGGTGGGGGTGGGGTCTCCAGTTTACTGCTGTCCTTGCCAAGAGGCTGAGTGAGTTATAACCTCTTGAACTACACAAGCCAGCTCTCTATTCCTTGCATCCCTGGCTCCTGGTGTGCATTTGAGTTTGTCACTCCTGCCCAGAAACTGAACTCCGTCTGAGCCGGGATTATTCTGTTGTGCCGTGTTGCTTTGTTTTAAGTAAGCTCTAGGCCCAGTGTGGGACTTGAACTCATGATCTTGAGATTAAGAGTCGCATTCTCTACTGACTGAGCCTGACTTGATCCCAAACAGATAGCAGTACCCTAGAGTTTCAATAGAGTTTAGAAAGAAAGGGAGGGAGGGAGGCAGAGAAGGTGAAGGGGAGAGAGAGAAACGGAGAGAGAGAGAGAAAAAAAAAAAACCGGCCTACCAAAGATTTTTAGTCAGTCAGAGCAAACCAGAGAATTAGTATGGGTTCCTTTAGGGGTGCCTGGGCAGCTCAGTCCGTTAAGCATCCCACTCTTTTTTTTTAAATTTTTTTTTTCAACGTTTATTTATTTTTGTAAGAGAGAGAGACAGAGCGTGAACAGGGGAGGGGCAGAGAGAGAGGGAGACACAGAATCGGAAACAGGCTCCAGGCTCCGAGCCATCAGCCCAGAGCCCGACGCGGGGCTCGAACTCACGGACCGCGAGATCGTGACCTGGCTGAAGTCGGACGCTTAACCGACTGCGCCACCCAGGCGCCCCAAGCATCCCACTCTTGATGTTAGTTCAGGTCCTTGAGTTCAAGCCCCACATTGGGCTCCACACTGGGCATGAAACCTACAAAAAAGAAAGAAAGAAAGAAAGAAAGAAAGAAAGAAAGAAAGAAAGAAAGAAAGAAAGAAAGAAAAGAAAGAAAGAAAGAAGAATAGTATGGGTTCCTCTATCCTTCATTTCCAAACACAGAAGATACGGCAAGGCCATTTTCTTAAAACAAACAAACAAAAAAACCAAAGCACCCATTATTCAGATTTAGCAGCGTGTCTCTGTGAACCAGATCCAGCAGCCATGTTGTGGAATAAAGACGTTTTTAATGAATCAAAACATGCAGTCTTTGATTAGTATTTTTACTGAATTAATGCAAATGAGACACGATTTGGGGGAAGCTGCTGTTGCAAATAAGGGTGGCGAAAAACCTGATAGAACTTCCCCTCCAGAGTCAGTCGGCACTCTCCCTGCCTTGTCAACCGCCCTGAGATGAATATCTGATGTGCCAGGGGTAAATGAAAAGTCAGTTCGAGGCGACGTGAGCCTCAGTTCCTTGGGATTAGGTGTTTGTAACTGGGTGAGGGGGGAAGGGAGGATCAGGGACGCGCACACGCGGTCTTTCCAGGGCTAAGCGGGGTTTCGATCGGCCCGGTCAGTAAAGGCAAACTTTCTGTAAATAAACACACCGGGCTCTTTCAAGGCCCTGGACTCTGGATGCCACTCGAGGGTCTTACCAGGGCTGCGAACTTTTATGAGTACCTTTCGCAAGACTTCAAAAGCCAGACGCCCTGGCCCCTCGGTTCTTGTAACTGGCAATTAGTGTATACAAGGCCTCCTCTCCCAAAAAACGAAGGCCTCGTTTTGAACACATAGCCCCCCAGGTTTCAAGGGGCCCCGAATAAAGGCTGTTTGGATTTTGAAAATCCACCGGGAGTCCTTGGAGAGATGTCTTTCTTCAGCACTAGTTTTCATGCAAGGAGTTTTGGTTCAACTTCGTTCAGGCAAAAAAAGGTCTAGAAGAGATTCTGGCTCGACCAGAATTCCCCAAAGCTGAGTCACTCACGTAAGGCCTTTGGGATTTTTGCCACAGCCACAAACCACCTTGGTATTATTTACTTAATATTTTTTATTTAAATTGACTCGCCTTTTAATTTAAATTTCTTTAAAAAGGAAAGTGTGTATGATCTGATTTTCTTCCTTAACTCAATTGTGGTTTCCTCTGGAAAGCTGAGATAATACCCAGGGAGCACTTGACTGCATGCTATTCAACGTGTGGCCCGCAGTAACGCAGACCTTCAGGCTCTAACTCAGAACTGCCGAATCGGAAGCTGCATTTGATTTTATTCATTCATTCATTCATTTATTTTAATTGTAAAAATTTTATTTATTTAAAAAATGTATTTTATTTTTGAGAGAGACAGAGACAGAGAGAGACAGAGTGCAAGCGGGGGAGGGACAGAGAGAGAGGGAGACACAGAATCCAAAGCAGGCTCCAGGATCCAAGCTGCCAACACAGAGCCCGATGTGGGGCTCGAACCCATGAGCCATGAGATCGTGGCCTGAGCCGAAGTCAGACGCTTAACCAACTGAGCTACCCAGGCGCCCCTATGTATTTATGTTAAATGTTTATTTATTTATTTTGAAAGAGGGAGAGAGCACACGTGACCAGACGAGGGGCAGAGAGAGAGGGACAGAGAATCCCAAGCAGGCACCACACTGTCGACGCAAAGCCCAACTCAGGGCTTGATCCCCAAACCGCGAGATCATGACCTGAGCTGAAATCAAGAGTTGGTTGCTTAATCAACTGAGCCACCCAGGTGCCCAGAATCTGCATTTTAAAAAGATCCACCCTCCCCCCCCCCCCCCCCCCCCAGCCAGATAACTCAAAGGCACATGAGTCTTTGAGAAGCCCTGGCCTCAGGGACTAAGTTCAGAGAACAAGTCTTAACCACAGGTAGGAATCAATGAAGGAACTAAAGAAAGTCTGAGGAACTTTACAACTCTGCTGCCTTGGTGCAAAGCATTCTGGGATTGGGAGGTGCCCTCAGAGTCATCCAGTCACTCTAAGTATAATTTGGTAGCATTACGGTTTCTTTTCTTTCTTTCTTTCTTTTTTTTTTTTTTCAGGAAACTCTGCACCCAATATGGGGCTCAAACTCATGACCCTGAGATTAAGAGTTGCATGCTCTACCAACAGAGCCAGCCAGGCACCTCTTTTCCCACATTAAAAAAAAAAATTTGGGGGGCGCCTGGGTGGCGCAGTCGGTTAAGCATCCGACTTCAGCCAGGTCACGATCTCGCGGTCCGTGAGTTCGAGCCCCGCGTCAGGCTCTGGGCGGATGGCTCAGAGCCTGGAGCCTGTTTCCGATTCTGTGTCTCCCTCTCTCTCTGCCCCTCCCCCGTTCATGCTCTGTCTCTCTCTGTCCCAAAAATAAATAAACGTTGAAAAAAAAAATTTTTTTTAATGTTTATTTATTTTTGAGAGAGAAAGAGAGTGCAAGCAAGGGAGAGCAGAGAGAGAGAGAAGGAGACACAGAATCAGAAGCAGGCTCCAGGCTCTGAGCTGTCAGCGCAGAGCCCAATGTGGGGCTCGAACTCATGAAACGTGAGATCATGACCTGAGCTGAAGTCAGGCACTTAACCGACTGAGCCATCCAGGTACCCCCTCACCACCACTCTTTTTTTTTTTTTTTTTTTTTTACATTTTATTTATTTTTGGTAGACAGAGAGAGACAGAGCACAAGTGGGGGAGGGGCAGAGAGAGATGGAGAGACAGAATCCGAAGCAGGCTCCAGGCTCCAAGCTGTCAGCACAGAGCCTGACGTGGGGCTCGAACTCACAAACTGCGAGATCATGACCTGAGCCAAAGTCGGAAGCTTAACCGACTGAGCCACCCAGGCGCCCCACCACCGCTCTTAATCTAGATGGATATGGTAATAACTTCATTTTCTGGTTCAGAGGCAGGAACAAGATTTATGATTGGTCAATGAGAATTTTCCACTACTCTTGGGTATAGTGACTGGTTCAAGGATGGGGTTGTGATCCAAGCCAGGTCATTGAGGCTCAATTCTTAAAACTTTTGTTGGAACAGTTGCCTAACTTCTGACGTCATCATTTGGTAAGCCTCTGCCTGAGAATAAAGACTGCACTCAGGAAAGCAGAGACAAGAGATGAAAAAAGAGACCAAATATTAATGATACCGTTGCCTGGATCCAGCCACGCCTGAAGCTGAATGCCTCTGAACTTCTGAGATTTGCAAGCTGATTAATATTTTTCCTAACTTTTTTCTTCTCCTCGGCTTTATATTTCTTGCAATTGACTGATAAAACATATATAGGAATATCTATAATAAAGGGAAGGATATATTGCATACCTTGTTGTTGGCCAACTCAGAACAATTCACTCCTTTTATTTTGTATTTTATCATGATTTTTTTAATTCTCCCTTTTTAGATCAGAATTCAGGTTGTGACCAGGCTTTCCCCCTTCCTCCTGGTGGCCATGTTCTTCCAGGGAGATGGTCCTAGTCTCAGGCTCAGCCTGAGGAATAGAATCAAGATGGAAACAGGCCAGTCATGATGATCCAGACACTTTCCAGTGATTGGTTTGAGCCCTGTTATGTGATACCCTCTGGAGCAACAAGGTAAGAGGAAAAATCCTCTGAGTGCTTCTGGGAAAGGTTTTTCTCAATAACAGAGACACATGACATTGTGACCCGAATGTCTGGAATCATGGGCATTATTTTGCCACCACAGGTGAAAAAAACTGACATGTTGAAAGAGGCAGAGAAGAAATGCAGAAAGAACTTAGGTCCTGCCACTGCTGGAGCCCCTGGGAACTCTCTCTACCTGTGGCTTCTTGACAATTCCAAGCACTGCCCTCTCGGTGGCTAAATGACTACAGTAACTGGAAGCCTCCCAAACCTACACCACCATCTGGGGAACAGAGAGTTGTATTTAGGGCTCTGTCTTAAAAGAGAAGAAATTGTTTCCCCTCAGGAACCTCGGCTAATATTTTATATCTCATTGACTCTGACTTGGTTATGTGCTCATCTGTGAACCAAACACTGAAGCTAGGGAAAAGAAAATGTATCAGTTGGCTTTCGCCAATCGGAACCCAACGCCGGAGCGTTGGATAAGGTATATCCTACCCCAACACATGATATGACAGTGTAGGAATTGATGTTTGTGGTCCATAGTGCCTAGAAAGACTACAAAAAGACATTTAAGTTCTCTTCCAATCCATGGAGCCATACGACTTTGGGGGAAAGGAAGGAAGGAAGGAAGGAAGGAAGGAAGGAAGGAAGGAAGGAAGGGAAAGAAAGGGAGGGAGGAAGGAAGGAAGGAAGGAAGGAAGGAAGGAAGGAAGGAAGGAAGGAAGGAAAAGAAAGGGAGGGAGGAAGGAAGGAAGGAAGGAAGGAAGGAAGGAAGGAAGGAAGGGAGGGAGGGAGGGAGGGAGGGAGGGAGGGAGGGAGGAAGGAAGGAAGGAAGGAAGGAAGGAAGGAAGAGAAAGAAAGGGAGGGAGGAAGGAAGGAAGGGAGGGAGGGAGGAAGGAAGGAAGGAAGGAAGGAAGGAAGGAAGGAAGGAAGGAAGGGAAAGAAAGGGAGGGAGGAAGGAAGGAAGGGAGGAAGGAAGGAAGGAAGGGAGGGAGGGAGGGAGGGAGGAAGGAAGGGAAAGAAAGGGAGGGAGGAAGGAAGGAAGGGAGGGAGGGAGGGAGGGAGGAAGGAAGGAAGGAAGGAAGGAAGGAAGGAAGGAAGGAAGGGAGAGAAAGAAAGGGAGGGAGGAAGGAAGGAAGGGAGGAAGGAAGAAAGGAAGGGAGGGAGGGAGGGAGGGAGGGAGGAAGGAAGGAAGGGAAAGAAAGGGAGGGAGGAAGGAAGGAAGGGAGGGAGGAAGGAAGGAAGGAAGGAAGGAAGGAAGGAAGGAAGAGAAAGAAAGGGAGGGAGGAAGGAAGGGAGGAAGGAAGGAAGGAAGGAAGGAAGGAAGAGAAAGAAAGGGAGGGAGGAAGGAAGGAAGGGAGGAAGGAAGGAAGGGAGGGAGGGAGGGAGGGAGGGAGGAAGGAAGGAAGGAAGGAAGGGAGGGAGGGAGGGAGGGAGGGAGGAAGGAAGGAAGGAAGGAAGGAAGGAAGGAAGGAAGGAAGGAAAGAAGAGAAAGAAAGGGAGGGAGGAAGGAAGGAAGGGAGGAAGGGAGGGAGGAAGGAAGGAAGGAAGGAAGGAAGGAAGGAAGGAAGGAAGGAAGGAAGGGAAAGAAAGGGAGGGAGGAAGGAAGGAAGGGAGGGAGGAAGGAAGGAAGGAAGGAAGGAAGGAAGGAAGGAAGGAAGGGAAAGAAAGGGAGGGAGGAAGGAAGGAAGGGAGGAAGGAAGGAAGGGAGGGAGGGAGGGAGGAAGGAAGGAAGGGAAAGAAAGGGAGGGAGGGAGGAAGGAAGGAAGGGAGGGAGGGAGGAAGGAAGGAAGGAAGGAAGGAAGGAAGGAAGGAAGAGAAAGAAAGGGAGGGAGGAAGGAAGGAAGGGAGGAAGGAAGAAAGGAAGGGAGGGAGGGAGGGAGGAAGGAAGGAAGGGAAAGAAAGGGAGGGAGGAAGGAAGGAAGGGAGGGAGGAAGGAAGGGAGGGAGGGAGGGAGGGAGGGAGGAAGGAAGGAAGGAAGGAAGGAAGGAAGGAAGAGAAAGAAAGGGAGGGAGGAAGGAAGGAAGGGAGGAAGGAAGGAAGGAGGGAGGGAGGGAGGGAGGGAGGGAGGAAGGAAGGAAGGAAGGAAGGAAGGAAGGAAGGAAGGGAACGAACGAACATGGTGCTTAGTATTTTGGGGGATTAAGAAAATGTGTACCATATGATCCCCGCTCTTGGAGAGTTTACAAATGAGGTTACCTACTCCTTAGTAGATCAGCTTGGAAGACCTGCCCTTCAGAGACTATATTTTTCATTGAATATTCTATTACAGTAACGCTAGCCACCGTAACAAATAAACCCCAGCATTTCACGGTTGCATAACGGAAGTTTATTTCCTGTTCACACTGCTCTCCCACGCTGTGTTGCCGGTTGCCCGACAGCTCTCCATGGTTGTCTGCATCCAGGGCTGGCAGGGACACGAGGGTGGAGAAGGCACTCACATTTCTCAGCTGCCTTGCCCTGAGCTAATACACATTGGCTTTGCTCACATTCTATTTTCAAGAACGAATCACATGGCTGCACTCAGATGCAAAGGAGGGTGGGAAATATCCCCGGTTGGGCAGCTTGCTTTTCAGTGACAATTCTATCCTAAGGGTAACTAGCCATCGCTGGCACTCTGACTTGGCTTCTAATAATGGCAAGAATCCACAAGGAGGGGGAAATTCCTTGATCACGTGTAAGCAATTTAAACCATATACCAACATTTCTCAGTCTCAGCACTATGGGCAGTTTGGGCCAGATAATTCTCTGTTGTGGGGGTTGTCCCGAGCACTGTAGAATGTTCTGTGGAATCTCTGGTCTCTATCCACCAGATGCCAGTAGTACTCACTCTTTCCACCAGTTGTGGCCACCAGAAATGTCTCCAGACATTGCCACCTGCTCTCTGGAGCACAAAACATTTCCATTCCCCAGAAGGTTCCCTCTGCCCTTCCCAAACCCAGTTAAGCACTGTTCTGACCTCTGTCCCCATTAGTTTTGCCTACTCATAGCCTTCGTACAAATGGAGCCACACAGAATGAACTGTTTTGGATCTGATTTTCTTTCACTCAAATACTGTTTTCCAGAATCAGTCATGTTCGCTGTTGGATGCATGGGTAGTTCATTTGTTTTTATTGTTGAGTGTTCCATTTTCCAATTATGCCACCATTATTTATCTGTCCTCTTGTCGATGAACATTTGCTTGTTTCCAATGTGGACTATTATGAAAAAAAGCTGTTATGAACATTTTTTTTTTTTTCGAGAGAGAGAGTGAGAGAGAGAGAGAGCACATGTGTGCAAGCAGGGAAAAAGGGAGGGGGAGGGAGAGGGAGAGAGAATCCCAAGCAGGCTCCACACCCAGCAACCATGGGATCATGACCTGAGCCAAAATCAAGAGTCGGACGCTCAACCAACCAAGCCACCCAGGCACCCCTGCTATGAATATTCTTGACCAAGTCTTTTTGTGGCTAAGTGCATTCGTTTTTCTTAACCCAAGAGTGGAATTCCTGGGTCACAGAGTAGGCATATGTTTAACTTTACTAGACACTGAAGTTGGCCTTTTAAAATAACTAATTTATTCTTTTCATTATTTTGGACCTAATACACATTCTAGGGGAAATGCCAATCATGGCCAGAGTAAGAATAGTTAAGTTGTGTATGCTATTTACTATGTGACAAAGCACTGTTTGAAATGTTTTAGGAATGTATTAACTCACTTAATTCTCACAGCAACCCTGTGAAGTAGGCATTATGACCGTCACTGTCTGCACTTGAGGAGGGACAGCCCTGAACTGGAGGGTGGTGCGGTCTGGCTCTTGAGTCTGGGCTCTGATCTTAGCCACAGCCTACTTCCATCATCTACCTGACCCAAGTATTGGGTGGGAAATAAAAGCCTCCTCATGCCCTTTCCTTTCCCCTTCCACCCAGCCCAGGCTCAGTCCCCAGGGGTAACCATTATGAGCTCTTTTTCTGCTGTTTTTCTAGAACATTCTTCGTGTTGAGGCAGCTGGTTTTTAATGGTTAAGACATTGAGGTTCAAAGCATCCCACAGTTAGTGTGACCTTGGGCACATCTCTGAACATCTCTGAACATCCCTAAAAGGGGCACAGTCATAGTACCATCCCCCAGGGTGGTTGCAAACACCAAAGGAGTTTGGGGTTTTGTTTTTGGTTTTGTTTTATTTTAAATATTTGTTTTTGAGAGAGAGAGAGAGCACACCTGGAGGAGGGCAGAGAGAGGGAGACAGAGGATTTGAAGCGGGCTCTCTCTGTGCTGACAGCAATGAGCCCAGATGTGGGACTCAAACTGAGGAACAGTGAGATCATGACCTGAGCCAAAGTCAGATGGTCAACCTACTGAGCCACTCAGGTGCCCCTGGTTTTTTTTTGTTTGTTTTTAAATGTTTATTTATTTTTAGGGGCGCCTGGGTGGCTCGGTCGGTTAAGCATCCGAGTTCGGCTCAGGTCATGATCTCGCAGTCCGTGAGTTCTAGCCCTGTGTCGGGCTCTGTGCTGACTGCTCAGAGCCTCGAGCCTGTTTCGGATTCTGTGTCTCCCTCTCTCTCTGCCCCTCCCCTGTTCATGCTCTGTCTCTCTCTGTCTCAAAAATAAATAAATGTTAAAAAATAAAATTTAAAAAAATGTTTATTTATTTTTAGAAAGAGAGGGAGAGGGAGAGCACGAACAGGGGAGGGGCAGAGAGAGAGGGAGAGAGAATCCCAAGCAGGCTCCATGTTGTCAATGCAGAGCCCAACATGGGGGGGGGGGAGAGGCGGTGTCGATCTCACAAACCCTGAGATCGTGACCTGAGCAGAAACCAAGAGTTGGACCTTAACCACTCGAGCCACAAAGGCACCCCCGTGTGTTTGCCGTTGTTGTTTAAGCATAAAGCACTCAGCAGAGTGGCTCAAGGTGGACACTCAGGAGATGTTAACTGCCAGGATCTCCAAATCTCCAAGCCCCCACAAGGCAAGAAGGGATTTTACTCACCTTATCACACCTCTTTCCCTCCCCACCCGAATGATGAAGCTTGAACTTGGGGCCCAGGGAGGCACTCAGCATCAGCAAGAGAAAGAGGTATGTGTCCTGCACAGGCTCCTCTCTGAGGACTTCTGAAGACTAGAGCCTCCCGCCAAAGGCAGTCAATAGAATTGTGAGTTCAGACCATAAAGGGGGAACCCCACGATTGCAAGGGCCCACCAGGCCTGAGCTGGAGTCGGAGAGACAGCAGAGAGGAGGGAGCTGCCTTTCAGACCCGGCAGGGACTGCAGAACGAGTTGGGGAGGAAAACCACGTTTGCCACCTTGGCTGACTGTGTGTGTTTACTTGGGTAGCGGTAAGCTTGCTTGGCATTCTGGGAAAAGCCGTCCCTTCCTGCTTTTCCAGCCTCTGTAAGAATAAACAGTCATGTTACAGATCCATGCTGGTGAACTACATTGTTTTTGTACCAAATGGAAACATAACGTGTAGACTGATTTGCAACTTACTTTTTTTCAGGTAATATTTTTGGACGTCTTTTCCAGAACAATACACCTTTTTCTTTCTAAAGTCTGCAGTGTGCCGTTTTATAGGCCAACCACAATTTTTTGACGAGGTTTTCTCAAACCACCCGATGATGGATACAAGGGTTGATTATACTGTTTTCTCTCCTTTTGAGTATGTTAGAAATTTTCCATAATAAAACAGTAATAACATAATAAAGGAAAGCTCCATGCCATAATATCATTTTTCTATTTAAGCCTATAAAGTTGACTTCCCCCATCAAAGGCATCCTCGGTTCATACCAATAGAAAACCACCGTTAAAAATCTAAACGTTATATATGAAATTAGAAATTGGTGAATTAAAGCTACCCAACCATGCACTGGGGAAGATTGCTTTCTCTCTTGCTCAGAGCTCATCTCAATGGCTTCCTGATTCTCTGAAGGCTGTTGGGTGAGACGGAGAACAGCTCTCAAAAGTCTGTGTTGTACATCTTAAAAAAGTGACTCCTGGAAACTGAAGTCAGGCCCCATAGGTTACTTATAATAATACACTTCTATGTAACAGTAACTACATGCCAACTCCTCTTGTGAATACTTTATACAAGTATTAACCCATTTAATTCATCAGTCTCAAAAAATGTGTACTATTTTATTATTATACTTGTTTTACGAAAGAGGAAACAAAAGCAGAGGGTTGAAATGACTCGTCTGAGTTCTCACAGCTAGTGAGAGGCTCACTAGGACTTGAACTCCGGGACCACCTGTTTCGTCCATATGTTCTACTGCCTCTCCATTAATTTATGCATCTCCTGCAATTTACTGAGTATCAGAAAAATGGGGATAGGTTGGAGAGAACAATGAAGATCATTCTGTGCTCATTCTGAGGTATCCCTAGAAAGAACAGATCATCGAGGGGTGCCTGGCTGGCTCCGTTGGTGGAGAGTATGACTCTTGATCTTGGGGTTGTGAGTTCAAGCCCCACATTGGGTATAGAGATTCCTAAAAAAATAAATAAATAGGGGCGCCTGGGTGGCTCTGTTGGTGAAGCATCCAACTTCGGCTCAGGTCATGATCTCACAGTTCATGAGTTCGAGCCCTACTTTGGGCTCTGTGCTGACAGCTCAGAGCCTGGAGCCTGCTTCGGATTCTGTGTCTCCTTCTCTCTGCCCCTTCAACACTCACACTCTGTCTCTCTCTCTCTCTCAAAAATAAATAAACGTTCAAAAAATAGTAATATAAATAAATAAACTTAAAAAAAAAACCCACAGGGGCGCCTGGGTGGCTCAGTCAGGTAAGCATCCAACTTTTGATTTTGGCTCAGGTCATGATCTCATGGTTTGAGAGCTCGGGCCCTATATCAGGCTCCTCTCTCTCTCTCTCTCTCAAATAAATAAATAAATAAATAAATAAATAAATAAACATTAAAAAAATAATACTTATATTATTTTTCTCCCCTGGGAAAGCTATAAAATAATAACCCTCACTTAGGGAATTTTGATGTATAAGACACTGTGCTAGGAGCAAAATTCACTGTGATAACCTCATTTATATCAGCAAATATTCTATGTACCGGGGTGTGTTCTGGGCACAATAACGCAGCTGTAAAAAGGCCAACATGGTTTAAACGTGTACGGAGCTTAGCGGAACTAGGTTTGACTAATATCACAGGGTGGAAGGCACTCGGCACCAGTTCGAGAGCCTGACCTTGGAAGGTCTTGCAGCTTTCACTTTCGCTGCCTTGGGACTCTGCCTTGAGTCTGCCATGCCAGTAAAAGCCCTGAAAGAAAGACCACATCAGGAAAGAGACGCAGCCATCTGGCTAAACTCGCTGACCCTCCAGCTGACCGCAGCTGCGCGAGCAAACCCGGATGTAACTCTCGGAAGGACCCCCCCACACCAACCCAAAGAATCATAGGAGGGGCGCCTGGGTGGCGCAGTCGGTTAAGCGTCCGACTTCAGCCAGGTCACGATCTCGCGGTCCGTGAGTTCGAGCCCCGCGTCGGGCTCTGGGCTGATGGCTCGGAGCCTGGAGCCTGTTTCCGATTCTGTGTCTCCCTCTCTCTCTGCCCCTCCCCCGTTCATGCTCTGTCTCTCTCTGTCCCAAAAATAAATAAACGTTGAAAAAAAATTAAAAAAAAAAAAAGAATCATAGGAAATGGGGGGACCTGACTGGTATAGTCCGTAGAGCACATGCAACGTTTGATCTCAGACTTGCAAGTTCAAGAACCACACTGGGGGTAGAGCTTGCTTAAAAAAAAAAAAAAAAAAAAAAAAAAAAAAAAAAAAAAAAGGCTCATAAGAAACGATTGGGCTTTTGTTTGTTTTTGTGTGTGTTTAAGATTTTTTTTGTTTATGCATTTATTTTTTTTTTAATTTTTTTTTTAACGTTTATTTATTTTTGAGACAGAGAGAGACATAGCACGAACGGGGGAGGGGCAGAGAGAGAGGGAAACACAGAATCGGAAGCAGGCTCCAGGCTCTGAGCCATCAGCCCAGAGCCCGATGCGGGGCTCGAACTCGCGGACCGCGAGATCGTGACCTGGCTGAAGTTGGACGCTCAACCGACTGCGCCACCCAGGCGCCCCTATGCATTTATTTTAAGAGAGAGCAAGAGAGCACAAGTGGGGGAGGGGCAGAGAGAGAGAGAGAGAGAGACAGAGGGAGAGAGAGAATCCCAAGCAGGCTCTGAGCCGTCAGCGCGTGGCTCCAACCCATGAACTGTGAGATCATGAGCTGAGCCAAAATCAAAAGTCAGATGCTTAAATGACTGAGCCACCCACGTACCCCAAGATTTTATTTTTAAATAATCTTTGCACCCAACGTGGGGCTCAGACTTAAAACTCCAAGATCAAAGGTCACATGTTCTCCCAACCAAGCCAGCCAAGTGCCCTAGTAAATGCTTGTTTTAAGCAACTATGTTTTGTGGTAGTTTGTTTCACAAAAATAGGTAACTATTATAATATAATACAATAGGATATATGATATGATGTAATGTAATAATGACATTTAGTAAGTACTGTGCAGAAAACTACTGGATGCTATAAAATCATATGATGGAAAAATCTGACTTAATCTGACGATGGAGGAGGCCACATAAGAGTACTGGGGTGCCTGGGGGGCTCAGTCAGTTAGGCATCCGACTCTTGGTTTTGGCTCAGGTCATGATCTCGTGGTTTGTGGGTTCGGTTCAAGCCCCTCGTCAGGCTCCCTGCTTCTGGTGTGGAGCCTACTTGGAATTCTCTCTCTTTCTCCCCCTCTCTCTGCCCCCCCCCCCCGTGCTCATGTGTGTACTCTCTCTCTCTCAAATACATCAACATGAAAAAATTAAAAGAACATGAGCCCCTAAGCCAGGCAGACCTCCATGTAAGCCCACTTTCATCATTTATGTGCGGTGTGATCTTAGGCAAATCATGTAGCCTCTCTGAGACCCCGCAAAATGAGGGCCATTATATACTTACCCTGTGAAATGAGTGGCAAATGAGATAATAAAACACGCAGACATTGTGACACAAAAGTAGACATTCAATAAATGGTGGCCATTTCTTTTATTAAGCAAATCTCAACACATCATTACGGGTCTATCTTGGAGCGTGGGAGGAACTTGATTTATCTCATATCACAGAGATTCAAGCAAGGACCAAAAGAATTGATGTGGTTTTTTTTGGGGGGGGGGGATTTGTTTGTTTATTTTTGCTAATTCACAGCTGGAGCCTCAAAAAGTTAAGAGATACAACAGGATTGAAAAAGCCGGCTTTGTTTTTCTTGGTGCACTAAGAAAACGAAAATCACAACAACAAAATTGCATTTCTTCACTTGTGTGGCTTAAGCAAAATGAAAGGAAAAAAAAAAAGTAAGTCACTTAACTTGTGAGTTCCCCGGTCCTGTGGCCAAGGGGCCTCCCTGCCCAGTACAATCACTTTACGCAAGAGTGGAGTCAACACCAGCCAAGGAGCTCACCTGATCATTGTCAAAATGTTTAAATACACCATTACAATGTGCAAACAAGACTTTATCTCTTTGCCACTCATCAAAACCTCCGGTTTAATTCCAGCAGCTTAAGCTTCCAAAGGAATGTTGAGGGAGGGCAGCGGGAAGGATCTGAAATCTACACCTTCCACCAGGCAGGGCTGGTCCTCAGCAAACAATGTCCCTGGACTCGGTCCTACTTCTGACCCTGTGTGAAAACCTCTAACACTCCCTGTGTCGTGAAAAGCAGACCAGAGATGGATCCAGACTTGCTGGGACCAGAAGTTTATACAATCCGGGCGGGCAGCGGGGGCGGGGGGGGGGGGGGAGGCTTCTTAAAAAAAAATACAAAATTAGTATAAAGGTGAGTAGTGATTTAAAATGAGAAAAGAGGGGTGCCTGGCTGGCTCAGTCTGTGGAGCCTGTGACCCTTGATCTCAGGGTTGTGAGTTTAAGCCCCACATTGGGTGTAGAGCTTACTTTAAAAATAAATACGTAAATAAAATGAGGAGTGCCTGGGTGGCTCAGTCGGTTAAGTGTCTGTGACTTCAACTCAGGTCTCGATCTCACAGTTGGTGGGTTTGAGCCCCACGTCGGGCTCTGTGCTGACAGCACAGAACCTGCTTGGGATTCTGTGTCTCCCTCTCTCTTTGTTCCTCCCCTGCTCACACTCTGTTTCTCAAAAATAAACTTCAAAAAAAATTGTTTATAAATGAATAAATAAATGAATAAATAAGTAAATTAATTAATTAATTAATTAAATGAGAAAAGGAATCACAAAAAAATTGTGGGCGTTTTGGTAGCCGGAGTCGAAAATGGCACCCAACGTGTCTTTACTTCTGGCCATCACACCCTGGTGTGGCCCCCACCCTCTCATTGTCCAGGGTGGTCTGAATGAATCGGAGAATTCCCCAGAAGTGAATGATACACCCTCACTTCTGAAGTTATCAAAGCCTTCTGTCTTAGCTGCTCTCTCTCTCTTTCTCTGTTTTAAGTCACTTGCTTAGAGGGGAAGCCAGCCGCCATGTTCAGAGAGCCCTCCAGGGAGGCCCACGTAGCGAGAGGTCGAAACTTCCTCCCACAACCACGTGAGTCAGCTCAGAAAAATCCTCCAGCCCTAAGTGAGCCTTCAGGGGAAGACAGCCCCAGCAACAGCCTGCCTGCCAGCAGCTCAGAGACCCTGATGAGAACCACCCAGCCAAACCCTCCTGGATCCTGAACCCACTGAAACCCGCAGATAAAAGCTTAGATTTATTCATTGTTTCAAGCTGCTAACTTTTGAAGCAATTTGTTACCTAGCAATAAGCAACGACTAATACACTGGCCTTAGGAGATGGGCTGTTCTTTTCTTCTGTGCTGGCTTTAGGTAATATACCAGAAATGCTCACATACAAATACTTCCTGCCTGCAGCCCAGCTTCCCTGCCCACCGAAAACCTTGTACATTTCCTAGCGCTGTTCTGTGTCCCTACTTCCTGGAAGAGGGTGGGGCACAGAGCAGAAACTCACCCTGGACTGGTTGAATAAATGAGTAAATAAGACCCTTGCAAGAGTGATGTTTCATCCTTACTTGATGGTTCAGGAAACAGAGGCTGAGAGATAGATGTTAAGTAATGGGCTTAAGATCACCTAGACTGGTGGCGCCTGGTACCTCACTTGGTTAAATATCCAACTTTGGCTCAGGTCACCATCTCATGGTTTGTGAGTTCAAGCCGCACATTGGGTTCTGTGTTGACAGTGTGGAACCTGTTTGGGATTCTCTCTCTCTGCGCCGCCCCCTCCCCCCCCCCCCCACCATGAGCTTATGCTCTCTCTCTCTCAAAATAAATAAAGAAACTTCAAAAAAAAAAAAAAAAGGATCACACAGGCTGAATTCCTTAATGGACAGCCTGTAGTGTCCATTTCTTTCGTGTTTTCCACAGTGCCCAGTACATATTAAGTGCTTAATAATGTAAATTAACTGGGGCGCCTGGGTGGCTCAGTCGGTTAAGGGGCCGACTTCGGCTCAGGTCATGATCTCGAGGTCTGTGAGTTTGAGCCCCGCGTCGGGCTCTGTGCTGACAGCTCAGAGCCTGGAGCCTGCTTCCGATTCTGTGTCTCCCTCTCTCTGACCCTCCCCTGTTCATGCTCTGTCTCTCCCTGTCTCAAAAATAAATAAACGTTAATTTAAAAAAATAATAATAATGTAAATTAACTGAAAGAGTTAATGATGTGACACATCTTTATCTAAATCAGGTAAGCATCTCTTTAAATGTTTTTTTTTTTAATGTTTATTTATTTTTGAGGGAGAGACAGAGACAGAGAGAGAGCATGAGCAGGGGAGGGGCAGAGAGAGAGGGAGACGGAGAATCCGAAGCAGGCTCCAGGCTCTGAACGGTCGGCATAGAGCCCAATGCGGGGCTCGAACCCACGAACGGTGAGATTATGACCTGAGCCGAAGTCGGACACCTAACTGACTGAACCACCTAGGCGCCCCAGGTAAGCATCTCTTTAAAATAGAAACAGGGGCAATGTGGGGTGGGGGGAGCAGACAAATTGACGTTGCCTTCTTTTTATCTCAGATAGCAGTGGAGCAATTCAGTATTGGTGCACAAAAATCTAAAAAAACTAACAAAACCACTTCAAAGTGTCCAGAGACTAAAATTCAGACTAAAAGAAGTTTGTATTTCATTTCAGTCATCATATTAAAGAGTTGGTTTTGTTGACTTTAAAAGGCTATGTAAAAAGCATTTTTTTCTGAAGGCTATGTGAAAACAATTTACGGTTCGTGTTCCACTCTTTTGAACAGTTACAAAATCTCCAGATTGACGCACATAGTTTGGGGTCCAGCTATTCAAGAGCAACCATGGACAACTCTTGGTGGGCACTTTCTTCCCTTTAAGTGGTCGCTACAGTTAGTTAAGGTCAAAAGTTAGCCATGAGTCCTGGGAGCCTGGGGAGGGTCATGGTGAGTCACGTGACTGATCTGGCTTCCTCTGAATCCTTAAATTCTCTGAAATTGCAGTGATCGGGAAGGATTATGGGTATTCTAATTAGGCCATATATAATTTAATTTTGGAGTGGTGAAATTTACATGGTCTTCTAAATGTTCATTGAATAAACATTAAGTAAGCCTTTGAAAATTAATGGACTTGTCCACTGAGTTATTATTCACAAAAGTCTCTTTAGCTCCGAACATAGGATCTGGCCCCTGTTTGGTGCCCAGTAGATTAATGAAGTTGTTGACTCGAATGTGAGTTAATTAGACACCTAAAAGAGAATGCGTCACTCGGTCCGCCCACAAGCTCCACATCGTTCACGCCCTCCAGGCCTCTGGACTTGCTACTCTGCCTGATTATAAGATTTGATTCTGCTCTTTGCCTAGGGTAGTCAATGTCTATTGATTTATCCTCTCGATAACCATTTTCCTCTTGCTGAGAAACAAGCATTTATTTCTTACTTTCTTTCTCAAGTGCTATCCCTCCCCTCCCCCATTCCACGCGCTTTGGGAGGGCTGATTCCACTGGCTCCAGAGAGGGACAGGCGCCTGGGTCCAATCAATCAATATGCTCCATTGATCAGAGAGAGGCACGTGACCCAACTACACTCATTGATCAGCTAGAGACACGTGACCCAATCTGGTCCAGTCAGAGCCAATTCCTTTATTATTATTTTTTTTAAACAGATCTTTTTTTTTTTTAAGAGCAGTTTTAGATTCACAGTAAAATTGAGTAGAAAGTACAGAGTTCGATATTAACCCTCCCCCTCCCCCACACACATTTTCCTTGCTATCAACATACATCCTTATCAACCAAAGTCTGTAGTTAACATTAGAGTTCACTTTTTTTTTTAACATTTAAGTTTTTTTATTTTTTAAAAATGTTTATGTATTTATTTTTGAGAGAGAGAGAGAGCAGGGGAGGGACAGAGAGAGAAGGAGAGAGAGAATGCCAACCAGGCTCCACCACGTGAGGGCAGAGCCTGACACGGGGCTCAAGGGCACGAGCCGTGAGATCATGACCTGAGCCGAAATCAAGAGTCAGACACCTAACGAACTGAGCCACCTAAGTGCCCCTAGAGTAGTTCACTCTTGGTGTTGTAGATTCTATAGGTTTAGACAACTATGTCATGACACGTATCTACCATTACAGTATCATACACAGTCGTTTCACTGCCCTAAAAATCCCCTGTACTCAACCTATTTATCCTTCTTTCCCCCAACCTCTGGCAACCACAGATCTTTTTACTGTCTCCAGAATGTTTTAGCTTTTCCAGAATGTCATATTGTTGGAATGGGACAGCAAGTAGCCTTTTCATTGGCTTCTTTCACTTAGTAATGTGCCCTTAAGATCCCTCTGTGTCTCTTCGTGGCTTGATAAGTCATTTCATTGCATTTGTTCGTTTGTTTTTTTGGGAGAGTGCAAGTGAGGGAGGGCAGAGAGAGGGAGACAGAGGACCCGAAGCAGGCTCTGTGCTGACAGCAGCGAGCCCCGTGTGGGGCTCGAACTCACAAACGATGAGAACCTGAGCCAGTCGGACGCTTAACTGACTGAGCCACCCAGGCACCCTGAGTCATTTCACTTTAGTGCTGAATAATAGTCCACTGTATGGATATAACACATTCACCTACTGAAGGAAACCTTGGTTGCTTCCAAGTTTTGGCAATTATGAATAAAACTGCTTTACACATTTGTGTACAGGTTTTTGCGTAGACGTAAATGTCAATTAATTTGGATTTAACCAAGGAGTACAGTGGTCGGATCGTACGGTAAAAGTATGCTTAGTTTTGCGTGAAATTGCCATCTGTCTTCCAAAGTGGTTAAACCATTTTCGCATTCCTGCCAGGAGTGAATGAGAGTTCCTCTTGCCCTGCCCCCTTGCCAGTATTTGGTGTTGTCAGTGTCTTCGATTGTAGCCATTCTAGGAGCTGTGTAGTGATACTTACCTATGGTTTTAGTTTGTATCTCCCTGATGACATGGGATGTAAAAAGCATCTTTTCGTATGTTTACTTGCCATCTGTTTATCTTCTTCGGAGAGGTGTGTGTTCAGGTCTTTTGCATGTTTCCGTTTTTGTTTTTATTTTTATTAATGTTTATTATTTTAATTAAAAATTTATTGGGGCGCCTGGGTGGCTCAGTCGGTTAAGCGTCCGACTTCAGCTCGGGTCACGATCTCGCGGTCCGTGAGTTCGAGCCCCGCGTCAGGCTCTGTGCTGACAGCTCAGAGCCTGGAGCCTGCTTCCGATTCTGTGTCTCCCTCTCTCTCTGCCCCTCTCCCGTTCACGCTCTGTCTCTCTCTGTCTCAAAAATAAACGTTAAAAAATTTTTTTAATGTTTATTATTTTAATTAAACATTTTAATTTGTGTTAATGTTTTTATTAATTTTTTTATTAATGTATATTTGAGAGAGAGAGAGAGAGAGAGAGAGAGAGAGTGTGTGTGTGTGCGAGTGGGGGAGGCCAAAGAGAGACGAGACAGAATCGGAAGCAGGCTCCAGGCTCTGAGCTGTCAGAACAGAGCCGGATGCCGGGCTTGAACTCATGAGCGGTGAGATCATGACCGGAGCTGAAGCTGGATGCGTAACCGACTGAGCCACCCAGGCGCCCCCTTTTGCATGTTTTTAAAATCTGTTTGTGGGGTGCCTGAGTGACTCAGTCAGTTAGGCGTCCGACCTTGACTTAGGTCATGATCTCGCAGTCCGTGAGTTCCAGTTCCTCCTCGGGCTTGCTGCTGTCAGTGCAGAGCCTGCTTCAGACCCTCGGTACCCCTCTCTCTCTTTCATGCTCTCTTTCGCTCTCAAAAATAAACAAACCTAAAAAAAAAAACAAAAACAAAATCCGGTTGTTGGTTTTCTCACTGTGGGGTTTGTAAGAGTTCTTTGTGTATTTTGGATACTAGTCTTTTACGGGAGAACAGTGGTCCCCCTTTATCCTCAGCTTGAGTTTCCCTGGCTTCAGCGACCTCAGGTCAACCCCAGCCCGGAAGCAGATGGTCCTCTCCCGATCGAGCCTCGGAAAGTCAAGAGCACATACGACTACATACATACATGCAACACCACATACAACAGCTATGACAGTCACCTCACTTCGTCCCAGCACGTAGACGTTTAATCATCTCTCATCACCGCAAGAACAAAGGTGAGTCCCGTGCAATAAGGTATTTTGAGAGAGAGACCACATTCACATGACTTTTAGCACAGTGTGTTGCTGTAACTGCCCTGTATTATTACCAGTTGTTGTCGTTCATCCCTCGCTGTGCCTAGTTTATGCATGAAAATTTCTCCTACGAACGTACGTACGGGAAAAAACATGGCATGTGTATGGTTCGGTACTATCTGTGGTTTTAGGCACTCTCTGGCAGGCTTGGAAGGGATCCCTTGTGGATAAGGGGGCCAGGCTGGGGGGGGGGGGGAGGCTAGCGTATGTCTTTGGCAAATGTCTTCTCCTGGGCTGTGGCTTGTCTTCTTGTTCCCGTGACATTTCCCACACTTTGGTGGGATCATCCTGGAAAGTGGTGGTGACCCTGCCGAGGCTGCCGAGAAGACAAGATAGAAGGCAGGAGCTGCTGGCGAGCATTTTACAACCACCGAGAAGGGGCAGCCTGAGCCTGGAGTCAAGAAATAAATGAGAAGAGACAGCACACGGGCAAAACAGGGACAAATGGCTCATAAACGTATGGAAGGAAGATCAACGTTCAGGAGACATGAATTCAAAGCGATAAAGTGGCATTGCTTTTGCATCTATCTATCCGACTTTCAGAATCAAAAAGTGTGTTGCCCAGGGCGCAGGGAAAACAGCACTGTCAGCGAGACTGACTCCGGTTCGGAATATAAGCCACAGACACGTGACACATTGGTGACTTGAGTGAGATAGAAGCGTATTTCTTTTGTGATGTAAAAAGCTGGTACCGTGGGTCCATTTTCCTCAGGGACCTGGCTTCTGTCCGTGTGCCTGCTTATCCAGCACTCCATTCTTTAAAAAAAAAATTTTTTTTAATGTTTTTATTTATTTCTGAGACAGAGAGAGACAGAGCATGAGCGGGGGAGGAGCAGAGAGGGTGACACAGAATCCAAACAGGCTCCAGGCTCTGAGCGGTCAGCACAGAGCCCGACGCGGACCGCGAGATCATGACCTCAGCCGAAGTCGGACGTTCAACCGACTGAGCCCCCCAGGCGCCCCATCCAGCACTCCATTCTTAAAGTCACACGTCTCACAACGTTGGCTGGAGCGCCATCTGTCATATCTGCATCCCAGGCAGTGGGATGCAGGGGGAGAAAGAGAAGAGCACACACTCTCCTTTCTGGAAGCCCCTCCTCCACTCACTTCCACTTATATCTCATTGGCTAGAGTCTAGTCATGTGACTATACCTAACTGCAAGGGAAGCTGGGAAATTTAACTTTTATTCCAAGTGACAATATACTAGATTAGAAATTGGAGGGGCGCCTGGGTGGCTCAGTCGGTTAAGCCTCCGACTTCAGCTCAGGTCACGATCTCGCGGTCGGTGAGTTCGAGCCCCGCGTCGGGCTCTGGGCTGATGGCTCAGAGCCTGGAGCCTGCTTCCGATTCTGTGTCTCCCTCTCTCTCTGCCCCTCCCCCGTTCATGCTCTGTCTCTGTCTCAAAATAAATAAACGTTTAAAAAAAAAAATTAAAAAAAAAAAAAAAAGAAATTGGAGTTCTCTTGGGGTGCCTGGGTGGCTCAGTCGGTTGAGAGTCCAAATTCCGCTCAAGTCATGATCTCATGGTTCATGGGTTCCAGCCCCAGGTAGGATTCTACTCACAGCTCAGAGCCTGGAGCCTCGTTCAGATTCTGTGTCTCCCTCTTTCTGCCCCTTCCCTGCTCACACTCTGCCTCTCTCTCAAAAATAAATAAACATCAAAAAAAATTTTTAAAGACATTGGAGTTCTCTTAATATGAAAAAAAAAACAAAAAAAAAAGTGAGGAAGTGAGTAGGTATTCTCATACCCTATTAGCAGTAGTATAAATTGGTATAACCTTTCTATCCTTCTATCCCTGTTGCTTTCCAAAAAATTGCTTCCTTTGGGGCACCTGGGTGGCTCAGCTGGGTAAGTGTCCGACTCTTGATTTCGGCTTAGGTCGTGACCTCACCATTTGTGAGTTCGAGCCCCAAGTCAGGCTCTGAGCTGACATCACAGAACCTGCTTGGGATTCTCTCTCCCTCTTTCTCTGCCCCTCCCCCGCTAGTTCTCTCTCGCTCTCTCTCTCTCTCGCTCTCTCTCTCTCAAAATAAATAAATAAACATTTTAAAAAATTTTCTTCCTTTGATTGCTACCCCCCTCCTTTTGTTTACAGATAAGGAAACCGAGACAACGGATGAAATGGCTCAGCCAAGGACATTATATTAATCGGGTTTCTCGACAGCAAGTGACAGAAACCCAAATCAAACTGTGAGAATTCACAGGCTCACCTGACCACAAGGGTCATAGGTAGCAACAGGTTCAGGTATGGATGGATCCGGACAGTAAGTCAGAACTCTCTCCTCATCTCCTGGTTTATCTCCTATGTGTTGACTTCATTCTTGGAAGGCAGCTAAGCTCACCACTGTCCCACCGACACTGTACGATTTCATTCGTTCATAGGCCTTCCCATCCAGTGGCCCATAGCAGATACAACCCTACTCCCCATCACATCCTGGTTAAAAAAGAGCACTTCTTTGCCAGTATTTCTAGTCAACATCCCAGAACTGCCTCTCACTGGACTGCCTTGGGTCACATGCCCATCTCTGAGCTGATCACGGGGGCCTGAGATGAGCCATGCTGATGTCCGGGCAGATCTGAGTCACTTGCTTATTCTTAGAGCTCAAGGATGGGGGTCAGCCCCCCTGGAACCAGCGAGACCAAGTGGGGGAGGGGAAATCCCCCAGGAAAGTTGGCGTGCAGTTTCCGGAGAGCGAAAAATGTTGCCAGGTAGACTGAAAAATGAACGTCTACTACTGTTGAGCAGATTTGGGCAGGGCCACCCAGCAGCCTGGGTCCCCAAGTCCTGGTTCAGGGTACACCACAACCACCCTCGGTCTCTGTGTTGCCTAGGAACTCATTTTTAAGAAATCACAAAATGTAAACACAGACGAAAGGAGAAGTAATCAGAGGAAAATCGTACACGAAGGGGAGAGGTTCAGAAGGCCCTGGGAAAACATTCAACTGTGGGGCTTTGTTACCTTATTCACCTTGTCAAAAAGTTTTAAAACCTGATGAATTACATTCCCAAGGACTGAAACAATTTGCAGATGTGATCAAGAAAATGCTGACAGTAATCTTTGGGAAATCATGGAGATTGGGAACGGTGAGAAGATTGGAGTTGGGCAAATGTATAGAGTTTTTGTGTTTATTTATTTTTTGAGAAAGAGAGAAAGAAAGAGAGAGAGCGAGCGCTCAAGCGGGGGAGGAGCAGAGAGAAAGAGGGAGAGAGAAATCCCAAGCAGGCTCTGTGCTCAGCTTGGAGCCCTCATTGGACTCCACCCGCCCCCACCCCCCACCCCCCACCCCCGCCCCGGCCATGGGATCAGACCTGAGTCGAAATCAAGAGTCGGATGCTCAACCAACTGAGCCACCGGGCACCCCATGTTTAAGATGATTTAGGCAAAAATATTGGGAGGGATAAGTACCTAGTGATTTGTTAACAGTAGACCTTGAAAGAGCGGGGTTAACAAGAGAATGCTCACCTTTTACTTTATTCCCTTCTGTATCATTTGCACTTTTTACCACGAATGTCTTGCTTTTAGAACCAAAATATTTTATTTTATTTTATTTTATTTTAACCAGTATATTTTAAAAGGCAATAACAATATTTCCATCCGAAGAAAAGAAGGCAAGAAGAACCTGGGTGGCTCAGTCTTTCAAGTGTCTGACTCTTGATTTCAGCTCAGGTCATGATTCCATGGTTCATGGGTTCGAGCCCTGCATCAGGCTCTGTGCTGACAGTGCAGAGCCTGCTTGGGATTCCATCTCTCTCTCTCTCTCTCTCTCTCTCTCTCTCTCTCTCTCTCTCCCCCTCTGCCACTCTCTCCCACTTGTGCTCTCTCTCTAAAAAGAAAAAAAAAATCATCGTAAACACCAGCTAGATCATATTGTGCTTATTTTTTACTGAACTTTAATAGCATTGGTTTCCCTCTTCTCTGGATAGTACTAGCCCTAATTTTCCTGTGTCAAGTGTTTTTCGCCCACCTACAATCCTTACAGACCAACTGTAGGGGAAGGAACTGTGATTCAAGTATGGACAGTTATCGCCTTTTTCCTGAAGCCATGGGAAGGTGGGATGGAGGGGCGTGTGTGTGTGTATGTATGTGTGTGTGTGTGTGTGTGTGTGTGTGGTCGCCTGCAACTATAGGGTCCCACCTAATACTGTGCTATTTATAACCCAGTTTTATAAACTTGCAAATATATTCTGGAGACAACTTTCTGCATCAGCACATAGACCTTTACCACCCTTATTTTAATGATTATATAGCCATCCTGTTTGCTTGTATTTAATTTGAACAAGTTTCTGGGACCATTCTCCTTGACCACGATTCGAAAGAACATAGACCAGTGTTTTTCAAACCTCAGGTTTCAATACATTAGTAGGTTATAAAATTAACTTTCTGGGTCATGACTAATATTTTATTTATAAGCAGACTAGACTAGACCTAAATGGAATAGAAAACAGTAGGGGGAGCCTGGCTGGCTCAGTCTGTGGCGTGTGACTCCCGATCTGGGGGTTGTGAGTCTGAGCAGCTGCATGTTGGGTGTAGAGATTGCTTGAATAAATAAAACTTTAAATAGGTAGATAGATAGATAAAATATTTTTTTAATGTGTATTTATTTTTGAGAGAGAGCACAAGCAGGGGAGGGGCAGAGAGAGAGCAGGACAGAGGATCCGAAGCAGGTTCCGTGCTGACAGCAGAGAGCCCTATATGGGGCTCACACTCACGAACCACGAGATCATGACCAGAGCTAAAGTCCGATGCTTAACGGACTGAGCCACCCAGGTGCCCCAATAAATAAAACCTCTTAAAGAAAACGATGGAATGACATAGAAAGTACCAGAATGCACTAAATGACATACGTTAAAACCAATACTTTTGTTTCAGTATGTGTGTAAACACATGTATGCCGGGTCATAATATAACATTTCTTTTTTACTCTGGATCGCTGTCCAAAAGTTTGAAAAATGCAGCTACTGACCGTGTTATTATGACCTAACTTTTTACATGAGTCTCTTTTCTCTCATAAACCCGGAACTGAACTTTCAAGGAATCAGGTATCTTTTTATACCTGTTTTATTGGTGATAAAGTCCTCTTCCCATTATCGAAATAACAAAACCACAAAGCTTTGATTTAAACTTAGTAAAAGTTAAATGTAGTTCCAGGTCATTTTGGTTGTCTGTTAGCCAAATAGTTTGAATTTTCAGTAAGATAAAGGAAAGGCGGTCGGGATACGTTCCCATCCCCATGGCCACACTGGCTTAGAGAAGGGGGAGACCCAGACCCCAGTAAGGGTTATGTCTTACTAAAGTTTACAGAAGCCCCAGATTTTCTGATGTTCTTTAAGATGAAGCAAGAAAATTCTGTTTACTTTTGAGTTTTTCATGAGCTGCTTAATTTTTGGAAGTCCTCTATGGGGGACACCTGGCTGGCTCAGTTGGTAGAGCATGTGACTTCTGATCTCTGGGTGGTGACTTTAAGCCCCACGTTGGGTGTAGGGTTTATTTAAAAAAAAAAAAAAAGTCCTCATGGGAGGGTCATTTGCTATTAAATAACCCCTCTATTTCTACCGGCATGCAAATGATTACTTGGTTCTTTAGAACAGGCATCCAAAAGCTGTTTATGCAAAGGGCCAGATGAATATTTTAGGCTCTATGGATCTTCCTCGGCGTCTCAACTCTGCCATTGTAGACCCAAAACACAAAGGAATGAGTGTGGCTGACTTTCAATTCACTTTGCTGGTGGACATTGAAACATGAATTGTATAGAATTTTCATGTGTCAAAAAATTATTTCTTTGATTTTCTTTTCCAACCATTGAAAGATAAAAGCCTTTCCTTAGCTCACCGGTTGTGCAAAGAATATATGCGTTAGTGAAGGCAATTTGCTCACTTTTTAATTTTTTTAATATTTTATTTATCTAGTTACTTCTGTATTTATGTATTTTTTTTCAATGTTTATTTATTTTTGGGACAGAGAGAGACAGAGCATGAACGGGGGAGGGGCAGAGAGAGAGGGAGACACAGAATCGGAAACAGGCTCCAGGCTCTGAGCCAATCAGCCCAGAGCCTGATGCGGGGCTCGAACTCACAAGGACCGCGAGATCGTGACCTGGCTGAAGTCGGACGCTTAACCGACTGCGCCACCCAGGCGCCCCTGTATTTATGTATTTTAAGTAAACTCTATGCCCTGTGTGGGGCTCGAACTCACAACGAGATCAAGAGTCTTAGGCGCCACCCGCTGAGCCAGCCGGGGTGCCTCAACTTGTTCACCTTTTTAAATTTAAATTTTGGGGGCACCTGGGTGGCTCAGTGAGTTCAGCATCTGACTTTGGCTCAGGTCATGGTCTCATGGTTCATGGGTTCGGGCTCTGTGCTGACAGCTCAGAGCCTGGAGCCTGCTTTGGATTCCGTGTCTCCCTCTCTCTGTGCCCCTCTGCAGCTCGCACTCTGTCTCTCTCTCTCTCTCTCTGTCTCTTTCTCAAACACAGATAAACGTTAAAAAATAAATTTAATACAAAAAATGAAAATTTTTATTTTGTTTTCCAAATAGGTAATTTACCAGGGCTCAGAATTCAAAAAGTACAAAACATATATATATATATATACATATATCTCCCCAAGCCATCCCTGCTATCAGACTTTTTGATCCTTATCAAAGCAGCAGGTTAAAAATGGCCTGTCAGTGTAATGTTAACTTTCATTTCTCTCATTATGAATGTGAGTTTTGTAGGACTGCAATGACAAGTTACCACAAACTTGGTGGTTTTAATTTTTTTTTTTTTCAACGTTTATTTATTTTGGGGACAGAGAGAGACAGAGCATGAACGGGCGAGGGGCAGAGAGAGAGGGAGACGCAGAATCGGAAACAGGCTCCAGGCTCCGAGCCATCCGCCCAGAGCCCCACGCGGGGCTCGAACTCACGGACCGCGAGATCGTGACCTGGCTGAAGTCGGACGCTTAACCGACTGCGCCACCCAGGCGCCCCATTGGTGGTTTTAAACAACAGAAATGTATTCTTTCACAGTTCCGGAAGCCAGAAGACGGAAATCATGGTGTCGGCGGGGCTGTGCTCCCCTCGAAGTCTCCAACAAAGAATCCTTCCTGGCCACCACGAGCCTCTGGTTGGTGCTGGTGGTTCTTATTATTCCTTGACTTGTAGATGCAATCCTCCAATCTCTATCTCCATCTTGGGGTGACCTTCGCCTCTGTGTGTCTGTGCCTCTCTGTCCAAATTTCTCTCTTCTTACAAGTTGTACTTAGGGCCCACCCTCATCCAGTACAACCTCGTTTTAACTTGCTAACGTCTGCAAACACCCTATGTCCAGAGAAGGTCACATTCTTAGGTTCCAGGTAGACATGAATTTTGAGGGACGCTATTCAATCCAGTAAAGTAGTAAATTTGGTCTCTGTTCACGTCTCACATTGTAAGAGAACCGTGTCGATCAGACTCATCGCTATTTAGATAGCATAGGCTCCTCTGAGTGCTCAGCCTTCGTGCCCCAGACCTACTGGCTTTCGCAGCCCAACATACAACTCAAATAAAAATGGTGACTCCGGGGTGCCTGAGTGGCTCGGTCGGTTGAGCGTCTGACTTTGGCTCGGGTCGTGATCTCGCAGTTCATGAGTTCAAGCCCCACATCGGGCTCACTGCTGTCATCACAGAGCCCACTTCAGATCCTCTGTTCCTCTGTCTCTGCCCCTCCCCAGCTCTCACTCTCTCTCTCCCTCAAAAATAAACATTAAATAAATAAATAAATAAATAAATAAATAAATAAATAAATGGCGGCTCCAGTAGATTCAACCCCAAGCACAATATGTAGCCTGATGTTATCCACAACTGAGTTGTACCCAATGGAAAGCAAGGCTGGGCATCTAGAAAGAACTAAGCCAATATTAGATGAATTGAAATGTGAGGAAGAGAAGTGCCCCCGTAAAACAATGATCACTCAAATTATTATTTATCAAAATATCATATAACATTTGTGAGTGTTTACTGAGAGCCAGGCACTTTTCTAAGCCCTTTACGTGTATTAATTCAGGTAACCCTTTACGGGTAAACTGGGAAGGGGCAGAGGTTGGATTTGGACCTAGGCAATCAGACTCCAGGCCACTCTGCTAAACTTCTCGAATAAACTTAAAAGGGAGGGAGGAAGTTTTCAATCTCAGAACCAAGTGTTGTTTTGTTTTTTAACTTCCTCTGTTAGATTTTAAAACGTGTGACATCATGGGGTGCTGGGTGGCTCAGTCGGTTAAGTGTCTGACTCTTGGTTTCGGCTCGGGTCACGATCTCATGGTTTGTGAGTCTGAGCCCCACCTCGGGCTCTGCACTGACAGTGTGGAGCCTGCTTGGGATTCTCTCTTTCCCTCTCTTTCTGCCCCTCCCCTGCTCGCACACACTCTCTCTCTCTCTCAAAATAAATAAACATTTAAAAAATAAAATGTGACATCAAATACAATATGCTACTCAGCCTGTGATTTTGAACACTTTCTTCCTATAAAGGACATCTAGCCTGGCCATCACCTTAGGTTTTTATTCTTTTCTTTCTTTCTTTCTTTCTCTCTCTCTCTCTCTCTCTCTCTCCTTCTTTCTTTCTTTTTTCTATGCTCCACTTCCTCCACACTCTTCCTTTACCCTAAGTTGCTATTTCAGATCAGTAAGATTACGAAGCCATAAATAGCTTTTCTGTGAATTATTCTACAGGAAGCTCAGCCTGATCAGATCCTGCCCGTCAGGGGTAGAGCAAAAACAAACCAATACCAAACCCAAGGCAGGGTTTCTGAGTACAGAGAGGAGTGACACAGTCAGTTCTAGCTCTTGCAGCCCTCCTTCAACAGAGACATGCCTTGCAGAGTGTGTTAAACACTGAGTAATTGATCAACTCCCCTACTTTTCACATATAACGCACGAATGGAAAAAAGAGTAGGACACTACTAGAAGGATCAGTAGCTGAATAATATACCGAGGTGTTACAAGAAAGTTGCCGGTTACAATGCTTGAAAATACATCACTAATTCATAATTATATTTTCCTTTGCAGCTATGATGAACACCAATACATTTTCAGGGTTGGGAATGCAAGTTGGTGCAACCACTCTGGAAAACAGTACAGAGCTTCCTCAAAAAACTAAAAATAGAGCTACCCTACGACCCAGCAACTGCACGACTAGGCATTTATCCATAGGATACAGGTGTGCTGTTTTGAAGGGACACATGCACCCCCATGTTTATAGCAGCATGATCAACAACAGCCAAAGTATGGAAAGAGCCCAAAAGTCCATCGATGGATGAATGGATAAAGAAAATACGGTATATATATACAATGGAGTGTTACTCGGCAATCAAAAAGAATGAAATCTTGCCATTTGCAACTATGTGGATGGAACTGGAGGGTATTAGGCTAAGTGAAATTGGTCAGAGAAAGACAAAAATCATATGACTTCACTCATATGAGGACTTTAAGAGACAAAACAGATGAACACAGGGAAGGGAAACAAAAATAATATAAAAAGAGGGAGGGGGACAAAACAGAAGAGACTCATAAATATGGAGAACAAACTGAGGGTTACGGGAGGGGTTGTGGGAGGGGGGATGGGCTGAATGGGTCAGGGGCACTAAGGAATCTACTCCTGAAATCATTGTTGCACTACATGCCAACTAATTTGGATGTAAATTTTTAAAAATAAAAAATAAAATCAAATAAATACATTTTCAGCGTTTATACACATTCCTTAAATGAACCTGGTTGACCAGCTTGAACATACCAGTTTAAGACAAAGACCATGCAATTTATTTACTTTTATTATTTTTTAAAGACCTACTATATGCTAGGAAGAAGGGAGAAAGACAGTTGTTGTTTTGTTTTGTTTTTTTCTCTTCCTAATAAATGAATTCAATTGAATGAATGTGCTCCAACCATAGCTTTTGCAAATTACAAGCAGTCATGCAGGCTGGAGTGGCTTTACCACTTAAGAGCTGTGGGAATTTGAGCAAGTTACTTAACCTCTCTGTGCCTCAGATTCCTCAGCAGCCAAGACAATAATACCTCTCTCATAGATATACGATACATAATATGTCATATTACATATCATATAAGTAGTGTATATAATATGCAAAATACATACGAATATAATACAGTATATAATATATTTAATAATATATGAAAATAGAATACGGAAATATGTATATGTATATGTATATGCAAAACATGTGCCTGACAGGGGCACCTAGATGGTTCAGTCGGTTAAGCTGACTTTGGCTTAGGTCATGATCTTGTGGATGGTGAGTTCAAGCCCTGCGTCGGGCTCTGTGCTGACAGCTCAGAGCCTGGAGCCCGCTTCCGATTCTGTATCTCCCTCTCTCTCCGCCCCTCCCCTGCTCGCTCTCTCGCTCTCTCTCTCTCTCAAAAATAAACATTAAAAAAATTTTTTTTTAAAGTGCCTGGCATTTAGCAATGGCTCAATTAATGTTTATTATTAGTATATATTATATAATGATTAAAATAATGCACCTTATTTGTCTTAATTATGGCTGTAGTAAGACCTCTCACAGCAGACCGTGGCCTTCTAACTTCCCTAACTGTCCCACATTGTTAGAAATGGACGCTCTCGCTGAGGAATGACCTTGTCCCAACCATGACGTGCATATGGGCCTTTTCTCTCACATCCGTACTTTTATCCAAAGGAAAAAGTCTGCTGAACAGGTGGCCTTTCAGCAGTCGTGCTAATTACTTGTAGATGAAATGTCTACATGTCTGGACTTGCTGCCCCATCAACTAGTTGAAAGAACTCACAGACAAGCACGTCTATAAGGTGTGTAGCTTAGGAGCCACAAAGAAAAAGGAATTGAGTTAATGCCATCAGGTTTTACATTCTGTGAATTCTTCTTCTGTTCCGTCAATTATAGAAACAAACATGGGGGAGGAGTGGGGAGGGGAAAGTGAGGCTCACTGTGGTGTCAGCAGGGCCCAATGTTAAGAAGGCCGTGAAGTTTAATGCTTATGAGCATTTCTGGAATAGGGAGACAGGTTGCGGTCTTAGCTCCTTCTAACCTGCAGTGGCTCCTCCCACAAGTCACTTAAGCCCCCTGCACCTTGATCTCAGTCCTGAACCTGTTGTCCCGGGGAACAGCTTCTGGGAGGGAGATTTGCAGATAGATCCTTTACCGGGAAGTGCTTAACACCCGTGAAGGGGTGAGGGGAGCAAGGGGGTGCACAGGGAGAAATTGAATTATGAGGCAGTTGCAGTGAAGGCCTCAGTCAGTCCCTTGCGGGGCCATAAAGCTGGGATGGCCCTCAGAGATGTTCTAAAGTGAGGCTGGGGGGCCGGGCCTCTGCATGCCTGCATCAACCAGGCATTGGTTTCTTTTTCTTTTGTTTTTTAATGTTTATTTTTTTTATTTTTGAGACAGAGAGAGAGAGAGAGAGAGAGAGAGAGAGAGAGAGTCAGAGCACAAGTGGGGGAGAGGCAGAGAGGAAAACAGAGACTCTGAAGCAGGCTCCAGGCCCTGAGCTGTCAGCACAGAGCCTGATGTGGGGCTCGAACCCATGAGCCATGAGATCATGACCTGAGCCGAAGTTGGACGCTTAACCCACTGAGCCACCCAGGGGCTCCAACCAGGCATGGGTTCTTAATGCAGGGAGGGGAGCCAATTTTGTCCCCAGAGAGCACCTGGCCATGTCTGGAGACATTTTGGTTGTTGTTGCTGGAGGAGGGGTACTACTGGGCACCCAGCGGGAGAGACCAGAGTATTGCTACACATCCCACAGTGCCCAGGACGGCTCCCACGACAAACAAGTACTGTCCCAAGGTGTCAAGAGTGCTGAGGTTTCTCAAGGATAAAGCCTGCTCTTGAAGTGGACTCACAATCTTAGAGCGGCTTTCTTTAGCTAAGGGCAATTTCTGGAGAATTCATGAGAAATGTGAGTCAGCAGCAGCCAAGGCTCCCGGCAGCTGGGAGAATAAGTGACTGGTCCCGAAGGGCTATGTGGACAGCACATCACAATATCCACTACATCCTTTAAAAAAAAAATCAACTTTTGGCTCTGCAAGTAATACTTGAATCCCACCTCCTTATAAAAATTAAATGTTCTAGGGGCACCTGGGTGGCTCAGTCGGATAAGCGTCTGACTTCGGCTCAGGTCACGATCTCACGGTTCGTGGGTTCGAGCCCCGCGTCGGGCTCTGGGCTGACAGCTCGGAGCCTGGAGCCTGCTTCGGATTCTGTGTCTCCCTCTCTCTCTGCTCCTTCCCCACTCATTCTCTCTCTCTCTCTGTCTCTCCAGAATAAAATAAACATTAAAAAAATAAAAATAATAAAAATAATAATAATTAGAAAAAAAATTAAAATGTTCTAGACCAGGGTTTCTCAACATCGGCACTGTTGGCATTTTTGGCTCGATATCTCTTAGTTGTGAAGGCTGTTCTGGGCTCCGTCTGTCAAGCAGCATCCCTGGCCTCCACCCATTAGATGCTAGTAGCACTTTTCCCCTCCCCCAGCCTCCGCTGGACAACCAGAAATATCTGGAGACGTTGCCTCATGTTCCCTGGAAGGCAGAATTGCCTCTGATTGAGGATCGTTTTTCCCGGGTAAACTTAAAACAGCCCTTGGCCACACAATTCCCAATCTTGGGAACCCTCCCCAGAAGTAACCACTACTGAAAGTTTGCACTGGATCCTTCCAGGTTCTTAGTACATATTTATGGAGATACGCACGTGAGCATAGAAAATAGTGTGGGCTCTTTTGTTTCTTGTTTTGTTTTGTTTTGTTTTCCATAAATGTAATCACCTGACCACAGAAAATAGATCATATCTTTGTTCCGTTTCCTTTGGAAAAGGCCTGAATTTTCATTCTGGTCACCACGTTTGCCCCACACAGCCCGTGCTCTGGAAATGGGCATGTAGCACAGACCCAGATTAATCCATGTGAGCCAACCTCACAAACGGTGAGATCGTGACCTGAGCCAAAGGCAGACACTTAACCGACTGAGCCCCCAGCTGCCCCTCTATCTTCCTCTTTGAACGTGACCGAAGAATCCTAACTGCGGACCCTTTGGCAGCCATCTTGTGATCGTGGAATTAGAAGCCACCTTTTGTTTCTAGCTGCTGCCATGGGAGACGCAGCAGACAAACTGGAAGGAAACCTTGTGCTTGATGAAATCACCAAGCCCCTAACCAAACACAACCGGAGGCCCATGTTACCATAGATCTTGCAAGATTATGAACAACTGCCTCCAGCGATCCCCTCAGCCGGTCAGTATTACACTTTCTGTTGCATTCAACCTAGCATATTCTCAATGATCCCGTAATCCGGAACATGGATCTACCATAATTTATATAACTATTCCCCTATTAAAGCATACTTAACCAGTATAACTCCTATTTTCCACTTTAACAATCCAGACTTTCGTGAATTCAGACTTTTTTCTTTAAATGTCTTGATTTTGGATATTAAACAGATCACTCATATATTCATTCCAAAAACATATCATGAACACTTGCTGTCACACTCACGTAGATACGGAGGATACATAGGCAACAATACCAGACCCCTGCCCTCGGGGAGTTTTAATTCTTAGAAGGTAGGTAACAAAATAAAACACAATATGAAACAGTACAGAACAGCATGAAAAAATACTATAATATAACATGACATAACAATACATAGGACATGACCGTGTGGCTATAGAGTCTATGGGCAATGTGGTTGGTTTTTACCAGTCACGGTTTTTTTGGACCCAAGCTTCATGCAGCTTGAAAGCTCTATTTTCTAGGAGGAGGTCATTTGAGAGCTCTGAGTATATATGGCCCTCCTCACGGGAGGGAGATCAAACATACAATTTCTAAATTTTTTTTTTTAACGTTCATTTATTTTTGAGACAGAGAGAGACAGAGCATGAACAGGGGAGGGGCAGAGAGAGAGAGGGAGACACAGAACCGGAAGCAGGCTCCAGGCTCTGAGCTATCAGCCCAGAGCCCGACGCGGGGCTCGAACTCACGGACCGTGAGATCGTGACCTGAGCTGAAGTCGGACGCTTAACCGACTGAGCCACCCAGGCGCCCCAAACCTACAATTTCTAAGAGCAGTGTCTGGGTGATGTTTCAGGGTGTGACTATAGGTTGAAAGCCCCAAGGAGGTAAGAGCCCTGTGTCACCATTAGTGTTTGTTAGAACTCTCGGCCTGTTTGAAAGCGGCCAGAGAACTGCTTGCTATTTCTTTCTTTCACTATGTCTGATCACCATCACTGATTAACGGAGCTGCAATGGAAACGTAATCGGAACATTTCTGAAGCAAAGTTAGATTGAAACAAGTTTAGGGCAAGGCTTTCAAATCAGAAGCCCTAGTGGCTAAGAATGTGGAACCATTGCTCTGTTAAGAAGGTTAGCCGTTGTGGGGCACCTGGGTGGCTCAGTCGGTTAAGCATCCGACTTTAGGTCGGGTCATGATCTCACGGTTTGTGGCTTTGAGCCCCACGTCGGGCTCTGTGCCGACAGCTCAGAGCCTGGAGCCTGCTTCAGACTCAGTGTCTCCCTCTCTCTCTGCCCCCCCTCTGCTCGCACTTTGTCTGTCTCTCTCTCAAAAATAAATAAAGATCTAAAAAAAAAAAATTTTTTTTGTTTTTTAATAGTTCAGGTTCAGGGTTCCTGGCTCAGTCAGTAGAGTGTGTGACTCTAGATCTCAGGGTTATGAATTCAAGCCCCATGTTGGGCACAAAGCCAAAGTCGGATGCTCAACCGACTGAGCCACTCAGACACCCCTAAAAAATTTTTTTAATACTTCAGTTTGCTCTTTTATCTAGAAAACAATTGTGTAATCACATCAGTGTCCTTTGAGAGGTCTTGGAACCTACTCCTTCCTTCTCATCAATACCACAAGTGATATTTTCAGGACTTAACTGTTGTTGGTTTGTTGGTTTTTTAGGAGTTGTTTTTGTTTTTGTTTTTGTTTTTGTTTAATTTTTTTTAAATGTTTTATTTATTTTTAAGACAGAGAGACAGAGCATGAGTGGGGAGGGGCAGAGAGAGGGAGACACAGACTCTGAAGCAGGCTCCAGGCTCTGTCAGCACAGAGCCCGACGCGGGGCTCAAACTCACGAACTGTGAGATCATGACCTGAGCCCAAGTTGGATGCTTAACCAACTGAGCCACCCAGGCGCCCGTGTTTTTGTTATTTAAAAAAAATTTTTTTTAACACTTATTTATTTTTGAGACAGAGAGAGACAGAGCATGAATGGGGGAGGGTCAGAGAGAGGGAGACACAGAATCCGAAACAGACTCCAGGCTCTGAGCTGTCAGCACAGAGCCCAACGCGGGGCTCGAACTCACGGACCGCGAGATCGTGACCTGAGCTGAAGTCGGCCGCTTAACCGACTGAGCCACCCAGGCGCCCCTGTTTTTGTTATTTTAGAAACCGAGAGCGCAAGTAGGAGGGGCAGAGAGAGGGAGAGAGAGAATCCCCAGCAGGCTCCACGCTGAGTGTGGGTCGACGCAAGGCTTGATCCCACGACCCTGGGATCATGACCTGAGCCCAAATCAGGAGTCAGATGCTCAACTGACTGAGCCACCCAGGTGCCCCATGTTTTTTAGGAGTCTCAATTAATAAGCAACATCCTCTGCCCTCATCCAAATGCAGAATACATTGAAGGACAAATGTAGGTGTCCTAGGGAGAACAAATGATCATCACTTTTACCTCTGAGAAAACTGATTGGAGAGCACGGCTTCCAATGGGAGAACTGTAGACAGGTGGGCTTGCAAACATTTCACCCCTGAACGTGAACAAGCTCACTTATTAGGGTACTGTCAGGGTCGTTGATAGAGAAGTCCTAAATCTTGGTGGTTCGGCACAATAGATGGTTAATTCTTGCTCCTGTAAATTCCTGATCAGAGGAACATCTCCCCCACGTGAAGATTTGGGAATCTATGTCCCCGAAGCCCCATTTTGTGGCTCCAGCATCTTTTTTTTTATTTTAAAAAATTCGAACCCAATGTGGGGTTCGAACTCATGACCCCGAGATCAAGAGCCACACCCTCCACTGACTAAGCTAGCCAGGCACCACTGTGGCTCCACCCTCGACTCTCAAGGATGCGCATTGGTACCAAGACAAAAGGCATGGATGTGGGGGTGGAAGGCATGGGAGCCCCAGGGAGTTCTGGAAGGAGAGTGTTTTGGGCAGACAGAGAAAAAGCACAGTGCAAAGGCCATGGGGTGTGTGCAAGCCTGGGCTGCTGGAGGAGGAGCAAGGAAACAGTGTGGGTGTCGGAGTGGAAGTGTGTAAGGGAGCGGTAGAAAGCTTTAGGAGATTTTAGGGGTATAGGACAGACATGGTTCCTGACTCCTCTAGAAGGGTAGGCCCCACTGACACTGGGGTAAAAGCACGACCCCATCCACAGAAGACGGTCAGTTCTCAGCTCAACCGAGAGTTTCGAGGCAGGAATGTGGGGCCCAATAGCCAAATTATGTGATTATTTCAAGAATGGACATTGAGAGGACACGGGTCTCAGAAAGGCTTATGTCCAGGGGCGCCTGGGTGGCTCAGTCGGTTGAGCGTCCGACTTGGGCTCAGGTCATGATCTCGCGGTTCGTGGGTTCGAGCCTCGCATCAGGCTCTGCGCTGACAGCTCGGAGCCTGGGGCCTGCTTCGGATTCTGGGTCTCCCTCTCTCTGCCCCTCACCACTCGTGCTCGGTCTCTCGCTCAAAAATAAAATCAAACAAATTTTTTTTTTTTAAGGAAGTCTTACGTATACAATGCTCATAGGCTTGCATTTTACCCTATAATGGCTGGAGCCAGTGGGAAATTTTGGTACTTAGAGTAAGCAGCTCCCTGCCATCCAGGCTCAGGTAGGAGGGCACTTCCTCTCCCCCTGCAGTTGGGTGGGGCCGCGTGAGTAATTCTGGCCAATGAGTGATGTGCAGGAGCCACGGATCACTTCTGGTTAGAGCATTTAATTGTAGATTCGGGACTCTCCAGGCAGATTTCTTTTTCTCTAGTTGGGTCATCAGCAGTGCTCAAGATGGTGGCTGCTTCATGACTTGGGGCCCATGAATCCCTGCAGCTTCCTGAGCCGCCCCCCCCCCCCAACCCCCGTAAAAACTGGAGACAGACCGGGATACATGAGCCACCAAGATTGGGGGGGTTCTACTACATGTACCTGCGATTCCCCACCTGGGAACATTCTCTGGACCTCACCTAGGGCGGGCAGGAATGCTGGGGACTTGTCCCACCAGCAGCCCTCAGCAACATGGTGCTCAGCCCTCAGATGGGATAAGTCTGACATGTGCTCTAGGTGCCTTGGCCGTGAACGCTCTGGCCTACGGGAGGCGAGGTGAAAGTCTCAATGGCGGGCCTGGGCCCCCGGTCCGTGCTAAGCACAGAGAATTCATATCTCCAGTCCCTCTGCAGAGGATTTCATCCGAGTGGTGGGAGCTTCCAAAGTGGAGAGGGAGGAGGGAAAAGGAAACGAGGGGATGGGGCTGCCTGGAAATCACTTCACCCCACGGCATCCAGGTCCCTCTAGTTAAGCACTTTAACCTGATTTCTGCAGCGTAATGAGCTAGTGCGTCCCTCCCTTCCTGCCTCTGGTCTCCCAGCCGCGTGTTCCCCTGTGGTTGGCATTAAGGAAGCAAGAGCTTGACTGTGACCCACAGCAGCCCCACACAGTGCTAGCCCCACCGACAGCAAAGCCGTCTGTCTTGAGTGGCCTCCTTGGTCAGGAACCACCCCCTGCCTACCTCTCATGATGAGAGGGGACATTTGAACCCACCTTGAACTCAGGTTTGGGAAGCCCTGCTTACCGCTGCCCGGGGGGGCAGCCCCTCTCGGAGCAGAAGTCTCATTTTATGGCTCTGATTTCAGAGCTGCCCAAATTGATGCCTGCTTTCTCCCCCAGGACTGGCTTGCCTTTGAGTCCCTACTGCACGGGGACAATCCACACATCAAGAGAGAGCTGCTAGCATTTACCAGTGCAGGGGCTGGGGGGCCCTTGAGGAAGAATCTGGGAAGAAAAGGGGGACGGATTCTTTGTCCTGTCTGGATGTCCTCAGGACAACGGAGGGAGGGTGCCAGGACCTGGATGGAAAGTCCCCGAGATCTTGTGAGAAAAGAGAATCATGAATCAGACACATTCTGCTTCCTAGATTTTCATATCAAGTGTGCTTATCCCCAAATGTGGATGATTATTCCTGAGCTTTCTGCTATTAAAATAACCAAGTTCGCAATTATATGAGGACAAACCGCCTCTCTAACCTCCACAAGTACAGTCATCGATAATGGTGGGGACTTTTTGGTTTTCCTAATTCTGTATCTTTCCTTTCCTGGGGGCATAAAACGATGGCCGATAAGGCCACGCTGGGCTGAAATGCTGGATGTTGCCATGTGGCTGTGCCGGGACCAAGAAGGATTTGATTTTTGCCTCGCAAGGGTGGTGATTATCATAGCGGAAATCATCATGCGGGCATTTTCCAACATTCGCCTAATATCTGGAGAGGCTATTTTAGGCTTTGGCAAATATCCGCATTCATTTTCCTATTTGATCACTACTGCAAACAGGGGAGGAAACCTTGACCTTGTGTAATAATCTCTGACCTCAGCTCTAGGCAATAGCTCTATCCTAGTGACCAGCCCGTTTGGGTATTAAGCCAAGAGTGACAAGAGCACCTTATATGGTTACGGATCCCCACCCCGAGAGTGCCCTGATTTTATTCAAAGGGTCCATCGTTTGGGGGGGGGGAGAGGCAATCAGCTGTCCAGATCTCAATTCCTTCCCTGACCTACAAGTCCTGGCCAAAGCCTGTTCTGATTTCTTGGTGGTAATTGGCCGTTCTCTCCGACTCCTGACCCTTGGAACCCTTCATGCTATGCTGCTGGTAAAGGGCTTTCCAGGAGAGGAAAAACATCCTGGTTTGTAGTATTTGCCAGCCCCCATGGTGGAAATATTTCCACCATCACTGATTTCAAGCAACCTACGTTTTAACAACTGGCTCTTAAGATTCCTAAATTTGGGGGGCGCTCGGCTGGCTCAGTTGATAGAGCATGCAACTCGTGATCTCAGGGCTGAAACACTGAGCCCCACATTGAGTATAGAGATTACTTAAACATAAAATCTTAAATAAAAAAAAAAGATTCCTGAATTTTGAACAGTTGGCTCTCCGGAGCAGGGACAAGCCTGCTATGGTATGCTGTTGCCTATGGGTGAAGCACAAGCAAAAATATTCACTGACCTCACAGTTCGTGAGTTCAAGCCCCACGTGGGGCTCTGTGCTAACAGCTCAGAGCCTGGAGCCTGCTTCGGATTCTGTGTCTCCTTCTCTCTCTGCCCCACCCCCCACTCCGCCCTGTCTCTCTCTCCTCTCTCTCTCTCTCTCTCTCTCAAAAATAAATAAACAGTAGGGGCGCCTGGGTGGCGCAGTCGGTTAAGCGGCCGACTTCAGCCAGGTCACGATCTCGCGGTCCGTGAGTTCGAGCCCCGCGTCGGGCTCTGGGCTGAGGGCTCAGAGCCTGGAGCCTGTTTCTGATTCTGTGTCTCCCTCTCTCTCTGCCCCTCCCCCGTTCATGCTCTGTCTCTCTCTGTCCCAAAAATGAATAAACGTTGAAAAAAAAAATTAAAAAAAATAAATAAATAAACAGTAAAAAAAAGTTTTTTTAATTTTTATAAAGAATGTCGAGTTTATACACGTTTTTGTAGGCCATCTGCCCCAGCCTATGGAGGGAGGTCTTCATGTAAGCTTTTAAAAGCTCTCCTCTAAAAGGCAATTAAAAAAAAAAAAGTTCCTTCTTGACCAGAGCAAAAGCTGAATTTTAGTCCCCTTCAGCCTGGTGCTTTTGTGCAGTGCACAATCTGCCTAACTGTGTCGGCCCTGCATGTAAGCTGGTCTTTAACTTGGGACTGGTGGGTATCCTCCAAAGGGCATCTGGCTGGGTCCCATCCCAAGGCTTTCTCTTGGCATCTGCTGCCCAAATGTATGCTATGAGCTGGGCTCCACCTTGGCCCAGCGCTGCAGACGTCCCCAAGCTTCTGCTACGACCTCTAGCCAGGCCCGGCCAGGGCCTGCCACCAGCCTCGCTGCAGGGCCACCCTGAGCCCAGCCGTGGTCTACCCCGTGGCAGGTAGCGTGCAAGGATGCCTCGGGAGTGCTCCCTGGGCCTGCTCTCTGCCTGTCCACGCCTGTGTCCGGGGCGGCTCAGCACCCTCCCCCCGACTTAGTCAGAATCAGGGGTGGGCTCAGGCCCTCCTCCCATGCCCGCTCTTTCCCCTCCGGGCCCTCAGCTCTCAGATTTTCTCTTCTCCATCACACTCCACTGAGCCAGAAACCTGAGCCACGAGCCTCCCTCTTCCCTTCTTCATTGTCCCCGAGCCTTTTCGTCTCTCATTTTCTCCAGTCGTTTTCAAAACACTAGGTAGATACTTGTACATTTTTTCCTAAATCCCATTTTTTAAACAGCTGAAAAGGGTGTCACGTTTGCACCCCATAAATACTGACATCTTAAAAGTTTCTTCACACTGAAATGATCCCCAAAGAACATCGATATCATGATAGTTTGTTTTCCACCATCATCTGTTCTTAAAAAGCCGTGAACAATATGGGGCGCCTGGGTGGCTAGATCCGTTGGGCGGTCGACTCTTGGTTTTGCCTCATGATCTCATGGTTTGTGAGTTCGAGCCCCGCGTCGGGCTCCGCGCTGACAGCATGAAGCCTGCTTTGGATGCTCTGTCTCCCTCTCTCTCTGCCCCTTCCCTGCTCTTTCTCCCCCCCCCAAAATAAATAAATAAACTTTAAAAATAAATAAATAAGCCATGAACAATAGAATGGAAATATTACTTGACCCTCTTTGCCAATAAAATCTTCAAATACATATATGTATTTTATAATGTATTTAAGTCATCTCTACGCCCAACACGGGGCTCGAACTCACCAGTCCAAGATCAAGAGTCACATGCTCCACCAACTGAGCCAACCAGGCATGCCTAAAAATAATAAGATTTTTTTAATTAAAATTAAATAATGAAATAAGGTTTTATTTAATAGTAATCAAATAAAATTTTAATAAGATTTTATTCGAAAAGAAGATCGGGGAGAAGCCTGACTGTCCTTTGTAAAGGGACAGAGGGGACACTGAGCAGAGGGCAGTGAGAACAAAAGCTGGCAGAAAAGATATAAAAGGAAGGGGAGGAACTATAAACTGATTCCCTTAGGGGTGCCTGGGTGGCTCAGTCGGTTAAGTTCCAGCTTCAGCCTAGGTCATGATCTTGCTGTTCCCAAGTTCGAGTCCCGCATCAGGCTCTGTGCTGACAGCTTAGAGCCTGGAGCCTATTTCAGATTCTGTGTCTCCCTTTTCTCTCTCTGCTCCTCCCCCACGCACACTCTCTCCCTCTCTCAAAAATAAACATTGAAAAAAAAATGTTTTGTTTTTTGTTTTTTGTTTTTTTAATGTTTTATTTATTTATTTTTGAGAGAGACAGAGACAGAATGCCAGTGGGTCAGGGGCAGAGAGAGAGGGAGACACAGAATCTGAAGCAGGCTCCAGGCTCCAAGCTGTCAGCACAGAGCCCGACGCGGGGCTCGAACCCACGAACCGTGAGATCATGACCTGAGCTGAAGTCTGATGCTCAACCGACTGAGCCACCCAGGCACCCCGAAAAAAAATGTTTTTTTTTAATTACACTGATTCCCTTAAACTCTCCCTGGTTCAAAACCTGATATTCTTGCTGTTCTAAACATGTCTCCCTTTCCAACAAGGACTCCGAACCTGATGCATGATCCTGTTATCAGAGAAGGAAGGGGAAGGCTTTCTATACTTTGCAAGGGACCCTTATTATCTACGCCCTCTAGGCCAGGCTCTGGATCTTGGGCTATGGAGTGTGATGCCCTAGGACCAATTATTTTTACACATTGGTTTAATGTCCTCCATGTACAAACACACACACACACACACACACACACACACACACACACAGAGTTATAGTTATGCTCGTATAAGCATAACATATTTCAAAAGGACACACAAGAAATCAGGAAGAGTGAATGACTCCAGTCAGAGGGTCTAGAACTTTTTAATTATGCAACATTTTGTTACAGTTTGAATATTTTCCATATACACGGATAACTTTTTCAATGATAAAAGAAAAGTAACCTTGGGGCGCCTGGGTGGCTCAGTCGGTTGAGCGTCCGACTTCAGCTCAGGTCATGATCTCACAGTTTGTGGGTTCAAGCCCCGCATCAGGCTCTGTGCTGACTGCTTGCTCAGAGCCTGGAGCCTGCTTCAGATTCTGTCTCCTTCTCTCTCTGCCCCTCCCCCGCTCACGCTTTGTCTCACTCTGTTTCTCAAAAATACATAAAATGTAAAAAAAAAATTAAAAAAAAAAAAAAAGAAAAGTAACCTTACAGGCATATCATGCAAAGAGCTTCCTTATTTGTTTCACTTTTGTGCTGATGTAATACATACATGGTAAAACAGTTACTTTTATGTGTCAACTTGATTTGGCCACAGGGTACCCAGATAACTGGCCAAGTATTTTTCTGGGTGTTTCTGTGAGTGTGTTTTAGATGCACTGAACATTTATTAAAATTTTTTTTTCAACGTTTATTTATTTTTGGGACAGAGAGAGACAGAGCATGAACGGGGGAGGGGCAGAGAGAGAGGGAGACACAGAATCGGAAACAGGCTCCAGGCTCTGAGCCATCAGCCCAGAGCCCGACGCGGGGCTCGAACTCACGGACCGTGAGATCGTGACCTGGCTGAAGTCGGACGCTTAACCGACTGTGCCACCCAGGCGCCCCAAGATGCACTGAACATTTAAATCAGCAGACCGAGTAAAGCAGATTGCCCCCACAATGTGGTGGGCCTCATTCAATCAGTTGAAGGTCTGGATAAAGTAAAAGATGACCTTTGAGCTAGGACATTAGCTTCTCTTGGATCTACCACAGCCTGCTGGCCTTCAGAGTTGAACAAGGACATTGACTCTGCAGATTTTGGGCTTGCCAACCTCCACTATTTGTGTGAGCCAATTCCTTATATAAAGAGATTATATATGTATATCTATATATATTGTAATATAGTAATATACACACATACCTCTCCTACTGATTCTGTTTCTTTGGAGAATCCTAATACACATAGACATTTTTTTCTTTACATTAAAATGTTTTTAATGTTTATTTATTTGAGAGCCAGAGAGAGAGAGAATGTATGTGCACGAGCAGGGAGGAGCAGAGAGGGGGAAAGAGAGAATCCCAAGCAGGCTCCTTACTGTCAGTGCAGAGCCTGACACAGGGCTCAAACTCACAATCGTGAGATCATGATCTGAGCCAAAATCAAGAGTCCGACATTTAACTGACTGAGCCACCCAGGTAGCCCTTCTTGACATTTTAAAAATATTTTTTTTTCTTTTTCTCCCCAGCTTTACTTGAGATATACTTCACACACAGTATAATTCACCCATTTTAAGCTTACGTTTCTGAGTTTGGGCCATTGCCTCCGCGTGTATAACTACCGTCACTATCAAAATAAATAAATAAAATATATTCTGTTCACACGCACACAATTTAAAAATCATACAAAGCTATCCATCAGACATGATTTAGTTTGGCTCTGAGTGGCGAGCAATGCAAAATAGCAGAGGACTACTACCAGTGCACTGAGATGAGGGACAATGCACAGTATCTCCTCTAGGGGGTCAATGTTTCAAACGACAGAGGTGATAGCTCAATTTACCTGCTCCCAAATCTCATTTTGGCAGTTTTCTTTATTTTTCTGTATTTATTTTTTTAAGTTTATTTAAAGAGAGACAGAGAGAGTGAGCAAGGGGAGGGCAGAGAGAAACCCCAAGCGGGGCTCGAACTCACAGACCATGAGATCACGACCTGAGCCGAAACTAAGAGTTGGACGCTTAACCAACAGAGCCACCCAGGCGCCCCTGGAAGTTTTCTTATCTTAGAAGCTTGGATAATTAATTGGCTTAAAGTATAATAAATGTTATCAGACTCTAGAGATGCCCTACCATGATCTTGAAAAGCACACTTAGCATATGACAAGAAAAAAGTTGTGTGTTACAAGAGATTTGCAAATATACCCATATCCTGCATCAACGTAAGTTTTTGTTAGAGAAAATTTTGACATTAGTTTTGTAATTTATTAGATTATTATTCATTGAATTTGCCATGGGCCACGGCTTGCAGGCAATTACCAGACGGCACTTTGCATGTTTGCAAAGTGAGGTAATCTAACCGACAAATAGCTTTGCATGTATAGGGCATTTTTATGAAGACTGAATTTCACAATCTATAATGCTACGATAATAGTATGTCTTATAGTCATTAATTTTTTTATGGTTTTTTTTTTTTCTTTTTGTATGTTGGAGTCAATAGATTTGCCCTTTTTATTCTTAAGGTCTCAAACAGGACCTGATAAGACCATTGGCCCCAAACCCTGTGTACGCGTGTTAGGAATGCATTTGCTGCAAGTAACAGACAGCCCAACGTACAGGGGCCTGAACGAAGCAGGATTATTTTTCTCCCAAGATGAGAAGCCAGGAGGTGGCAGTCCAGGGCTGGTGTCAAGCAGTCTCCCTGCTACAGCATCTTCAACATTTTTTTAAGTGTTATTTGTTTATTTCAAAAAAATTTTTTTTTAATGTTTATTCATTTTTTTGAGAGAGAGAGAGACAGAGCATGAGTGGGGGAGGGGCAGAGAGAGAGGGAGACACAGAATCTGAAACAGGCTCCAGGCTCCGAGCTGTCAGCCCAGAGCCGGACGCGGGGCTCGAACCCACAAACCGCGAGATCCTGACCTGAGCCCCATTCAAGAGTCGGACACTTAACTGAGCCACCCAGGCGCCCCTAGCATGCTGGTTTTCAGCTCCTGGTTACCAGGTCGCTATGCAGCTGCAGGCATCACATCCGTGTTCCAGACAAGAACGATGAGGGAGGCAAAAAGGCCTTGCTGGTTGTATTTATCCCTATTGACGCTGTGGGAGGGGAATGAAAGCTTCCCCAGTAACCCCTCAGCACGCTTCCTCTTACATCGCTTCAAAGGAGAAAAGGGCTGGATAATCTCATGTTTAGCTCTGGCCTCCAGGCAAGAGAGAAGAGTTTTGAGTGGAGGTTAAGAGAGCCTGCCCGCTGTGCCACAGAAGCTACAGGAACCGGGGCACAAAACAACCTGAATAATTAAGTTCAGCACCCCAAAAAATGCTGCTTTTGTAACTGATGAGCAACTTCTTCAAGTTCTAAGCCTCTAAGAAAATGGTTTCTGCAACAAAAGTATCCAATAGCTTTCCACTGTGGGTGTGAGCGTTAATATTCTCACCCAGTGGTTCTCAAACTTACTGTTGAGCAACATCACCCGAGGCCTTGTTAAAACCCAGAGGCTGGGCCCACCCAATAGACCAAGGGTGGGGCCTGAGAATTTGCGTTTCTTAGAAATTCCCAGGTGCCGCAGCTGATCCTAAAACCCCGGGTTGAAAATCACTGTTCCTGCCAGTCTATTATGGTAATAGACATTTGTGCCCTTTTCTTTTTCCTTTCGATTTATTTTTTGACAGAGAATGCGCACGCACCGAGCAAAGAGGGGCAGAGAGAGGGAGAGACAGAACCCCAAGCAGGCTCTGCACTCTCGGCATGGAGCCTGAGACAAGGCTTCAACCCACAAACTGAGAGATCACGACTTTCACTATCAAAAGCTGGATGCTCAACCTGAGCCCCCCAGGCACCCCAGACATCTGTGCCATTTTCAGTCTTTTGTCTCCTCTACCCAAACTGTGAAGAACAACCTTGTCACAGTGAAAAGTGGGAGGAGGGCGTTGCGGCAGAGGGAACAACAGGTAGAAAGGGCCTGCCCTGGACACAACGGCTGTTTTGCTCACCAGCAGCCATCTTGCTTCTCCGGGTAACAGCACCTTGGCTTGCATTTGGGGAGCTCCCTGACTGCAGGACTTGAGTTTCGCGTGGGGCTGATCGTGCCTCCTGTTCTGGTGGGGAAGATGGGAGGCACGAGACCCAGGATTGCCTAATCAGTGCATCCCGCATGACGGGTCCCAACGATTGGTCTGGGGATGGTCACCTGACCTCGGCTGATTTCAAGGGCCTTTTCTAGAGCAGTTGGGAGGAAGTGAGAATCCTGTTTCCACTAGGGTAGCTAATCAGGACAAAAGATTAAAGGGGACTTCACGTCCCGTTGGGAGAGACCAGGAATGAAGATAAGACATCAGAGGCTGGGGCAACCAATGGAGACCAGAGGCATCCACTCCTTACTCCGGCCTTCTCTGGAACTTCTCAGGTGCACGGGCCAATATCCTCCTTTACATATAGGCCAATGTGAATGGGATTTCTGTCCCCTGTGACTGAAAGAGTTCTGACTAACCCAGGATAAGACCTGAGAGGGCTTGGTGCAACTTTGAGAGGAAGTGAAAGAAGGCAGGGACCAGGGAGAGAATGGGCATGAGAAGGCTGGCTGAGAGCCAAGGCACAGAGGGCCTTGCAGGCCACGGTGAGCATTTTCAATCTTTAACTCAGTGAACTGGGAAGCCACTGAATGGTCTGAAGCACAAGAGTCATATGAAAATGGCTCTTCGGGGACATAGGACATCAAAACACGTGACTATTAGCTTCTCAGACAACACATATTCAAAGTTTCAATCTGTTGACTTGAAAGTCTACTTTGAGGGTGTTCTCTGAAATTCTGTGAGGGCATTGGCCACTAGGACTTTTGTGTCCAAACACCTGCAGTCACCTCTTTGGATAGGAGCCATCAGAAAGAGGGCAGAATAATACGAAATTATTTGGGGGGTCATAGTTATAGGAATGATCCGATCCCATTCATGTTTTCTTCTAAAATATTTTTAATGTTTATTAAAAACATTGGGGAGGGGTGCCTGGGTGGCTCAGTCCGTTAAGCATCCGACTTCAGCCCTGGTCACGATCTCGCGGTCCGTGAGTTCGAGCCCCGCGTCGGGCTCTGGGCTGATGGCTCAGAGCCTGGAGCCTGCTTCAGATTCTGTGTCTCCCTCTCTCTCTGCCCCTCCCCCATTCATGCTCTGTCTCTGTCTCAAAAATAAATAAATGTTAAAAAAAAAAAATTGGGGGGAAAGGGACAGAGAGAGAGAGGCTGAGGATCTGAGGTGGGATCCGTGCTGACAGCAGAAAACCCGACGTGGGGCTTGAACTCACAAACCACGAGATCATGACCTGAGCCGAGCGAGGTCAAACGCTTAACTGACCGAGCCACCCAGGTTCTCCCCATTCTTGTCTTAAAAAGAAGAAAGAAGGGGGCACCTGGGAGGCTCAGTCAATTAAGCATCCAACTCTTGATTTCAGCTCAGGTGATGATCCCAGGGTCGTGGGATTGAGCCCCACATCAGCCTCCGAGCTGAGCATAGAGCCTGCTTAAGATTCTCTCTTTTCCTCTCTCTCTTTGCCCCTCCCCTGCTTGCACCCTCTCTCTCTCTCTCAAAAATAAATAAACTTAAAAAAAGAAAAAGGAAGGCAGGAACTGTGTGTCTGCTTCGTTGTACTGATTGGACCCACTATTCCAAACTGCTAACAGTGAGCGCAGAAGAGGAATGTGCTTTCTTCTGTACACATGTCTGTATTTGATTTTATTTTTACAACAAGCATGTATAACTTTTAAAATTAATGAAGAGTGAATATCCTAACTACTAGAAAATAATTATGTCAGTATCTATTAAAATTTTAAAAACTCATACCCTTTTCTTGTGAACCAGCATTCCCACTGTGGGATTCTCTTATGAAACCAGGGTCAGAAAATTTCCTTTGTAAAGAGCCAGATAGTAAACATTTTAGGCTTTGTGGGCCGTCCAGTCTCTGTGTCAATGAGTCACCTCTGCCGGAGTAGTGGGAAAGCAGCTATGGCTATTATGTAAATTAATGCATTTGGCTGTGTTCCAATAAAACTTTATTTGCAAAAATACATGCTGGGCTGGATTTGGTCCGTGGAATTTGGTTTGTCAACTTGTGCTATAGAAAAAAAGTACATACACGAACATACATACTAGGATGTTTATTGCAAAAAGAAAAAGGCAAAATACTTGAACAGCAAACATAGATCTTTAGTTCATTAGTACAGTGGCTGATAAATTGCAGCATGTTTAAACTATGCAATTGTGTACAAATACTAAAAAGAACCAGTTAGGGGCACCTGGGTGGCTCACTCAGGTCACGATCGCGAGGTTCGAAGAGTTCGAACTGTTCAAGCGTCAGGCTCTGGGCTGACAGCTTGGAGCCTGGAGCCTGCTTCAGATTCTATGTGTCCCTCTCTCTCTGCCCCTTCCCCACTCACGCTCTGTCTGTCTCTCCCTCTCCCTCTCAGGAATAAATACATATTTTTAAAAAGTAAAAAATAAATAAGTAAAAAGAACCAGTTAGACCCATCCCTACAGACCTGGATGAACGTCCATAAGGCCTTAACTGAACAGAGATTTGCAGAATAACGGAAATAATACCTAGAGCCGCTTTTCATAAACCCGTGAATGCCAAGTAACTTTGCAAGGCCTCCCACTGCGCTTGAAGCGCACTTCCTGGTCCCACAGCTGAGCTTGGCCACGTGACGTGCTTTGGCCAATAGAACCTTGGCAAATGTCCTGTGCGCAGAGCGGAGCCCGTCGTGTCTTGCACCGTTTGACTTGGCCCGTGGAACTCCTGTGGGAGCCTTGAGAGGAACACGTCTCAAGTAGCCACTGGTCCAAGGAGGATGAGGACACGTGGGGCCGACCCGGTCCGGTGCCCCTGCAGCCTGGCGCAGAATTGGCCAGTGGAGCCCAGCTGACGCTGGTAGATCCATTAGCATGAGAATAAATGCCTTTTTTTGAGAGAGAGAGGGGCAGAGGGAGCGAGTAAGCAAGGGGTAGAGAGAGAGAGGTAGAGAGAGAACCAGGGCTCACCCAAAGCGGGGCATGTGACTCTTGATCTTGGGGTTGTGAGTTCGAGCCCTACACTGGGTGTGGAGATTACTTAAGAATAAACTCTTTTTTTTTAAATAAATAAATAAATCTTTTAAAATATAGTTTATTTGAAAAGGAGAAGGGGAGAAGGAGCGGGCTCAGTCGGTTACGCGTCAACTCTTGGTTTCAGCTCAGGTCGTGATCTCGCAGCTCGTGGGTTCGAGCCCCACACTGGGCTCTGCGCGGACAGAAGGGAGCCTGCTTGGGATTCTCTCTCTCCCTCTCTCCGTCTCTGCCCCTCTCCTGCTGCCTCTCACTCTTTCCCAAAGCAAATAAATACACTGAAAAAAAAAAAAGAAGAAGAAGAAAAAGCATTCTGTTCTACTGGGATTCCTGGACAGGTAGGATTATGCCTGGATGTGCCAGGAGCCACTGTGGTGAATAAAGCCAACATTGTGTGAAAAGAACTAAAAGCTGGTGAGAACCCAGGTCCTGTTGGCATGACTCAAGGTCCTTGACTCAGCACTGCCTGAAACCAGACTTTCCCCTGTATTCCCAGTTCTACCAGCCAATAGGTGTATTTTCTTTGTAGCTGATGCTCTTAGGACCCCATCCCAAATCCTCCTGGCCCACCTCTGAGGTCAGCTACCGCCGTGGCAGAATGTGCTGGTATGCTCCTGGCCTCCCCCCTCACACACCAGGCCTCTCCGCCTGTGGTCTGGCTCCAGTATAGGCTGCATGGCAGGCAGAAAAAGTGTCAGGGACTTCATGCTGCCAGGGGCCATCTTCAACCAATGTGATACAGGACTCAGTGGACAGATGCCCCAGCTTCTCAGTCCCCTGGGGGGACAGTTATGAGGAGGGTCTTGGTGGGGGGGAGGGAAGGTTTGTTGTGGTGGGGGTGGTGGTTGTTTTCCCTATATGTCCATCGAGAAAAGAATGCAGGGGTGCCTGGGTGGCTCAGTCGGGTAGGCGTCCGACTCCTGGTTTCGGCTCAGGTCATGATCTCACAGCTTCGTGGGTTCAAGCCCCGCATCAGGCTCTGCACTGGCGGTGTGGAGCCCGCTTGGGATTCCGTCTCCCTCCCCCACTTGCGCTGTCTCTTTTTCTCTCAAAATAAATAAATAAACTTTAAAAGCAAATAATGCAAAAACAAAAAAAAATTTTAATTAAAAAAATAAAATAAAAAGAATGCTGAAAAGAGCTTCATCACGCCCTACCTTCTGCAGTTTAGGGTTTTTTAGACCAGAGGAGGCACCCTAACCCAGATGCACACCGGGTTTCAAGGCTCAGATGTTAGTGAAACTAAGCTTTTAAGTCCTGCAAAACGCTAGTGCACCATGCGAGAAATGTCCAGCCCGAAGAGGCTCCTCTGTCCGTGGTTGATGTGTCCAGGAACAAATTGAGGCTGAAAATAGCAAACTAAAGTTAGCAGAGATGTTCTGCCTCGTGGCCTCCTTCAGGAACATCCTGTCCAGAGGAAAGGATATTTAAGGAGAAAGGAAGCAGCAATAGAGGAAGAACATCTCAAACACAGAGCGTGGTTCTGGTCTGTGTTCCAAAGAGAGGACAGGGGCGGGGGGACAGACAGTCACGACATGCCTACTATATGCTCGTAATTTTTTCGTCATTCTCCTCTTTAACCTTTTCCTTAGGTTTTTAGTTTCCCTGTTGCTTGTTTTTCTCTCTTCTTTTCACTTTGAAGTAGATTTTCTCACCCTTCTTGCCTGAAATTAAGCCTCAAAGGCGTAAGCCACTTGGCCAAGGCTAAGCAGTGGTAGAGTTGGGATTTGGATATGAACTCCCTTTCCTCTGAGTTGACGTATAGTCGCTGATCAATAAATATGGTGTATAGGGGCACCGGGGTGGCTCAGTCGGTTAAGGGTCTGACTTCAGCTCAGGTCATGATCTCGCGGTCCGTGAGTTCAAGCCCCACGTCAGGCTCTGTGCTGACAGCTCAGACTCAGGAGCCTGCTTTGGATTCTGTGTCTCCCTCTCTCTCTGCCCCTCCCCTGCTTGCATCCTGTCTCTCTCGCTCAAAAATAAATAAATAAACATTTTTTAAAAGTTAAAAAAAACAAATATCATGTACAAATAAATGAAGAAAATGCCAATTTACAGAAAGGGAGTCTCAGTCTACAAGGATTCTTGATCCCATCCAAGCAAAAAGTAATAATAACAAGACAGCAATACTGAAAATATTGAAAATGTTTGCACCCATTTTACAGGTGAGGAAACTGAGATTCAGAAAAGTTAACTTCTCCGCTAGTCTACAGGCATGGCAATATTTTGTCTGGCTTGTGACTCCCATACCTCAAGCCTAGAGATACCAGATGAACAGTTTCGTATGCTTGATCAAAATTCAACAAGCTCATCCATAGAGTAAGCAGTGGAGATATCATTTGAACCCAGATCTCTCTGATTCCAAAGACTAACTCCAAGGTATCCATATACTAAGGAATAACAAAATTATTAGGGAGATAATCTGGGTACACCGATCCTATATTAGAAGCAGTTAGAGCTTTTTGCTATAATGATTTGAGGTATCAGTCAGGAGTCACATTTGTAAGAAATACAAGCCCAACTTAAACTCGCTTAAACAAAACGCTGGGGCGATATCAGACGTAGGTGACTCCAAGGGCTCCTGGCTGTCAGTATCCGGTCTCTCTGTCCTCTTAGGTCTTTTCTTCCATGTTAGCTTCACCCTCGAAGATTTCTCCACATGTCACTTCCAGGTTCCTTCCCACCAGCCTAGCAACCCCAATGGAAAAAGGAAATGCTGGGGTGCCTGGGTGGCTCAGTGGGTTGTGCGTCTGACTTCGGCCCAGGTCATGATCTCGCGGTTGGTGAGTTCGAGCCCCGCATCGGGCTCTGGGCTGACTGCTCAGAGCCTGGAGCCTGTTTCAGGTTCTGTGTCTCCCTCTCTCTCTGCCCCTCCCCGCCCATGCTCTGTCTTTATCCCTCTTTCTCAAAAATAAATAAACAATAAAAAAGAAAGAAAGAAAAAAGGAAATCCCTTTGACAAACCTTCCAAGAAAACTTCTGAGGTGGGCTCTCATTGGCTCAGCCTGAATCACTCCAAGCCAATCACTTTGGCCAGAGAGACGATGCTTTCATTGATTAGGCCTGGGTCACATGCCCACTCCTGGATCGTGGGGTAGGGTCTTCCCAAACCACATAGTGGCTTCTTTTTCTTTTTTTTTTTTATGTTTATTTATTCTTTGAGAGAGAGCAGGAGCAGGGGAGGAGCAGAGAGAGAGGGAGACACAGAATCCGAAGCAGGCTCCAGGCTCTGAGCTGTCAGCACAGAGCCCGACGCGGGCTTGAACTCACCAACGGGGAGTTGACTTGAGCTGAAGTCTGACTCGGCTGAGCCGCCCAGGCACAGCCACGTAGTGGTTTCTAAGGGTGGAGAAGAGCTGGTTCCCCAACAGAGAACTGGGATGCCATTACCAGGGGCGTGCAAAATAGATACTGAGCTGGCTAAATGAACAGACAGGATTTGGCTTCTGTTGTTACTGATCACACACAAAAAAAAGGCTGTAAGAAGAAACTGTCAATATGATCAGTGCAGAGATACCCTTTCAATTGAAAGAAGAATCAACAAACTCATTGGAAATAAGTCCCGGAGGGCCTAGAAGCCATTTTATAGGTGAGAAAACTGAGGCCCAACATCTTTGCTTAAATGCCACCTTCTCAGAGAAGCCTTCTCCACCACCTGATCTAAAATAGCCCCCCACACACCAGTCCACCCCTTTCTGCTTCTCATTAGCAGTGCGCCCCCCACTGTAAAAGATAAATTGGGGGGGACACCTGGCTGGCTCCGTCATCTCCGTGTCATGAGTTCGAGCCCACAATGGATGTAGCGTTAACTTAAAAAGCTAAAAAAATAATAATAATAAAGCAAATATCTGTCAAAGATTTTACGTAACTAGTGAATTAATAAAGGAACCAGTAAGATGTTAATATTGAATCAAAGGAGAATCCAAAGACGACTTCTTTTTAGGCAGTTCAGCAACGCTGAAAGGAAATTGCTAATAGAGACAAAACGGATCAATGTCCGCAGGGCAACATGTGATGTTTGGAACTATCTCTTCCATAGGGTGCAAACCGACTGGGTCGCCAATGGACAGAATTCATTTGCATCTCTATGGGCAAGGATCATTTGCATTATTATCAGTTTGGGACAATTGCAGAGTTGCAAAATAGCTCAAAGACAAAGCCGGGCACAGAACCCCATAGAATCAGATAACCCGAAAGGTCCCTCTTTTTCCATACTTCACTAGCATACGCTCTCTTCTCATTCACCTTCAAGCCATAAACTGGAAATCCAAGGAAACTGAAGGAATGTTCGGTTAGCCAAGACTCTCTTAGTTGCAAAGAACAGAAACTCAGCTCACACTGGGTTGAAAGAGAGTTCTTTGCTTTATCCTTGGTAGTCCGGATTACCGACTGAGTTCAAGTACAGCTGAATCTAGGAGTTCAGACAATGTCATTGGGAGCCTACCTTCTCGATCCCTTGGCCCTGATGTCCCTTGCTTTGATCTCCCACTCAGGGGACCCATTCCTCCCTGGTGGGGAGGTGGGGGGCAGGGGGGAGGAGGACTTGGAGCTCCAGATTTTTATATTCAGTTTGATAACCCAGGCATTCGGGCACTCAGTGCTAACGACTCCAGCAAAAGCCCAGGACTGAATCTCTGCTTGATCTTAACCAAAAGGCTGAGAAATGGCGACCCCCGCCCCACCCCACCCCCTGCCTCCACCCTGCCAGGACTGGATCTCAAAGGCTCTGATGGGCTCAATTTCGGTCATGGGTTCATCTCCTGAACCATGGTCACGTGCCCACTCGTAGAGCCAAAGAATGGACTTAGCTCCTCCAAACTGCGTGGATGGAGATGGAGAAGGGAGAGTTTTCCTGGAGGAAAATCAGGATGCTGTGATTTGACATAATTGTATGGCAGATGCTGGCTGCCCAAATTTTAGTATCAACAGCCATCACAACGTAATCTCACAGAGCACTCTGTTAAATAATAGGCAGGCAAGTATTTCTGGTTCCAGGGGAAAGAATTGCACTTTCTAGAGTTCACAAACATAACCTCTCAGTTCCGTCCTTTTATACACCGACCATAGAGCAGAAGCTAAGATTTTAGAAAAATGGAATTCAGGGGCACCTGAGGGGCTCAGTCGGTTAAGCCACAGGCTTTTTTTTTTTTTTAATTTTTTAAATGTTTATTTATTTTTGAGAGAGACAGAGTGCGAGAGGGAGAGAGGTGGAAAGAGAGGGAGACACAGAACTCGAAACAGGCTCCATCCAGGCTGTCTGAGCTTCCAGTACAGAGCCCGACGCGGGACCCAAACCCACGAACCAGGAGATCATGACCTGAGCCGAAGGCGGACGCTTAACCCACTGAGCCACTCGGGCACCCCAGGTGAGGAACTCATAATTTCTGCTCTGGTCATGATCCCGCAGTTCACAAGTTGGAGCCCTGCATCAGCCTCTGTGCGGAGCCTGCTTGGGATTCTCTTTCTCCCCTCTCTCTCTCAGCCCCTCCCCTGCGTGTGCTGTCTCTATCTCTCTCAAAATAAATAAATAAACATAAAAGAAAAAAATGGAGTGCATATTAATACTGTCACACCCGAAATGCCTGGCTGGCTCAGTCGGTGGAGTGTGCAACTCTTAATCTCGGGGTTGCAAGTTCAAGCCCCACGTTCAGGGGAGAGATTACTTAAAAAGAAAATCCTGGAGGGGCGCCTGGGTCGCTCAGTCGGTTGAGTGTCCGACTTAAGCTCAGGTCATAGTCTCACGGTGGACGAGCTCGAGCCCCGTGTTGGGCTCTGTGCTGATAGTCTGGAGCCTGCTTCTGATTCTGTGTCTCCCTCTCTCTCTGCCTCTTCCCCGCTCATGCTCTGTCTCTCTCTGTCTCAAAAATAAAGATAAACATTATTAAAAAAAATTTTTTAAAAGAAAAAAGAACATCCTGGGGCGCCTGGGTGGTTCGGTCGGTTAAGCGTCCGACTTCAGCTCAGGTCATGATACGGAAGTTGGTGAGTTCAAGCCCCAAGTCAGGCTCCGTGCTGACAGCTCAGAGCCTGGAGCCTGCTTTGAATTCTGTGTATGTGTGTCTCTCTCTCTCTGCCTGTCCCCCGCTCACACTCTGTCTCTCTCTCGAAAATAAATAGACATAAAAAAACACCCAGTGTGTCGAGGTGCTGTATTTTTGGGTAGCGTATCATTACGATGAGTTCAACTGGATTAGAGTGGGCCCAAGTCCTTACTACAGGAGAGACACACAGAGAAAGCGCGTGAAGACAGAGGCAGGGTATCCAAACGATGTAGTCACATGCCAGGAACACCAAGGATTGCTAATGACCACCACGAGCTGGGAGGCAGGCCTGGAGCAAAGGCTCCCTCGGAGCCTCCAGAAGGAACCACACCTGCAGACACTTACTTTCAGACTTCTAGCCTCCAGAAGTGTGACCTAATCAATTTCTGTCATTTTCAGCCAAGATTATAATGGGTATTTGTCACCCCAGCCACAGGAAACTAATGCAAGCCTGTTCCTATTTCTAAAGAGGGAACGATGAATTGGGTCCCACTTTTTCTTAAATATCAATTCATATGGAAGTTAAAGCAAGATTAATCACGCTTGTTTGATGCCTACCTTGGAGGCATCTTATCAGCCACCATCATGGAAGTTGTCTTCTCTGTCCACGTGGCAAGCTTTTGAGACAGATTCCACCTCCCTCCTCTAGGGGGCGCCTGGGTGGCTCAGTCGGTCAAGCATCCACTCTTGATTTTGGCTCAGGTCATGAGCTCACGGTTGGTGGGTTTGAGCTCCATGCTGACGTCATGGAGCCTGCTTGGGATTCTCTCTCTCCATCTCTCTCTGCCCCTCCCTGCTTGTGAGCTCTTTCTCTCAAAATAAATAAACGTTAAAAAATAAAAAAAATAGGGGTGCCTGGGTGACTCAGTCGGTTGAGCATCCCACTTCGGCTCAGGTCATGATCTCACAGTCTGTGGGTTCAAGCCCCACGTCGGGCTCTGTGCTGACAGCTCAGAGCCTGAAACCTGCTTCGGATTCCGTGTCTCCCTCTCTCTCTGCCCCTAACCTACTCACATTCTGTCTCTGTCTCCTTTAAAAATAAACATTAAAAAAAAATTTTTTTTTTGGCTGGATACATATTTCTTTTTTTTTTTTTTGCTTTTTTTAAATTTTAAACTTATTTTATTTTTTTTAATTTACATCCAAATTAGTTAGCATATAGTGCAACAATGATTTCAGGAATAGATTCCTTAGTGCCCCTGACCCATTTAGACCATCCTCCCCCCTCCCATAACCCCTCCAGTAACCCTCCATTTGTTCTCCATATTTATGAGTCTCTTCTGTTTTGTCCCCCTCCCTGTTTTTATAGTATTTTTGCTTCCATTCCCTTATGTTCATCAGTTTTGTCTCTTAAAATCATCATATGAGTGAAGTCATATGATTTTTGTCTTTCCCTGACTAATTTCACTTAGCATAATACCCTCCAGTTCCATCCACAAATTGCAAATGGCAAGATTTCATTCTTTTTGATTGCTGAGTAACACTCCATTGTATATATATACCATATTTTCTTCATCCATTCATCCCTCGATGGACATTTGGGCTCTTTCCATACTTTGGCTATTGTTGATTGTGCTGCTATAAACATGGGGGTGCATGTGTCCCTTTGAAACAGCACACCTGTATCCCTTGGATAAATGCCTAGTAGTGCAATTGCTGGGTCGTAGGGTAGTTCTATTTTTAGTTTTTTGAGGAACCTCCATACTGTTTTCCAGAGTGGCTGCACCAGCCTGCATTCCCCCTCAAAAAAGTTTTTGGAAGGAAGGAAGGAAGGAAGGAAGGAAGGAAGGAAGGAAGGAAGGAAGGAAGGAAGGAAGGAAGGAAGGAAGGAAAAAATAAAGAAATATTACCTATAAAGTAGAAAATTGAAACTTCCCTACAATGACAATTACACAGAATTATGTATTCATTTGGGCAGGGACTGGGTGGGGACACAGGAAAATGAAAATAAAATATGCAAAAGGGAGGTGAGACGTGGATGCTGTTAAATGTTAACTGCCTCGGTCAGCCTAGTGTTGAGAGCAAAGGTCTCAAGTCACACATACCCATGTCCAAATCAGAGAGTCACAACTTACCTGTATAACTTAACTTCTCTGAGCATCAGTCTCTCCCTCCGTAAATTCGGTTTTTTACTACTGCTTCTCAGCCTGAGGTTTAGATAAGGTGATGTATAAAAGGTCCGCACCATGGAACTTGACACATAATAAATGAGCAATCTATTCTGGCTTTAATTTTTTCTATTTAATTTTTTCTATTTAGTTTTCTTAAGTTTATTTATTTATTTTGAGAGAGAGAGAGAGACAGTGTGTGTGTGTGTGCGTGTGTGTGTGTGTGTGTGTGTGTGTGTGTACACACGGGTGAAAGTGGGGTAGGGGTAGAGAGGGGGGAGAGAATCCAAAGCAGGTTCCACGCTTCCAGTGCAGAGCCCAATTCAGGGCTCGAACCCACCAACCATGAGATCATGACCTGAACTGAAGTCAGACGCTCAACCGACTGAGCCCCCCAGGCATCCCTCTATTTAGTTTTTTTTAATAAAAAACATTCATAAGGTTCAAAAAGCAATATGAAGGCCGCCTGGCTGGCTCAGTTGGTAGAGCATGTGACTCTTGATGTCAAGGTTGTCGGTTTAAACCCCATGTTGGGTGTAGAGATTACTTAAAAATAAAATCTTAGGAGCGCCTGGGTGGCTTAGTCTGTTAAGCGTCTGACTTCGGCTCAGGTCATGATCTCACAGTCCATGAGTTCAAGCCCCGCATCGGGCTCTGTGCTGACAGCTCAGATCCTGGAGCCCGTTTCAGATCCTGTGTCTCCCTCTCTCTCTGCCCCCCTCCCCTGTTCATGCTCTGTCTCTCTCTGTCTCAAAAATAAATAAACGTTAAAAATTTTTTAAAAATAAATAAATAAATAATAAATAAATAAAATCTTAGGGGTGCCTGAGTGGCTCGGTCGATTAAGCGTCCAACTTCAGCTCAGGTCATGATCTCCAAGTTCCTGAGTTCGAACTCTGCATCCGGCTCTGTGCTGACAGCTCGGAGCCTGGAGCCTGCTTCAGCTTCTGTGTCTCCCTCTCTCTCTGCCCCTCCCCAGCTTGCACTCTGTCTCTATTTCTCTCAAAAATAAATAAATGTTAAAAAAAAAAAAAAAAGACAGGTCCCTTGGGTGGCTCAGTCAGTTAAGTGTCCTACTCCTGATTTCAGCTCAGGACATGATCTCACAGTTCGTGAGTTTGAGCCCCACATCGGCTCTGTGCTGACAGTGCCTGCGATTCTCTCTCTCCCTCGCTCTCTGCCCCTTCTCTGCTTGCTCAGTCTCTCTCTCGCTCAAAATAAATGAATAAACTTAAAAAAAAAAAAAAAGGCAAAGTGATCCAAAGAGGGACTTCTTCCCTCTCCCCTACAGCACTGGTAAACACGTTTGTTAGTTTCTTGTGAATACTTCCTCTGTGTCTTTAAGCAAACATAAATACTTAGCCCTCTTATACAAAAGGGGGCATTCCGCATAATTTTTTTCCGCACTTTGACTTTTTCACTCACCAACGTATCCTGGAGATCATTCCCTAGCAGTACTCGGAGAGCTTCCTCGTTCTTCCCTTATCACGGTACACCATTCCAGGGTCTCGGTCTCATTCCCTGTACATGGGAACTTTATTTCCACTCTTGCAATGACCAATGATTCTACAACGAAAAACTTTGTACTCACCTTCTTCTGTGTGTGCACAGGTATATCTGTGATATACATATTTGAAAGCAGAATTGCTGGGGCAAAGGGCAAATGCCAGAGTACTTTTTTGGAAAGATTTGGTTTTCTTGGGGCACTTGGATAGCTCAGTCAGTTAAGCATCTGACTCGTTTTCATCTCAGGTCATGATGTCACAGTTCGTGAGTTCAAGCCCCACATAGGACTCTGTGCTGGCAGCATGGAGCCTGCTTGGGATTCTCTCTCTCCTTCTCTCTCTGCCCCTCCCCTGCCCCTGCGCGCGCGCTCTCTCTCTCTCTCTCTCTCTCTCTCTCTCTCTCTCTCTCTCTCTCAAAATAAATAAATAAACTTTACAAAGATTTTATTTTATTATCAAAAATAATTTTTAATGTTCATTTTTGAGAGAGAGAGACAGACAGAGAGAGAGAGCAGGGGGAGTGCAGGAAGAAGGAGACACAGAATCCAAAGCAGGCTCCAGGCTCCGACCTGTCAGCACAGAGTCCGACGTGGGGCTGGAACTCACAGACCACAAGACCATGACCTGAGCTGAAGTTGGACGCTCAACCAACTGAGCCACCCAGGTGCCCCATTATTATTTTTTTTAAGCGGGCTCTGTGTTCAGCATGGGGCTCAAACTCACACCCTGAGATCAAGAGTCACATGTTCTACAACTGAGAGCCAGCCAAACCCCTCAGAGTACTTTTGATACGTATTGGTGAATTGCCCCCACAAAGGTTGCCCCCAGAGATGTATGCCAGTATCTGTTTTCCTACCTCACCAACACAATATGCCCACAAGATGGTTATTATTCTGTTCTGTTGTTGCAATGTGGTTTGTGCAAATATCTTTTCTCCTTTCTACATTTTGTCTATAGATACAAAGATAGTTATCTCTCATTTTCTTTCTTTCTTTCTTTCTTTCTTTCTTTCTTTCTTTCCTTCTTTCTTTCCTTCTTTCTTTCTTTCCTTCTTTCTTTCTTTCTTTCTTTCTTTCTTTCTTTCTTTCTTTCTTTCTTTCTTTCTTTCTTTCTTTCTTTCTTAAAGTAAGCTCCATGCCCGATGTGGGGCTCGAACTCCCACCCCTGCGATCAAGAGTCACATGCTCTACTGACTGAGCCAGCCAGGCGCCCCTCTAACTTTATTTAAAGAACAGGCTGTCAGGAAAAGGAAACAATCAGACAACGGGGAAAAGGGTTCTAGACATTAAAAATATAGTTGCTCGAAAAAAATTGTATATCCGTGAATGTGCCAGAAAATAGAATAAAAATGGCCAAAGACCAAATCAGTGTGTGGGAATATCAGAGCAAGGGAATTCTTCGGAATATGGAGCTGAAATTTTTCAGCAAAAAGTGCTTAGAAATGTTTTCTAAGTGCTTTAGACCCACATTTCCATATCAAACAAGCGTAACCCTTCCAACAAAAATGAATTCAAGATGCGTACCAGAAAAATGAAAATGGAAACCAAAACGAGCAAAAAGGCACGGCATGCGAGAGGTGGTGAAATGAACCTAAGAATGCATGACATATGGGCAGCAGGCCCGGGAAGACGTAAGAACAAGAAGTTAGAACAGGCAGTTTATGTTGAGGGGCGCCTGGGTGGCGCAGTCGGCTGAGCGACCGACTTCAGCCAGGTCACGATCTCGCAGTCCGTGAGTTCGAGCCCCGCGTCGGGCTCTGGGCTGATGGCTCAGAGCCTGGAGCCTGTTTCCGATTCTGTGTCTCCCTCTCTCTCTGCCCCTCCCCCGTTCATGCTCTGTCTCTCTCTGTCCCAAAAAAATAAAAACGTTGAAAAAAAAAAATTAAAAAAAAAAAAAAAAGAAAGTTGAGTTTTTGTTCCACCCAAATTATATGGCTAAAGACCTCGATGTTCTCAAAGCAAAAGGTAAAAAAATTAAAATAAAATCAAATGAAATAAAATAAAATAAAATAAAATAAAATAAAATAAAATAAAATAAATGTATCTCTTCTATCAACAAGGATTTTAAATACTCACTGTGGGAATTCGGTGTGGGGAGTTGGTTCCACAAGTGATGGAACATTTGAGAAGCCAGGAGACCAAGAGGCAGGCAGGGATTAGGGACAGCAGGAAACAGGGGTGTGCTGGTGAACGACCAACTAGTTTTTGGAAACAAGCCCTGATTTGTCGTGTGTTCCAATTTGGAGACGTAAATACTCCCACCGTGGCCGATTTCAAGCTGCCAACAGGAGGGCACTGAGCATGGAAAAGGGAAGAGGTGTGTATGATGAGTTTCTGTGAGCTGGGACGTGCCAGCTTCAGCACCCTGTTGGTAGAAAGGTACCACCCTACCTTTGGGACAGCGGGGGATTTAACAGGAGCTCTGGGATCAGGGCCACTTGGTGGAAGAAGGAACCAGAGAGGAAGATCTATTTCCCTTTCAGTTGGTCCCGTAGCGTGGTTGTTCTGCAGTGGGAAATATTTACATAATCCTATGATTATAGATGCTGTTCATTCAAAGTTTAGAATCACATCATAAAACAGCCTACTATGTCCCAGGCAGGCAGTCATTCTAGTTCCCAGGGAGACAGAAGTGAACGAAATAAAGTCCCTATATTAACACATCGTAATTTGTTGATTCGTTCACCAACTGATGGGCATTCGGATTGGTTTCAGTTTGGGGCTACGATGAAAAAAGTTGCTATGGGGGCGCCTGGGTGACTCAGTCAGTTAAGCATCTGACTTCGGCTCAGGTCATGATCTCACGGTCCGGGAGTTCGACCCCGCGTCGGGCTCTGTGCTGACAGCTCAGAGCCGGGAGCCTGTTTTGGATTCTGTGTCTCCCTCTCTCCCTCTGACCCTCCCCCGTTCATGCTCTGTCTCTCTGTGTCTCAAAAGTAAATAAACTTAAAAAAAAAATTAAAAAAAAAAGTTGCTATGAACTTTGTTGTACAAGCTTGCATGGACAAACGTGCTCATTTTGGGTACATACTTGCGAGGGGGGGTTGCTGTGTTATGTTAGTTCTGTGTTTGACTTTATAAGAAATCACCATCCCTTCTCGGCCTTTTGGCTAAGATCAAATGTATAAGAAATCGTCAAAGTTTTCCAAATTGGTTGTACTGGGTTATACTTTTATATTTTCTATTGGTATCATTATATGTTGTATCGCCCCACCATCCACACAGGTGGATTCTAGTTTCTCTGCATCATCACAATTCCTTGTTATTTTCAGCTGTTTGTTTGTTTGTTTGTTTGTTTGTTTGTTTGTTTGTTTCATGCCATCAGGGACGCCTGGCTGGCTCAGTCAGTAGAGCATGTGCCTCTTAATCTCAGGGTTGTGAGTTCAAGCCCCACGTTGGGCATGGAGCCTACTTAAAACTTAAAAAAAAAATTTTTTTTTAATTAAAAAAATTAAGTCATCAGGTTTATTGAGGTCTAATCTACACATAGTGAAACTCATCCTTTTTAGTTCTATAGGTTTTGACAAAACGTATATAGTCATGTAACCACCATTACGATCAAGATATAAAATATCTTGGGGCACCTGGGTGGCTCAGTCGGTGAAGCATCCGACTTCAGCTCAGGTCATGATCTCACGGTTTGTGGGCTCGAGCCCGGCGTCGGGCTCTGTGCTGATGGCTCAGAGCCTGGAGCCTGCTTCAGATTCTGTGTCTCCCTCTCTCTCTGCCCCTCCCCTGCTCGCACTCTGTGTCTCTCTCCTTCAAAAATAAACATTAAAAAAAAAAAAGATTGGGGCGCCTGGGTGGCACAGTCGGTTAAGCGTCCGACTTCAGCCAGGTCACGATCTCGCGGTCCGTGAGTTCGAGCCCCGCGTCGGGCTCTGGGCTGATGGCTCAGAGCCTGGAGCCTGTTTCCGATTCTGTGTCTCCCTCTCTCTCTGCCCCTCCCCCGTTCATGCTCTGTCTCTCTCTGTCCCAAAAATAAATAACGTTGAAAAAAAATTAAAAAAAAAAAAGATATAAAATATCTTGGGTGGCTCAGTCATTGACTGACTCTTGATCTCAGCTCAGGTTTTGATCTTAACATTAAAAAAAAAAATTTTTTTTAAAGATACAGACTGTCTAGGTAGGATTGCTGAGTCATATGTTAACTGTATGTTTAACTTTATAAGAAACTGCTAGGAGCTCCTGGGTGGCTCAGCTGGTTGAGTGTCTGACTCTTACTTTCAGCTCAGGTCATGATCTCAGGATCATGAGATCAAGCCCTGAGTCAGGCTGCAGCCTGCTTGAAATTCTCTCTCTCTCTCTCTCTCTCTCTCTCTCTCTCTCTCTCCCTCTGCCCCCTCCCCCACTCATGCTCTCTCTCTCTCCCTCTTCCTAAAAATTAAAAACAAATATATATAAGAAACTGCCAAACTCTCTTCCAAAGTGGCTGTACCATTTTGCATTTCCACTAACAATGAAGGACAGTTCCAGCTACTCCACATTCTTGACATCACTGAGTATTGGTTTTTTTTTAACTCATTTTGTTAAATGTTTTTATTTATTTTTGAGAGAGAGACAGAGACAGAGTGCAAGTGGGGGAGGGGCAGAGAGAGAGGGAGACACAGAACCCGAAGCAGGCTCCAGGCTCTGAGCCACCCAAGCGCCCCTAAAAACCGCATTCTAATAGGCGTGTGGTGGTGTTTCCTTACGGTTTTTAGTTTGCATTTCTCTGATGACTAATGAAGCTGAGTATCTTTTCATGTGCTTACTGGACATCTTATCTTCACGTTATTGAATTGTAAGGGTTCTTTACATATTCTAGATCCAATTCCTTTGTCAGATATCTGTATTGTTTGTTTGTTTGTTTACTTATTTTTCAGAGAGAGACAGAGAGAGAGTACGCGCAAGTAGGAGAGGGGGGCAGAGAGAGGGAGACAGGATCCCAGGAAGGCTCCCTGCTGACCGCAGTGGATTGATTCAGTCCTGAGTCCGGCCCCACACTGAGCAAGGAGGCTGCCTAAGATTCTCTGTCTCTCTTTCTCTGCCCCTCTCCCCCACTCGTGTCCACACTCTCTAAAATAAAATTTAAAATTTTTTAAATATAAATAAATATGTATGGTAAGGAAAATAATCTTATAAAAAATTAAATTAAAAATGGAAAAAGGCCTGGGTGGTTCAGCCAGTTAAGCGGCCAGCTTCAGCTCAGGTCATGATCTCATGGCTCATGGGTTCAAACCCTGCATTGGGCTCTGCCCTGACGGTCTAGAACCTGCTTGAGAGTCTCTCTCTCTTCTCTTTCTGCCCCTCCGCACTTGTGCTCGCTCTCTCAAAATAAATTAATTGATTGGGGCACCTGGGTGGCTCAGTCGGTTAAGCATTCGACTTTGCTCAGGTCACGATCTCACTGTCCGTGAGTTCGAGCCCCGCGTCGGGCTCTGTGCTGACAGCTGGAGCCTGGAGCCTGTTTCGGATTCTGCGTCTCCCTCTCTCTCTGCCCCTCCCCCGTTCATGCTCTGTCTCTCTCTGTCTCAAAGATAAATAAACGTTAAAAAAAAATTTAATTAATGAATTAATTAAAAATTTTTTCAAGATAAAAGATCCTTGCCCATCTCAACTGGGTCCTATACTTTCTTCTAGGAGCTTCTAATTTTAGCTTTTATATTTAGTTCTCTGATCTATCTTGAATATTTTTCATGTATGGTGCGAGGTAGGAGTTGGGTTCACCTTTTTCAGTATGAATATCCAATTGTTCCAAGAACATTGGTTGAAAAACAAAGGTTTTTTCCCTCATGGAATTATCTCACTGATCTGGTTGAAAAGCAGTTGGCCATATATATGTTAGTCCAAACTGGCCTCTCTATACTCTTCTGTTGATCTGTCTATCCTTACTTCTTTTCCCTTTTGAAACACGCGAAGTGGCCCAGGGTACTCTATCACACAAACAAAATAGTCCTTTTACATACAACAAATATTTTCTGAGCCTAGTCTGTACCAGTCGCTGAGACTATAATGGTGGTCAAGACCCAACGTTTTCCTTTTCCCTCATGGAGCTTGGGGTAGTGAACATCTGCTGGGTTTTGCCTGATCGTAATCCTGTCCCCTTCATAAAGCAACAGGTTTTTAATTCTCCCCTGGGGAGCCACTGTCCATCCACCCCGATCCCATGTGATTCAGATGTGGCTAACCTCAACATCACCTTCCCAAGGTGAACAGACAACTCAGGTTTGGCCAATAAGCACCAGCACTAGGACATCTTTCTAGAACTACCAGGAAGATGCCGTTCTCTTGCCCTCACGGTTTTTGCAGTCGGAAAGCTGAAGGGGACCACTATTTCCTGAGATTGGTGCCAATATAGAGGGCATCAGAGTTTATAGGTGGAGACTGATAGATACACACCATTTGAGCACACCTGGTTCCAGCTATGCCTGAAGCTCATGAAACTCCTGGGCTTTCCAATTCTGTGAGTCAATAAATTCCTCTTCTTCTTCTCCTTCTCCTTCTCCTTCTTCTCCTTCTCCTTCTCCTTCTCCTTCTCCTTCTTCTTTTCAACTTAGGGCTGTTTGGGTTGAGCCTTCTTCCCCCTTCTAAACATAAAGGAATTAACACACGCAGTAAGAAAAAAGGCAGGGTCACCATGGGCATCTCAGGGAATTTCCCTGGTCAACTTTTGAGGCAATTCCTATTGAATTCCCTCCTCTCAGACACCTCAGTCCAACCCCTCCATCCAATCAATCAACAAGTCCCTGGAGAGCAGTACTTTTCACACTGAGGATTATGACCCACTCGTGAGTCATGAAATGAACGTAATGGGTTATGGCCGGCACTTTTTTTTTCCCAATGAAAGAAAATAGAATAAAAGGAATAGAAAATATCAGAAGGCACTGCAGGTTGCAAGGCTAAGTATTTTCTAAAACTTTTCTTCCTGTAGCGTGCATGTGCGAAGAAGCGAATGTTAAATGTATTTCTTCCCATGAGATGCGGTCAGATAAGTTTACAAACCACCACCTTAAAGCGCTTTGTGGCAAACATTACGGGCCAAAGCAACAGCCGCTACCCTCCTTTCTGTTCGCTAAGAGAACTGTGGTTTTGTTCAGGAATGGAAACAACCGTGTGTTTACAGGGAGGCTGAGCTGAGTGGAGTTAGGGGTGGGGGTAAGCCCCTCCATAGCCCAGGAGGGAGTTCTGATTGATCTAAGCCAGTGGCTTTCCAAAGTGTGGTCCAAGAGCCACTGGGAGTCCCTGAGACCTTTTCAGGGGATCCACCAGACCCTCCTTTTTGTGATAACGTATCTCCGTGAGGCCAGAATTTCTTTCTGCGTTTCAAGCAAAACGACGTATCACGATGGATTGAATGCAGAAGGAGAAATTAGAATCTGGCTTCTTCTATTAAATCAGACATTAAAGAAACAAAGAAAAATGTAAAACAATTTCACTTTTCCACCAATTAAAAAAAATGTTTTTTTTAATGTTTATTTTTGAGAGAGAGAAGAGAGAGACAGAGTGTGAGCAAGGGAGGGCAGAGAGAGAGAGGGAGACACAGAATCCGAAGCAGGCGCAGGCTCTGAGCAGTCAGCACAGAGCCCGACGTGGGGCTTGAACCCATGAACTGTGAGATCATGACCTGAGCCAAAGTCGGATGCTCAACCTAGTGAGCCACCTAGGCGCCCCTCCACTAAGTTTTGTTTGTTCAGGTGGAAAAAAAAAAATGCCATTTTCATTTAAAAAAATTGTTATTTAACTTACCTTTTTTTACTTAAAAAATTTTTTTAATGTTTATCTTATTATTTTTGAGAGACAGAGAGAAAGAGTGTGAGCAGAGGAGGGAAAGAGAGAGAAGGAGACAGAATCTGAAACAGGCTCCAGGCTCTGAGCTGTCAGCAAAGAGCCCAACGTGGGCCTCGAACTCACAAATTGTGAGATCATGACCCGAGCTGACGCTTAACCGACTGAACCACCCAGGCGCCCCTTTAAAAAATTTTTTTTTACATGTATTTATTTTTGAGAGAGAGAGAGAGAGAGAGAGAGAGAGAGAGAGACAGAGCATGAGCGGGGGAGGGGCAGAGAGAGAGGGAGACACAGAATCCGAAACAGGCTCCAGGCTCTGAGCTGTCAGCACAGAGCCCGATGTGGGGCTCGAACTCACAAATGGTGAGATCATGACCTGAGCCGAAGTGGGACACTTAACCAACTGAGCTGCCCAGGCGCCCCTAACGTAACACCTAAAGGATAATTTTAAATGAACCAATGATCGCATATATTTAAAATTTTCAGTTTTAGCTTCTAATACAGCAAACATCAATCAATGTAACCACGTCATTAATAATATTTAAGACTTTGAAAACCACCAGCTTCAGCCAGTCGTGGTTGTCTCCTCCCCCTCCCCTTTGCCAGTGATTTTCTCAGGAATGTGATACAATTCTAGAAAATGGGACTTAAAATCCGCTGGGGACTTTTCCTTCCAGGAGAAAAAAAGAAGAGCTGCGTGAAAGGGAACAGTCCCTGTTCTTTTACTCCACTAGGATAATGTGCACGTGGCGTGATGCCTGGAGCTGTGGCAGCCATATTGTAACTGTGATGTTCCAACGCTGGGAACAGGGTCTACACTGTAAGGACAGCAGAACGAAGAGATGGAAAGAGTATGGGTCCCTGAAGACAGTATTGAACCTCTGTATCCACTAGCACCAGGTCACCTATCTCTGGATTTCTTGTTTTGTGAGACAATATATCTCTCCCCGCTAGATTGTAAGGTCCATTTGGGCAGAGTTTTGCCTTGATTTGGGGATGTTTTACTGTTTTAATCACTAATCTGTCACCAGCATCCCAGCCTATGCTGTGCATGACCTAATTTATAGCCCACCTCAACAAGGGATTATCTCTGTCTCAGCACTTTTCCCTGTTTTATTTTTAATTGCCTCTACTACAGGTGGAGATTAGGGACTTATTAGTTTGGGTACTAGATCTTGGCTGCTATAACAAAGAGGCCTTAAGTTTATTGGCTCAAAAAGAAAAAAATCAAGTTTATTTCTCTCTCACTTACCAATCCAGACTTAGGTGGTTCTAGGTTACTAGCATTGGCAAACTCAACACAGAGCTTCAATCTCTGTGTCCAAGGTAGCTGCACTAGCTCCTGCCATCACAGCTGCATCCCAGCCAATGGCAAAAGGCAGGAGAAAGGGCAAAGAGGGAACATATCCATTCCTCTTAAGGGCATGAACTGAACTGAGCATACATCATTTCTGCTCACATCTCACATAAACGCACACGAACATCTCAGAGCTCAGTTACATGAACACTTCGATCCAAAAGAAAAAAAAAGGCTCAGAAATGTAGTCATCAACTGGACAATCTTGTGCCAGCTGAAACTCATGAGTTCCATTATTAAAGAAAGAAGAGAGAAAACGGCTACTAGCCATCAACCAGCTATCTTTGCTATGGTCTGGTTTGATTTGTAGCTGTATCTTCAGAGCCTCAAACAGGGCTTGACACATGGTGAATGTTGAGGAAATATTTAAAGAAAGAAAGAATAAAGGGAAAACAAAACAAAAAACCAGAACCCAAGATTCCTGCCCATGATGAATGTGCCACGAGTCTGGAGAGAACTCAGATGAAGAATTAAAGTACCACAAACAATACAAAATAGTACTTGCTGGGGTGCTAAATCAATTAATGTTGTCTCTGCAGGGTAGGGGTGCCTGGGTGGCGCAGTCGGTTGAGCGACCGACTTCGGCTCCGGTCATGATCTCACGGTTTGTGAGTTCAAGCCCCGCGTCGGGCCCTGGGCTGACAGCTCAGAGCCTGGCGCCTGCTTCGGATTCTGTGTCTCCCTCGCTCTCTCTGCCCCTCCCTCGTGCTCTGTCTCTGTCTCAGAAATAAACATTAAAAAAAAAATATTGTCTCTGCAGCGTAAACCATTTTTTCTGGCTCCACCACACCCCTCAACTTCCTCATTTCCACAGAAGCTAACTCTCTGGACTGTGACCCACTCCATGGGGCAAAATCTCCGTGGCCCTTCACCCGTGTTCACTTTCTCATGGACCACAAAAAAAAAAAAAATAGTGACAACAGTGGAGAGACGCTGGACAATTGCAAAGCTTCACAAACTCAGAGACCCATGTGGGTTTAGCCCTGGAGATGTCATAGTCAAGAAACAGTTCAACAGGGGCACTTGGCTGGCTCAGTCGGTGGAGCATGGGACTCTTGATCTCGGGGTGGTGAGTTAAAGTCCCACGTTGGGTGTAGAGATTACTAAAAAAATTTTTTAAATGAACTTAAAAAAAAAGGAAACAGTTCAACAGCCAAAAGGCATTAAAAAGGAACTGCATTTCCCATACATATCTCTTAAGAACACTGAAAGAAATTCCCAGCAATACTAATTAGAAGTCCCTGTCTTTTCTGGCCTCCCCTCACCCCCACCCCATGCCTTTCAACGGCTCCAACACCTGGTTTACCAAGCCCTGCCTTCACCCCCTCACCTAAGCTCTCCTCCCTCCTCTCAACCCGTTAGACGAGAGGTTCTCGGGGCGCCTGGGTGGCTCAGTCGGTTCAGCAACCCACTTCAGCTCACGTCATGATCTCACGGTTTGTGGGTTCGAGCCCCACGTCGGGCTCTGGTGCGAACAGCCCAGAACCTGGAGGCTACTTAGGATTCTGGGTCTCCCTCTCTCTCTGCCCTTCCCTGCTCATGCTCTATCAAAAATAAATAAACATTAAAAAAACATTAAAAAGAAAGATAAAGGAGAAGCACCTAACCTGGCTGACTGATTCGTAAGTTCGGCTGCACATCTTGACAGTTTAGAAAAATCTGGATGCCAGGGCACTTGGCTAGCTTAGTCAGTGGAACATGCGACTCTTGGTCTTGGGGTTGTGAGTTTGAGCCCTACCCTGGGAGTGGAGATTAGTTAAAAATAAAATCTTTTTTTTTTAATTTATTTATTTTTGAGAGAGAGAGAGAGAGAGAGAGAGAGAGAGAGAGAGAGAGAGAGTGTGTGTGTGTGTGTGTGTGTGTGTGTGTGTGTGAATGGGGGAGGGGCAGAGAGGGAGACAGAATCCACAGCAGGTTCCAGGCTCCGAGCTGTCAGCACAGAGCCCGAGGTGGGGCTCCAGCTCACGACTGTGAGATCATGACCTGAGCTGAAGCTGGACGCTAAACCGACCAAGCCACCTAGGTGCCCCAAAAATAAAATCTTAAAAAAAAAATTGGGGGGCACCTAGGTGGCTCAGTCAGTGAAGCATCTGACTCTTGATCTTGGCTCAGGTCATGATCTTGCGTTCATGAGTTCAAGCCCCGCGTTGGGCTCTGCACTGGCAGCTTGGAGCCTGCTTGGGATTCTCTCTCTCCCTCTCTCTCTCTGCCCCTCCCCTAATGGAGTTCTCTCTAAATAAATAAATAAATAAATAAATAAATAAATAAATAAATAAATAAATAAATAAATCTTTTTTAAAAATCTGGATGCCCAGGCCATACCACCAGCCAGTTAGGTCAGAATCTGTGTTTGAGGCACCAAGGCTTAGGTGTTACGCATCGAGGTTTGAACACTACCGGTCTAGCTCTTCATCCTTTCTCCCCTTGACTTGAGACCCCTTCTGCAACCGTGAATGAATCACACTCAAACTGAGTTAAAAAAAAAATTTTTTTTTAACTTCGGGAGACTATTTACGACTTGAAGCACTGAAATAAAATGTCCAAAGTAATTCCGTCTTCCACCCCTGGCAGAACCTGGTCACCAGAATCTTTCACTCCCTCCTGCTCTGCTTCTCCCTGGATGGGCTTGCCTCTCTCCGTGCGATGGCGAAGACAGTTCCAAGAAAGGAGCGTGCCCTTGACAGTTTCAGCAGCCCAGGGTAGTTAGTGAATCCTCCGATTGGTCCAGCTTCGGGTCATGTGTCCAGCCCTGAACCAATCACAGTGGCCAAATGAATAATGTCCTCTGATTGGGTAGGCCCGTGGCACGCATCCACAGCAGGAGTTGATCCCAGACGTGGACCTAGAGGAACCAAATGGAATGGCGGTGTAGGTGGGGTGGTCCCTTTGACGAATGCTCAGCGGGTAAAAATACAGACAGCTGCTCCATAGCTTCCCCTCTGTCTCCTAGTTCATTCTCCGCGTCATAGAAGTCCGGGGAAACCAGTGGGCAAAGGCCATCTCCTTTGAGGACCTCAGTTGCCCGGAAGGCGAAGACTGAATGCTCTTTCTTTTGGGGGCAGGGATGCTGTAAGCACTTATATTAATTATTTAATCACATAAATTAAGATGGAAGATTCGGGATATATCTGGGGGGAGATGCTGAATAATTCATACTTGAATCCTAACGCATACATATTATAATGCCAGATAAGTGGAAAATTATACACCAGAAACATCATTCATGCAAATATGCAGCTTTACATTCCGCACGAACGAGGCATCACGGATTAATTGATAATGAGGAAGCCAAGGCAATAGTAATTCTAATTCTGTATTTAGTTCTGTTTGATTCATTAGAATGCATTAAAAGTAAGTTTATGATTGAAAGTTTTTATACGTGCATATTATGCACACGTGCATAATTTTGCATACAATCATAAGGGTGACCATATCGTATGTATGGGGCGGGTTTCCTTTTCTAGGGAAATCGTCCTGTTTCTCTTCCTTTTTTCTGGTTAGCTCCTCCTCCCACCTTTTCTCCTTTTCCTCTCCCTTCCTCGCCTCTAGTTCATATACCCCTATAAAGATAGGGGTATACGTAATTTTATACGGAGTCATGTACCCCTATGTGTTTGGACACAGATAGATACACAAACACACATAGAGACACATGTAGATTTATACTGAATACACAGGAGTTTATATAGATGACATCATGTTATCCTCATTTTTCTGCACTTTGCTTTTCTCATTTAACAGTATCAGAAATCCCTCCAGGTCACCTGGCAGAAAGCACGTCAGTGATTGTGCAATATAGTAGGGGGAGGGGGTGCTTCCATTTTGTGGTGTGGCTGTACCATGATGTATTCAACCACTCCCTAAGGATTAATATTTGCTTTGCTATTTTTTAATCCTTTTTTGTTTGATTTTTTCTTTTTTTTTTTCTTTTTTTTCTTTTTATTTTTTTTTCAGCGTTTATTTTTATTTTTGGGACAGAGAGAGACAGAGCATGAACGGGGGAGGGGCAGAGAGAGAGGGAGACACAGAATCGGAAACAGGCTCCAGGCTCCGAGCCATCAGCCCAGAGCCCGACGCGGGGCTCGAACTCACGGACCACGAGATCGTGACCTGGCTGAAGTTGGACGCTTAACCGACTGCGCCACCCAGGCGCCCCTGATTTTTTTTCTTTTGAGTAAGCTCCGCACCCAACGTGGGGCTTGACTTCACCACCCCGAGATCAAGAGTCGCGTGCTCAACCGCCTGAGCCAGCCAGGCACCTGCTTTGTTCACCATGTTTGCCACTGTGAATGACACCACCTAAATCTTCCCTCACCTATATCCATCGGTTCCTAAGAATAGAAGCCATCCCGGAGAAACGTAAAAATGTTAAAAGATACTGGGGCGCCTAGCTAGCTCAGTTGGTGGAGCGTGGGATCCTGGTGTTGTGAGTTCGAGCCCCACACGGGGTGTAGAAGTTACTTAAATAAATAAAACTTTAAAAAAATGTTAAAAGATCCTGCCCGAAGGCTGTAACCATATAGAAACGTATAAGGATTTTCTCATATGGCCGCAAGCAATAACTCTCATGGTTCTTTCTTTTTCTTTCCTTCCTCCCCCTGCTCTTCCTTCTCCTTTAAAATTTAGGTGAAATTCACATGGCGTAAATTTAACCATCGGTGATCTTTAGCACAATCGTAGCGTTGTATCACCACTACCTAGCTCATCACCTAGGCCTAAAATATTTTCATCACCCTAAAAGGAACCTTGCGCCTATTTGTGTCATTCTCCAAGCCTCTCTCCTTCTGGCCTCTGGCGATCATTAATCAGCTTTCCTTTCCTGTGAATTCACCCATTCCGGGCACTCCATACCAACGAGGTCCTACAGGAGGCGTGTGACTTCTTTCACTCAGCGTGGTGTTTTCAAGGGTCATCCACACTTGATCCACAGGTATCAGTACCTCCTTCCTTTTTGAGCCTGGATAATGGGCCAGTGTACGAATATAACACCTTCCGTTTACCCATTCATCAGTTGAGGGACATTGGGGTTGTTTCTACCTTTTTTGGCTTTCGTGAATAGTGGTGCCACGAACATTCGTTCGTACGGGTATTTCTTTGAATACCTGTGTCCAATTATTTGGGGTCTATCCCTAGGAGTGGAATTGGTCGTAATTCCATAGTATGGTCAAAATTACCGTAAAATTGGTAACTTTATATTTAACTTTTGGAGGAAGGGCCGAACCGTTTTCCACAGCCGCTGCCCCATTTTACATTCCCATAAGCAGCGCGCGAAGGTCTGTTTTCTCTTCTTACAAAGATTCCAGTCACTGGATTAGGACCCACGCTCATCCAGAGTGACCTCATTTTAACTTGATTCCATCTGCAATGACCCTATTTCCAAATAAGGTCACATGCACAAGCAGAGGGGGTAATACCTTTCAGTCCACAGGAAATAGAAGCTGCTGTTGAGAACCATAACAAATTCAAGATCACACCAAGAACAAAGTGTCTTTTCCTTAAATTGTACGAATTTCAGCTACTTCTGCAAAGGCAAGGCCATCAAGCACTGAGGGCTAGCCAGATGGACTTGGCAGAACACGGGTGTGGATAAGTTGGCTAATTTTAGTTCATGAATACTGCATTTTAATAACCCTTAATAACTCACGTCGTGAATTACTATCAGGTCTCCTGTGGGCGTACACAGACATGAAAAATTATTTCAGCGTCCATCGTTTAGGTGCAAAACCCGAAGGAAGGACAAGAGATTTCAATGTTCCAAACACCGTGGGTTTTGTGAGTTTTCTTGTGGCGGACACAGCCAGCCAGCAGGCTAAGCCAGCAACTGCTCCCAACCTTTGACTCTCCTCTTCCTCCTGTTTTAGAAGCTGGAAAGCTCCTTGGCAGCTCGTTGCCAACTATGCTGGTGGATTTCCAGGAATATGTTCGTTTTCCTGATAGAAGGGACAGATGCGACTGGCTCCAGCCCCTCCCCTACCTCTTCCTGCCTTGAACACTGACACGATGCCTGGAGCTACAGCAGCCATGTTGCTGCACCGTGAGCTGAACGCCAAGGGGATCACAGAGCGCCTGACCCTGGTACCATTCAACCAGCAACAGCAGCTACCTACTTCCAGATTCCTTGTTTGGGGAGAAAATACAAGCCACTCTGAATCAGGCTGTCTGCCGTGTGTAGCCCCCCCCTCCCAACTCTCACAGATTCATTTCTTATGCTACTTAGACACGACAGTACAATGACATAATTATATTTATGATTGCATTTTGCTTGGCAATTCAAAAGCCAATTCCCCAAAGTCAAATCTTAATGGGCTCCTTGAGAGTTGGTGCCCCCAGGTTTCTTTTTTAATGAATTGGAAATTTGGGGCTTAAAAATAGAGATAAAAACAAATCAGACCCTCCCCTCCAGGCTCCCATCACAGAGGCTGATCTTCAAAGGGACCACCCAAGTCACCTAAGTGCCATGAGGGGCCAATTACACCTGTATCACCCAGGTGGCTTTTTCCTCTTCTTACCCAGGACTATACAGGGATCCCCGAATTCTGTAGGGACTTGGACATCCCAGTGACAATTGTCGGGCACTTTTAATCTCTCCTGCACTGCTGCAGACTGAGCAAAGAAGCTTCCACTATCGGAGCGCCTGGGTGGCTCAGTTGGTTGAGCGTCCAACTTCAGCTCAGGTCACAATCTCATGGTTTGTGGGTTCGAGCCCTGCATCAGGCTCTGTGCTGACAGCTTGGAGCCTGGAGCCTGTTTGGATTCTGTGTCTCCTTCTTTCTCTGCCCCCCCCCCCCACTCACGCTCTCTCTCTTTCTCTCAAAAATAAACATTAAAAAAATAAACTACACATATTACCTTTTTTTTTCCTCTATGTATTACTTTTGTTTATGAGCGAAAAATCCAAAGGCACGGGGCACGTGGCTGGCTCAGACAGTATAACATGCAACTTTTGATTTGGGGGTTGTAAGTTCAAGCCCCACGTTTGGTGCAGAGATTACTTAAAAATAAAATCTTTTTTTTCTTTTCTTTTCTTTTTTTTTCTTTGAGAGAGAGAGAGAGAGAGAGAGAGAGAGAGAGAGAGAGAGAATGCCAGTGGGGGAGAGGAAAAGATGGGGAGAGAGAATTCCAAGCAGGCTCCATTCCGAGCCACCCGGGTGCCCCCAAAATAAAATCTTTTTTTAAAAAAATCCAAAGGCCAGGAGAGCCTGGGGTGGCTCAGTCAGCTGAGTGTCCAACTCTTGGTTTCGACTCAGGTCATGATCTCACGGTTCCTGGGGTCGAGGCCCCGAGTTGGGCTCTGTGCTGACAGTGGGGAGCCTGCTTGGGGCCTCTCTCTCTCTCTCTAAAACAAAAACATGAAGAGCATAGACTCTTGATCTCGGATCACAAGTTCAAGCAAGCCCCTTATTGTGTGTAGAGATTATTTAAATAAATAAATACACATAGAAAGAATGGATGGCACTAATGTGCTCACTCTTAGGATTTCTCAGTACCACCCTCTTTGTAAAAACAAGCACAAAGGGAAACATCCCTGGAAAAGCTGCAAAACAGAAAGCCTTATACCTGCTCGTCTCATTTCCATCCCTCTAGGGGGACAACGGAGGGGGTGGGTTTCAGATACCTTCCTCGTTTAACGAGGAAGCGATTGGTCATTGTCTGGAAGCGAAAGGAACAAAAATAAACTATGGTGAATGAGCTTACACATATCTTAGCCTGAAGATTTGAATTAAAAAAAAAAGGGATTTTTCAGGGGCGCCTGGGTGGCTCAGTCGGTTAGGCAGCTGACTTCGGCTCAGGTCATGATCTCGTGGTCCGTGAGTTCGAGCCCCGCGTCGGGCTCTGTGCTGACAGCTCAGAGCCTGGAGCCCGTTTCAGATTCTGTGTCTCCCTCTCTCTGACCCTCCCCCATTCATGCTCTGCCTCTCTCTGTCTCAAAAATAAATAAACGTTAAAAAAATTTAAAAAAAAAGGGATTTTTTGAGGCCCATTTTCTCATTAATGGGCCTTCCCAGTACTATTTCATCTGAACTCCTGGAGAACTCGTGGGGGCATATAACACTGGGTGGCTATTTCTGATGTCTTATTTATTCCCACACATGGACTCATTCATTCAACAAACATTTCTTCTGTGACCTACTATGTGCTTGGCAGTGGGATAGTCTGAATTCTCTTGGTCATGGCTTTCCTTAGCCCAACTCAAACAGGCTTCTGGCTGACTCAGTCAGTGGAGTGTGCAACTCTTGATCTCAGGGTTCTGAGTTCAAGCCCCATGCTGGGTGTGGAGGCTACTTAAAAAAAACATAGGGGTGCCTGGGTGGCTTAGTCAGTTGGGTGTCCGACTCTCGATTTCAGCTCAGGTTATGATGCCAGGGTCGTTGGATCAAGCCCTGTGTTGGGTTCCATGCTGAGCATGGAATCTGTTTAAGATTCTCTTTCTCTCTCTCTCTGCCCTTCTCCCCAGCTTGCTCTCTCTCTCTCTCTCTCTCTCAAACAAAAACATTAAAAAATCAAAATTAGGGGCGCCTGGGTGGCTCAGTCGGTCGAGCGTTTGACTTCAGCTCAGGTCATAATCTCGTAGTCCATGAGTTCGGGCCCCGCATCGCGCTCTGTGCTGACAGCTCAGAGCCTGGAGCCTGCTTCGAATTCTGGGTCTCCCTCTCTCTCTGCCCCTCCCCACTCATGCTCTGTCAAAAATAAATAAACATTAAAAAAATGTTTTTAATCAAAATTTTTTAAAAAAATAATAAAAAATTTAAAAAGCAGAAAATGAGAGGGGCCTGGCTGGCTCAGTCAGAGGAGTGTGCGACTCTTGATCTCAGGGTTGTGGGTTCGAGCCCCACGTGAGGTATAGAGTTTACTTAAAATAAATTAAAAACTTAAAAAAAAACCAGAATACACTGGGTGTTGTATGGAAACCAATTTGAAAATAAATTTCATATACTGAAAAATAAATAAATAAAAATAAAAATAAAATTTCAAAAAAATATATAAATTCATTGGCTTATGAATTATAAGCTTCACTGTATGCCTGCTTCAGGCATGGTTGGTTCCAGGGGCACACACAACAACATCATGATTTAGTCATCTTTCAGACGCTTTCTTCTGTAAAGACTTCACCCTCAAGCAGCTCTCCCCCCGAGACAGTAGCACTGATGGCCTCCAGCAGCTCCTGACTTACCGGCTTAGACACTCCCAGGGAAAGAGGGCACCTTTCTCCCAACAGTCCCAGTAGAAGTCCTGAGTTGGCTCTAATTTGGCTTAGCGTCAGTCACCTGCCTTCACCTGAATGACTGGGAATTGCAAGATTCTGAGTGGCCAGTGCCCACTCATATCAACTAGAAGGTGAGACAGCAAGGCCACAGCCATCTGAATCAGGCGGGCTGAGATTAGCCATGGTTCCCCAAAAGAAACCTAGGGTCCAGTGACCGGAATAAGGAAGAATGGCTATAGCCTGGCAAAAACAACAGATGTCCAACTCCAGGTGTAACACAGATGAACAAAATACCTGTGGGAGACCACGGAAACCCCCGCGACAGCTGGTGGGAGTAAAGATCGGGAGCAGTTCTGTGGGAGGCAACCCAGCCATCCGTGCCACCCACGTCCCCATGACCAGGCACCTCCTCTCCTGGGGATGGAGTCCACAGGACAGCTCATTCGGTCCCCGGGAAACGTGCACGCAGATGCCCATGGCAATGACACATGTAGAAGCAGCAGGTGCAAGTGAAGGCAGGGGTGGGGCTGCATCGCTAGGGGAGTGCATTGGTTAAATATGCCTGATGCACCCAGTCTGGGAAAGCCCCTGGAAGGCAGGGATTCGTTTTTCACAGAGACATGAATCGATCTTGCAAATGCAGTGAAAAAAAAAGAAACCAAATGAACCCCGTGACACAAGACTATTTGTGTAAATGTAAAATGTGCACTTGCATTGCTAGTAATCAGGACAGACTCATCTTTGCCAGACGTGACCGGAAGGAAGCCCCGGGCTGCCCAATTAAAGATCACATTCGCCAGGGGCACTTGGGTGGCCCAGTGGGTTGAGCTTCCAACTCTGGATTTGGGCTCAGGTCGTGATTTCAGGGTCGTGGGATTGAGCCCTGCAGCGGGCTCTGTGCTGACAGCGTGGAGCCTGCTTGGGATTCTCTCTCCTCCCACCCCCACTTCTCTCTCTCTCTGTGCCCCTCCCCCACTCACACTTACAATTTCTCTCTCTCTCTCTCAAAATAAATAAACTTTAACAAAATAAAGATTACATTTGCCAGCTTTCCTCACTGCCAAATGCGACCACGGGATAAGGTTCTGGCCAATGAGATGGGAGTGGAAATAAATAATGCAGGCACCTTCTGGGATCAAGACCTTGAAAGGGAAAGAGAGAGCCTTGCCTCTCTGTTCCCTCCTGGGAGCTGAGGCAGCTGTCTTGGTCCTTCTGGTGAAAGCCACATGTTGAAGATACTGAGCAACAAGTTAGAGCCACCCACAGAGCTGTTGGCCTCGTCGAGTACATGGACCATTAAGTGAGAAATAAAAATCTACTGTTCTTTTTTCAGTCTCTGTACAGCGATGGAACCCACACACTAATAATGTACTCGATGAGTATTATTAATTTAATATTATGATTGTTCTTTCTTCCCTCAATGGTCATTATTATTACTTTATTGACCTAAAACATTTCTTAAATATAGTTCAGCGAATTTTCTTGGTACCCTGATAATGGAGGCTATAACCCTTAGGGTTCTTTTTTCCTTTTTTTTTTAATTTATTTAAGAAAAAAATGTTTGCAATCCCTGTCAAAATAACACCAGCATTCTTCACAGAGCTAGAACAAACAATCCTAAAATTTGTATGGAACCAGAAAAGACCCTGAATAGCCCGAACAGCAATCTTGAAAAAGAAAACCAAAGCAGGAGGCATCACAATCCCGGACTTTAAGCTGTATTACAAAGCTGTAATCATCAAGACAGTATGGTACTGGCACAAAAACAGACACTCACATCAATGGAACAGAATAGAGAACACAGAAATGGACCCACAAACGTACAGCCAACTAATCTTTGACAAAGCAGGAAAGAATATCCAGTGGAATAAAGACAGTCTCTTCAGCAAGGAAGACTGGACAGCAACACGCAGAAAAACTAACCTGGACCACTTTCTTACACCAGACACAAAAATAAACTCAAAATGAATGAAAGACCTAAACATAAGACAGAAAGCCATCAAAATCCCCGAGGAGAAAGCAGGCAAAAACCTCTTTGATCTTGGCCACAGCAACTTCTTACTCAACACGTCTCCAGAGGCAAGGGAAATAAAAGCAAAAATGAACTATTGGGACCTCATCAAAACAAAAAGCTTCTGCACAGCAAAGGAAACAATCAGCAAAACTAAAAGGCAACCAACAGAATGAGAGAGATGTTTGCAAACAACATATCAGATAAAGGGTTAGTATCCAAAATCTATAGAGAACTTATCAAACTCAACACCCGAAAAACAAATCATCCTGTGAAGAAATGGGCGAAAGACATGAATAGACACTTCTCCAAAGAAGACATCCAGATGGCAAACCAACACGTGAAAAAAACATCATGTGTCAACATCACTCATCATCCGGGAAATACAAATCAAAACCACAACCAGATATCACCTCACACCTGTCAGAATGGCTAACATTAACAACTCAGGCAACAACAGATGTTGGCGAGGATGCAGAGAAAGAGGATCTCTTTTGCATTGCTGGTGGGAATGCAAACTGGTGCAGCCGCTCTGGAAGACAGTACAGAGCTTCCTCAAAAAATTAAAAACAGAACTACCCTACAACCCAGCAATTGCACTACTAGGTATTTACCCAAGGGATACAGGTGTGCTGTTTCGAAGGGACACATGCACCCCCATGTTTATAGCAGCGCTATCAACAATAGCCAAAGTATGGAAAGAGCCCAAATGTCCATCGATGGATGAATGGATAAAGAAAATGTGGTATATGTATACGATGGAGTATTACTCGGCAATAGAAAAGAATGAAATCTTGCCATTTGCAACTACGTGGATGGAACTGGAGGGTATTATGCTAAACAAAATTAGAGAAAGGCAAATATCATAGGACTTTATTCATATGAGGACGTTAAGATACAAAACAGATAAACATAAGGGAACGGAAGCAAAAATAATATAAAAAACAGGGAGGGGGGACAAAACAGAAGAGACTTTTAAAAATGGATAACAAACAGAGGGTTAATGGAGGGGTTGTGGGAGGGGGGATGGGCTAAATGGGTCAGGGGCACTAAGGAATCTACTCCTGAAATCATTGTTGCACTATATGCTAACTAACTGGGATGTAAATTTAAATAATTAATTAAATAAATAAATATTTCAAGGATTATTTCTGAGAGAGAGAGAGACAGAGCATGAGTAGGGGAGGGGCAGAGAGAGAGAGGGAGACACAGAATCCAAAGCAGGATCCTGGCTCTGAGCTGTCAGCACAGAGCCCAACACAAGGCTCAAACCCATTAACTGCGAGATCATGATCTGAGTCAAAGTGGGATGCTCAACCAACTTAGCCACCCAGGAACCCCCTTTTCTTTTTTTATAAAGATTTATTGGGGGGCACCTGGTTGGCTCAGTCGGTGGGGGCACCTGGTTGGCTCAGTCGGTGGAGTGTGCAACTCTTGATCTTGGGGTCGTGAGTTCGAGACGCCTGCTGGGACCTCTGGCAGCTTAACTGAGTTCCCAAGCACAAAAGGAAAGTCCAACCAGGGAAGACATCCACCATGACAGCCCCCAGGAGGCCTGGTGAGGCCAAGGAGAAGGGCCCCAAACAACCAACGGACGCAAAGAAGGACCCTCCCAACCCAGGTGAGGTGAAAAGGGGACCCATGAAGCCAGGAGAGGCGAGGACAAGGTTTCTCCCAAACCAGGTGCAGCCGAGAAGGCTCCCAAGAAAGGCAGCCAGACCAAAGACCAAGAGGCAAGACTGAGTGAGGCCAGGAAGGCCTCCCAGCAGCCCGACAAGGCCAGCCAGACCCTTCCTAGTGCCCCTGGCTCCAGTGGGAAGTCCAAGGTCAAAGGCGCAAGGAGAAGCCAAGACGGTGAGGCCCACATGAACACAAAAGCTAGGAGTCAGAGTTCAAAATCCACGGTTCCCAAGGGCAAGATTAGTGACGCTTCTCCAGCCAAAAAGAAGGAAAGCGAGGTCCCTAAAGAGGCTGTTGCCCAAGGGGCCAACGTGGGGCCCAGAGTCAAGGCTGCTGCTCCTCTTGGGGGCGGTGGGTCTAAGACAATGCCTGAACACCTGGCCAGGAAGACAGAGGCCCCCAAGGGCCCAGAAGGCCTAGCATGCCCACACAGGCCTCCTCATCCACATTGACCTATAAGCTGAAGGCCAGAGCCAGGCTGGAGAGAGACTGAGATTCTGCTTGAGTTTTTATTCCCCAACAAACCATCACTCTATCTATTTCATTGTAACTTATTTATCAATAAAGCCTTCTCTTCCCTAAAAACATATATGTGTATGTATATATATGTATACATATATCTATATGAGTATATATGTATACATATATACTTGTATATACATATACGTGTATATATACACACCTATACACATATACGTATATACATGTATACATAAACACATATATGCGCATATATACACACATATATACATGTATACATAAAAGCCGTCAGGGGTTGGACACTTGCTTCACTGACTGAACCACTCAGGCGCCCTGGGAACTGCCCTCTTTCTAGAGGATCTTGCTCAGTATCAAGAGTTTACTTTTATTTCTTTTTTAAATATTTATTTTGGAGAGAGAACAGGAGCAGGGGAGGCACAAAGAGGGGGACAGAGGTTCTGAAGCAGGCTCCTCGCTGACAGCAGAGAACCTGACGCGGGACTCGAACTCACAGACCATGAGATTGTGACCTGAAGTCGGCGCTCGACCAACTAAGCCACCCAGGCGCCCCCAGTGTCAAGATTTTAAATGGCATCTCAAAGCCGATGACTTCCCCGGTTATGTCTCCTGTCCCCCGAGCACGTCCAGATCTGTAGAGTAGCATCTCTAGCCATTGCCAATGGTGCAGAACAGAATCTTTGATTGCCTCTTGCCCCGCCAAAATCCGCGCCCTTCTATTGGGCTTTGATAAGCACAAAAGTAGGGAGCAGCTCTCAGTTTCTGTTTTCTCTCATTTCCCATCCAGGAGCAGCATCCCTGTGGGCTTTGGCTCCCATCCCCCTCTCCACCACCCACCATCACTTGGTCCCCCTGCCTCCACTCTGGCTCCACTGTGAATACTTGTCCACCCAGCAATTAGGTGAATCTGAAAAATCCAGCCATGCCAGAGACCCTTACTTAAAACTCGCCATGGGTTTTCCAAAACAACCAGGATGAGACCCGAACTCTTCTCCAGGGCCTTCAAGATCCTCCACGATTTGCCCCTGGCCTCGGATTTCACCTCACCCATTCTCGGCTTCCTTCATTATACTCCAATCAGTCTAGCTGCACCCCCCCGTCCCGCCATCTTGGTTTCTCAAATTCCCTTCCGGAGGCATGTTGCTTGAGAGACTTTGTCCAGCGCCTTCACGCGGCCAGCTCCTTCTTCATCCTCCACGCTCCGCTTAAATACAAGATTTTATTTTTACGCAATCTCCCCCTTGGCCTTAGGGTTGGTGGGCCCCTTGCCCTTCTGCCTTCTGTGCCTCCAGAACCATGTGCAGCTTGGGAGGGCGACAGCATGGCACTCAGACGCTGCTACAGCTCGGGCCTGGCTATCCAGACCCCACGGTAGAGGTCAAGGACATTGAGGAGACGGAAGGGTCACTGGAGGCAATGCTCCCAGGAGCCACCGCACAAGCAGATGGAGACACAGATGCTGGTAGGCTTAGGTCATGATCTTGTGGTTCGTGAGATCAAACCCCAGGTCAGGCTCTGGGCTGACCGTGCAGGGCCTGCTGGGGATTGTCTCTCACCTCTCTCTGACCTCCCCCCCCCAAAAAAATAAATAAATAAAACACTTAAAAGAAAAAGAGAGAGAGAGAAGGAGAGAAGGAGAGAAAGAGAGAAAGAGAGAAAGAGAGAGAGAGAGAGAGAAAGAAAGAAAGAAAGAAAGAAAGAAAGAAAGAAAGAAAAAGAGAGAAAGAAGGAAAAGAAAGAAAGAAAGAGAAAGAAAAAAGAGAGAGAAAGAGAAAGAGAAAGAAAAGGAAAGAAAGAAAGAAAGAAAGAAAGAAAGAAAGAAAGAAAGAAAGAAAGAAAGAAAGAAAAAGAGAGAAAGAAAAGAAAAGGAAAGGAAAGGAAAGGAAAGGAAAGAAAAGAAAAGGAAAGGAAAGGAAAGGAAAGGAAAGGAAAGGAAAGGAAAGGAAAGGAAAGGAAAGGAAAGGAAAGAAAAGAAAAGAAAAGAAAAGAAAAGAAAAGAAAAGAAAAGAAAAGAAAAGAAAAGAAAGAAAAAGAAAACACCGAGCAGTTTCAGGACCCAAAACCTATGGCCATTCAAAGTCAACATGCACATGAGTCTTAGTATTTCTTATCCATTTGGACCCCTTCCTGCTTTTAGGGTTTGTTTTGTTTTGTTTTGAAGGAAACTCTACCCCCCAAACAGGCTTGAACTCATGACCCTGAGACCATGAGTCGCATGCTCTACGGAAGGAGCCAGCCAAGTGCCCCTCTCCTCTTTTTTAAAGTAAACTCTCTCCAAGCCTTGTTTATTGCTACTAACTCACCCTTTCCCACCTCCTGTGCTCTCCTCAACCTGCCCTGATCAGGCTGAAATAAGTATTTGGTTTTGACAGTGAGTCAGTCTAGTGTAATTAATAACAGAACAAGTGGATCCTAGCTAATATAAAATAGATCCCACTTTATTTTCAAGAACCTGGTCCACGTGCTCAAACATACATACTGGCTCCTGCCCCAGGGCCTTTGCTCTTACCATTCTGTCTTCCTGGAATGTTCTTCCCCCAGATATCTGCCTCTTTCTCTCGCCTCCCTCAAGTTTTTGCTCAAATGTCATCTTCCCTTTGAGGTCCCCACCCCCTTTTCTCATTTTCCTCCATGGGTTCATTCATTCATTCATTCGTTCATTCATTCTCTGGTGGGAAAGCATCCACGGAGGCAGGGATCCTGTCTGTTCTGTTTATTTCTGTATCTCCAGCACCTAGGAAAGTGCAGGCACACAGTAGGCTCTTAAAAATATCCACTGAATTGCACTGCTAGGTATTTATCCACGGGATACAGGTGTGCTGTTTCGAAAGGACACATGCACCCCCATGTTTATAGCAGCACTATCGACAATAGCCAAAGTATGGAAAGAGCCCAAAAGTCCATCGATGGATGAATGGATAAAGAAGATGTTGTATATATGTACAATGGAGTATTACTTGACAACCGAAAAGAATGAAATCTTGCCATTTGCAACTACGTGGATGGAACTGGAGGGTATTAGGCTAAGTGAAATTAGTCAGAGAAAGACAAATATCATAGGACTTCATTCATATGAGGACTTTAAGACACAGAACAGATAAACACAAGGGAAGGGAAACAAAAATAATCTAAAAACAGGGAGGGGACAAAACAGAAGAGACTCATAAATATGGAGAACAAACAGGGTTACTGGGGGGGTTATGGGGGGGGGTGGTCTAAATGGGGAAGGGGCACTGAGGAATCTCCTGAAATCACTGTTGCACTAGATGCTAATTTGGATGTAAATTTTAAAAAATAAAAAATAAAATTCAAAACTCTATACCCATTGAGTGAATAGACGAAAGAAGAAATGGACCGGCTCTGGAAGCCGGCACAGGCACACGGAGAGAACACACCGGCCTTTTGCAACTGCTCCCGGAGGTTTGGTTCTGGAAATTCCTCAGCAGGAATCTTGGGAAGGTCAAAAGGTGAAAGCCCGGATTGTTCTCAGCTGTGCTTTCCCCATCTTTACCCTTTTACCCCAGCCCCCTGAGCTCCCCAGGGCCCGGTCCACCGCCCTTCCTTTACATTCCTCAGTTCTAAAGTCCCCACCCCTTTTCAACACCCGGAGTTCTTTCTGAGGAAGGAATGGACTGAATAATATTTTCCATGTTAGTAAGGAGGCCGAAGAATGCCGATGACTCACTCAAGACAGCAGAGCACCCAGCCTGGGCGGCGAGGCGCTGTTCCCCGAATGGCCACCAGGGGGCGCCAGGCCTCCACGGAGGCGAACGCAGGCTCTCGGCGAGGCGCTGGTGTTCCCCGCGTGGGAGGCAGGAAGGCTTCTGGCGGCTGCCGCCCGGGGTGTGCCGCGTGGTTTTGGATGCGAGCTCAAGCAGGTGGTCGGAGAGCTTGCCGTGGTGTCTGCCAGGAAGTCGACTGCGCAGGTCCTGTCCTGCTTCTAGTTCTGGTTAAACCCACACTTCCGCCGCTTTCGGCCTGTTGTGACCCTGGCCGCGGCCTTTTCGCGTTTGGGAGCCTGCGTCATCACCTCCGAGAAATAATGGTGATGATGAGACCCCACTGCTGTGAGGATGCCATGAGAGGCAGCTGGCAGGCACTGAGGATTGATCTGAAATGGGCCTTGGTGAACCTCATCAGGGTTGTTAATTACGATCAGCTCACAGCAGCGGTTCTCAAAGTGTTTCCCCTGGACCACCGGCAGCGGCCCCTGGGAATTTGCGGGGGGGATGCAAATTCTCAGCCCTACCCAGCTGCTCCCCCCTGCTCCCCAACTCAGACGTTTTGATTAAGCTCCACCCTGTGTCCCTCGATTAGTGCTTAAGGTGTTTCGGAGAGTGCTCAGGTGGATTTAGGGAGGTAACAAGATTTCCCCCAATGCATAGCTGTTGAGGAGTAGAGCTGGGACGGGGGGGGGGGGGGGGGGGGGGGTTGGGGAAACCCACATCGTCTCACCTGCTGCAAAGCTACAATCCTGAGTTGGTTGTGATGTGTGTATACACACGCACCGCTCTTTAGTAGCTGAAATTCAGAAACGCCCCCTTGAGGGGCACCCGGCTGGCCCAGTCACTGGAGCATTCCACTTTTGATCTCAGGATTCTGAGTTTGAGCCCCACGTTATGCACAGAGATGACTTAAAAATAAAATCTTAGGGGCACCTGGGTGGCTCAGTCGGTTGAGCATCCGGTTTTGACTCAGGTCATGATCTCATGGTTCATGAGTTCAGGCCCTGCGCTGGGCTCTGTGCTGACAGCTCGGAGCCTGGAACCTGCTTCAGATTCTGTGTCTCCCTCTCTCTCTGCCCCTCCCCTGCTCACCCTCTGTCTCTCAAAAATAAATAAAACGTTGTTTTAAAATTTTTGTAAATGCCCCTTCAAGTTCTCTTTAGCGCTAATCTAAAGCTTTTAGTTCCAAGAACACAGATTCTCAACCTGGCTGCACATTAGAATCAGCTGAGCTCCTTAAAAAGTGTATCAGTGCCTAGTCCTGTCCCCAGACCAATTAATCCAGGATTTGGGGAAGCATCTGTGCTTTTAAACATTCCTCAGGTGATATGGATGCCCAGTGAGGACTGAACGGCACCACACTGAAAGCATCATCTTGCCGTTTGTAATAAAGCCTCCGGTGTTTGGGTAATGAGGGTCAGAGAGGCCTGGCTTCAGAGCCTCTGCTGCCCTCCCAGCCTGGCTCTTCATTTTCTCCTGTGTCAGTTAGGAAGAAATAAACTACAGAGAGCGCCTGGCCTGGGGCTTGGCCCTGGGCAGAAATGGTAAAAGGGACAGCAAAGGGGGGGGGGCGTTTGCAGTATGCTGGAGCGCCCCTAATCCTCACCAAGAACCCCACCTCGTAGCTGAGGACCCAGGGACTCTGGGACATTAAATATCACGGCACCTGCCCACCTCCTGGTCAGTCACAGAGCCAGGACTCATCAGCCCTCTACTGAAAAGTAGGGCTAGTACCTGTCCCCCCCCCCCCCCGCCCCCGCCCCTGCCCCTGCCCCTGCCCCTGCCCCTTCGAGGCTTCCAGAACCAGCATTTAAGGAGACACTCATGAGTCCAGAGTGTGTGCCTGAGAGCCCGCACCTGGCCTCCTTAAATGTGGGGCCCTGGGCCTCGCTGGCCTCCCCCTGTCCCAGCCTTGCTCAAGAGGCTGCCTTCTGAGTCCCTAGCCGGTCTCTGAAGGAGGGAGGGGCCAGCCCAGGCGGACTTACCAAAAACCTACAACTTCTTATAGCAACAGAATTGTCTTCTCCTTAAGCAGAGAACAAATTAATGTCTAAACATAGAAATGCATGCCAGGGAGGTGAGTTAATTACTAATAAGCAATTTACAGTGGGCTTGTTGTATAGCCACTGGAAGAAGTTTAGATTCTGGGCCTTTAAGGCAAACTTTTCTCTTCTTTTGTTTATTTGTTTATTTTTGAGAGAGAGCCCCTGGGAGCACACGCCGGGGAGGGGCAGAGAGGGGGAGACACAGAAGCCCACGCAGGGTCCAGGGTCCATGCTGTCGGCACAGAGCCGGATGTGGGGCTCAAACCCATGAACCCTGAGATCATGACCTGAGCCAAAGTCAGATGCCTAAGGGACTGAGCCACCCAGGCGCCCCAAGGCAAACTTTTCAAAGAAATAAATAAGGGAGCAGTTAGCACTAAGGATGGAGATGTGAGTTCAGGGGGACTATGGAGAAAACAAAGGTATCCCGTAGCCCATGTCTGCACTCAAGAAATGTAGAGAAAAGCACATTAACTTGGAGAATTCACATGCAGGTTGAGCGTAGTTACAGAGACAAAGGAGGGAACCCTGATGCTGAGTCCCTTTGACTTACCCAAACACATAGATGTGCACCTTCTGCAAAGAAAAGGGTGTTAAATAACATTTTATTTCTAAATAGGGGCATTTTCTTTTTTTTTTTTAATTTTTTTTTTCAACGTTTATTTATTTTTGGGACAGAGAGAGACAGAGCATGAACGGGCGAGGGGCAGAGAGAGAGGGAGACACAGAATTGGAAACAGGCTCCAGGCTCTGAGCCATCAGCCCAGAGCCCGACGCGGGGCTCGAACTCACGGACCGCGAGATCTTGACCTGGCTGAAGTCGGATGCTTAACCGACTGTGCTACCCAGGCGCCCCGATAGGTGCATTTTCCTAAGCAGGCGTACATCTGCATAGTAAAAACCCAAAGGCATCAAAAGAGCGAAGAGTAAAGTGTCCCTTCCTTGCCTGAAACCCACAACCCAGGCTCTCATCCCCGGAAGCCACCTTCCTGTGCCTCCTTCCAGGACTATTCTGCCCACTCTACACTGATAGAAATTTTCTAACGGAGTCTGTCCACCAACCCACTCGAGCATGTGGCTGCAAGGGAGTCAAGGACTCTTATCCCCAGTGGTCCCTGGGTCAGTCTTGGTGCCAGTGTGCCTCTCCCAGAGATACCCTTTTATAGGGTGACCAACTGTTCTGGGACCGAGGGGTTCTTAGGATGTGGGATGTTCAGTTTGAGAAAATGGAAACAGGGGTGTCTGGGTGGCTCGGTCAGTTAGGCACCCGACTCTTAGTTTCGGCTCAGGTCGTGATCTCACGGTTCGTGAGTTCAAGCCCTGCGTTGGGTTCTCGTGCTGACAGGGTGGAGCCTGCTTGGGGTTCTTTCTCTCCCTCTCTCTCTGTCTCCTCCCCCGTGCTCCTCTCTCTCTCTCTCTCTCTCTCTCTCTCTCTCTCTCTCTCTCTCTCTCTCTCTCTCTCTCAGAAATAAACTTTTAAGACATAAAACGTAATTAAAATAATTAGAAGATAAAAACCTGAAACAGGGGCTCCTGGCTGGCTCAGTCAGAGCGCACGACTCTCAGTGTCAGGCTTGGGGAGTTCAAGCCCCACGTTGGGTGTAGAGATCACTCAAAAATAGAATCTTAAAAAAAACAACCACCCCACACCGAAGCTCTCCCAGGCAAACCAGGAGGAGTTGGTCGCCCCCCGCCACACCTTCCCATGTGAGCCTGAGGATTAAAAGTCAGAGCTGTGCGTTTTGCATTCAATTTACCTTACCGCTAAACAACGGCTTCATCTAGAGCTCAAAGAAATAGTTCTTTTGTTCCTGTGGAAAAGGGGGAGCTGGCAGAGTGGGACCAGCTGAGACACAGTATCCACTCTCAACTGCGGGGTCGAGAAGGGGTTTCTCAGGACACTTTTACGGTGTATGATTTATGCTTAATAGGCCGACATCAGCATCAACTTGCCCGGATATGTTTCTTTCTAAGTCAGGTAGTAGCTCCAGCAGAGCAAAAGCCGGGCTGCCCTGAAACAGACATTGGAATGTCAGCCCTTTTGCTCCCAACAGTCGCTAGAAAAACCTGTTGTTCAAGCAAAAGTACCTGGAGAGAGTCCCTGGTGTGTCCGGAGGGGGAAGGCAGGGGAGGACACCCACAGGGTTTGGAGGCCTAGAACTGGGTGCTTGTGAGACAGGTCTTATAAGGCAGGGACCCAATAGCTTCGGACTGGTGAGCACAGGGTCCTGAAAGGGAGCCTTGAGGAGCAACTTATTAACCTTGATAAGTAAGCTATGGCCAGTATTTTCTGGAGCAGGTGGCTCACTCACAGACTTGTCTTAGCCCAAGAGCAGGAAGGCATGTTGATTTCAGTCTAGCCTGACCGGGAGCCCTGCCTCAGCGTCCCTGTGCAGGGTGACTCAGTGCCTCACTCAGTCCCTTCCATCTTCCTTTTTTTTTTTTAATTTTTTAAGTGTTTGTTTTTGAGAGAGAGAGAGACATACAGAGCATGAGTGGGGGAGGGGCAGAGAGAGAGAGGGAGACGCAGAATCGGAAGCAGGCTCCAAGTTCCGAGCTGTCAGCACAGAGCCCCATGCGGGGCTCGAACCCACAAACCGTGAGATCGTGACCTGAGCCGAAGTCGGCCGCTTAACTGACTGATCCACCCAGGCGCCCTGATGTTCATTCATTTTTGAACTTTTTTATGTTTGTTTTTGAGAGAGAGAGAGACAGAGTGCAAGCGGGGGAGGGGCAGAGACAAAGGGAGAAGCCGAATCCAAAACAGGTTCCAGGCGCTGAGCTGCAAGCACAGAGCCCGGCGCGGGGCTCGAACTCATGAACCCTGAGATCATGGCCGGAGCCGAAGGGGCACGCCCAACCGGCTGAGCCACCCAGGCGCCCCGTCCCTTCCATCTTCTTGCTTCACTCTCCGAGGGGTGTCAGGTACGTCTGTGTAGTCGGTGCCAGGCCATCCCTTCGTCCTGGTTCCAGCCTGGAGACACTCAAGCAGGCGAGGACCCAGCGGCCCCGGAGGGAATCCGCACAGGTTCTCAGCTCCTCCCTTATCCAGAGAAGCAGCAGCCCCGCCCGGAAGAATCAGACAGCCCTAGATTCCAGGCCAGCTCTGCCACCTTCTGGTCCTGTGATGTCACATCACCTCTCCTTCTGGCCACACCTTAGTCACGTGGCCACACAGATCCGAGGAATGGGTGCCACACATGGGGTCTGTGCTCAGCCAAGACCGTGCACCTAATTTATTTATTTAATTAGGGGGGTTTTGTTCAATTTTTTTTAATGTTTATTTATTTTTGAGATAGAGAGGGACAGAGCATGAACGGGGGAGGGTCAGAGAGAGAGGGAGACACAGAATCCGAAGCAGGCTCCAGGCTCTGAGCTGTCCACACAGAGCCCGACGCGGGGCTCGAACTCACGGACCATGAGATCATGTCCTGAGCCGAAGTCGGACGCTCAACTGACTGAGCCACCCAGGCGCCCCATTTGTTCAATTTTTTAAGTAAACTCTACACCGCATGTTGGGGCTCGAACTCACAACCCCGAGATCAAGAATCTCATGCTTTACCAACTGAGCCAGCCAGGCGCCTTAGGTCTGTGCACTTCAGAGGGTCTGGGATGGGCAGAATGACATTCCACAAATGATCTCCCCCGTGAATCTATTCTTCACAAAGGAGGTAAGCACTAGTAAGAAAAAGAAAAGGAGTAAAGGGTGACTAAAACTTGGGGACGGGTGGTATTGCTAACCTAGTTGGGGGGCGGCCAGAGAAGGCCCTTCTGAGATAATAGCACTGAAGTTAAGTACATGAATCGGGGGTTCCTGGCTGGCTCAGTCGGTAGAGCACGTGACTCCTGACCTCAGGGTCATGAGTTCCAGCCCCATGTTGGGGGTAGAGATTACATTAAAAAAAAAATTTTTTTTTTAATTAAATGTTTTAAAAAAAGAAGTAGATGAGTCAGTAGTAGCCAGGCTCAAAGGGAAGCCAAGTGCAGCATTATTCAAAGCAAAGAGCCAGAAGGCCACGCAGACGGAAGCAGCCTGGGCCCAGTTTCAGGAACTGAAATTGAAACTAAAAGTAGCTTGAGACACGACAGTCTGAGAGAGGCCAGCAGGGCTCACAGTAGCTGGCCCCAAGGTCAAGAACCAGTGGCTCATGGGCCGGACACAGTCCGTGGAGCAGCTTTGCAGATTTTTGTCTGTTCCATGGGTTTTAAACACGGACTAGCTTTAGTTTTGTGGGTTTTGTTTTTAAAGTGGTTTTCCATAAAAATCTGGACTTCCAGACTTTGCAAAAATCATAAGGTCTGGCCACATTCGGCCCACATTTCTGAGTAAGAACGGTGGGAGTGGGAGTAGGGCCGTAGGTTTGGTTTTGACCTCTGCAGTGCAGCCTGACTCGCTCCTTGCCCTGTAGGGGGCCCCTGCAAGCATTTCAGATCTGAACCTCGAGGAGGCTGGGCCTTGCAGGATGCCTTAAGAATTTTGGAAGAGATCCAGGGCACCTGGCTGACTCAGCCGGCAGAGCATGTGACTCTTGATCTCAGGGTCCTCGTGAGTTCAAGCCCCATGTTGGGTGTAGAGCTTACTTTAAAAAAAAAAAAAAAAAAAAGAATTTGGAAGAGACCCCCAAGTGCAGTGAGAAAGCAAATTTATTCTCTCACGGTCCTGGAGCCCAGAGACCCGAAATCAGTGCCACGGAGTTGACATCAAGGTGTCAGCGGGTCCGTGCTCCGTGGCCTGTGGCCACATCATTCCGGTCTTTGCCTCCATGGCCACATTGCCTTCTTCTCTTCTGTCCTCAAAGCCCCCACTGCCTTTCTCTTACAAGGAAGGATCCGTGAGATTTCACCCAGGGTCCACCGGCTGCGGGGAGTCCTTCCAGGCAGTCTCCCCATCTCAAGACCCCTAGCTGAATCACGCCTGCAAAGGCCCCTTTTCCAGATAAGGTAACATTTACCAGTTCTGATATCTTTGAGGGTCGTTAATTAGCTCCTACACTTCCCCTCTCTGAACCTCGATTCTCTCCCCTGTAAAACGTCACAGAGTTCTATGTATTCGGAGGACACAGAGACCAGACAGGATAAGCCCACATGGTTCCCCTGCCCTGTCCCCCATTTTTCACGGCTCCCCTACGGCTCCCTTGCCCCCGACAGGCTACTGCCCCAGAAATTCAGCACTTGTAGAAACACATACCCGCCCCCCACCCCTGCAACCTGCCAAACACTGACCTCGGCCCTGGGGCCACAGCAGTGATTGAAACAGGGAGAAATCCCTGAGGCCCGTGGAGCAGGTGAGGGGACAGACAGTACCCAGATACCGTGTAGGACAGGTCGTGACAAGTGACTTCGCTTGCTGGAGCTGCCACAACAAGGTGCCACAGACCAGGTGGCTGAAGCCTCAGAGGTGAACCGTCTCACCCTTGTAACAGACGAGAAGTCCAAGATCAATGTGTCTGTTGGCAAAGCTGTTTCCTTCTGAGGGCGCTCAGGGAAGGACGCGTCCCAGGCCTCTCTCCTCGGCCTGTACACAGCCGTCTCTTCTGCACATTGTCTTTCCCTGTGTGTCAGTCCCTGTGTCTGAATGTCTTCTGCTGATAAGGACACAGGTCATTTTAACGTGCTGACCTCTGTAAAGACCCTCTCTTCAAATAAAGTCGCATGTACAAATACCGGAGTTAGGACTTCAACATGTGAGTTGGGGAGGGAATGCCGTCCAGCCCATAGCTGTGAGTATATGGAGAGAAGCAAAACAGGTGAGACAGTAGAATGATAAGGTAGGGGTCGGGGACTGCTGTTGTAAACAGAGTGAGTGGTCAGGGAGGTGACACTTGGGCAGAGACGTAACGAAGTGAGGGCAGGGATGTCTAGAAGCGTATGAGGGAAGGGAAGAGAAGCCAAGAGAGCAAGTGACCAGTGCAAAGGCCCTGGGGCCCCAGGGGTTGTGATGTAAAGACAGACAGAGAGAGGTGCAGGGTGAGCTGGAGAGGGTGGGAGGGAGTTGAGCTCAGAGAGTAGGGCTTGGGGGCACAGATTGTGTAGGGCCCCAGGGGTCATGCTGATGGGTTCTGTTTCTGGGGCACCTGGCCGGCTCAGTTGGTAGACCATGGGACTCTTGATCTCAGAGTCTTGACTTCAAGCCCTACATTGGTTATAGAGCTTACTTAAGAAAAAAAAAAAAATGGTGTGATTCTTAATCAGTGCAAACTTCATTCTCGAGGGGTTTATTACCGTCTGGTTCTTTTTAGAATTCTAGGTTAAATGGCTCCCCTTTCACACTGCAAAAATCTTGGTAGTTTAGCCGGACTGCAGTCAGCTTTTGAAAATTTTTTGTGAATAATTTATTGATGTGAAAGTCAACATAACATTCACCATTTGAAGAGAGCAATTCAGTGGCACGTGGTATGTTCCCAGTGCTGTGCTCCGGCCGCTGCACCTAGTTCTGAAACATCCCCATCACTGACTCCAGAGTCGTGGGTAAGACTCAGACCTCACCCCAAGTGGGGCGGGGGCCCCAGGAGGATTCTGAGCCAAGGAGGGAGGAGCTCTGATGATCACCTGTCGTGGAGAACAGACTGTGGCCTGACCAGGGCTAGAAGCGGAGGTGGGTCTGCCAGGCAGACTGGCTGGGCCACCCAGCAGGTAGAGATATCTGGGGTGGCTGGGGCTCCTGTTCCACAGGGTGCAGGGAGGACTCCCAGGAGAAGCTGGAGTCCAGTTTATTTAGAAGTGAGGGTCGGGAGGGGCGCCTGGGGCGCTCAGTCGGTTAAGCTTCTGACCTTAGCTCAGTTCAGGTCATGATCTCACAGTTTGTGAGTTCGAGCCCCACGTCGGGCTCCGTGCTGACAGCTCAGCGCCTGGAGCCTGCTTCGGATTCTGGGTCTCCTCCTCTCTCTACCCCTCCCCTGCTCACGCTCTGTGTCTCTCTGTCTCTCAATAATAAGTAAACGTTAAAAATTTAAAATAAATAAGTAAAAAATAAAAAAATAAATAAACAAGAGTACCTGCGGGGCTCAGTCGGTTAAGCTTCCGTCTTCAGCTCAGCTCATGATCTCACGGTTCATGAGTTCAAGCCCAGCATTGGGCTCCAGGCTGACAGCTCAGAGCTGGAGCCTGCTTCGGATTCTGTCTCCCTTTCTCTCTGCCCCTTCCCCTGCTCACTTTGTCTCTCTCTCCCTCTCAAAAATAAACATTAAAAAATAAATAAATAAAATCTTAAAAAAGAAAAAAGTCGAAGTGAGGCCTTAGGGTCTGTTGGGGGTGTGTGGGGGGGGGTGGGGCACAGTCACACACACAGAAAAGAGGCAAGGCTGACTCAGGCTTTTTTTTTTTTTTTTTTTTTAATTGAACTATACTTGACACACAATATTACAGGACTAGTTTCAGGTGTAGAACCTAGTGAATTGACATTTGTGTACATCCCAAAATGCCCATTGCAATTACGTATGGTCACCATCGGTCGCCATACGAGGTTGTTACAATAGTGTTGACTGTGGGGCGCCTGGGTGGCTCGGTCGGTTAAGCATCCGACTTCGGCTCAGGTCATGATTTCGTGGTCCGCGAGTTCGAGCCCCGCGTCGGGCTCTGTGGTGACAGCTCAGAGCCTGGAGCCTGTTTCAGATTCTGTGTCTCCCTCTCTCTCTGACCCTCCCCTGTTCATGCTGTCTCTCCCTGTCTCAAAAATAAAATGAACATTCAAAAAAAAAATTAAAAAAAAAATAGTGTTGACTGTATTCCCTATGCTGTGCTTTACATCCGGGTGACTCATTTATGTTATACCTGGAAGTTTGTACCTCTTAACCCCCTCCACCTATTTCACGCATCCCCCCACCCGGGCTTCTTTTGTAATTGTGGTAGAATATACGTAACATAAATTTACCATTTTTACCATTTTAAGTATACAGTCCCGTGGATTACGTACGTTCATATTGTTTCACCGCCATCACGACTGTCCTCCAGAGCTTTTGCACCTTTCCAAAAGGAAACTCCACACCCCTGAGACACTAACTCCCCATTCCCCCTTTCCTCCAGGCCTTGGTAACCTCCCTTCTACTTTCTGTGGCTGTGAATTTGCCTAAGTACCTCCTAGAAGTGGGGTCACACAGCATTAGTCCTTCTGTGTCTGGCTTATTTCCCTTAGGGTAAGACCACCAAGGTTCGTCCCTGCAGCAGGGCACAGACTCTCGGGCAGGAAATGTTGGATGAACCTTTCTGAGCCTCGGTTTCCCCATCTTTAAATAGAGACAACAATGGCTCCAATCTTAGGGGATCATTCTGACATTGACATGAGCCGACGATGCTTTGCCCAGGCCTGGCTGCTGGAGAGTAAAACAAATGTTACCCTTGCTATAAACCTGGACATCCAAGCTCACCCAGTATCTTGTTAAAAAAGAGCATTCTTGGGGCGCCTGGGTGGCGCAGTCGGTTAAGCGTCCGACTTCAGCCAGGTCACCATCTCGCGGTCCGTGAGTTCAAGCCCCGCGTCAGGCTCTGGGCTGATGGCTCGGAGCCTGGAGCCTGTTTCCGATTCTGCGTCTCCCTCTCTCTCTGCCCCTCCCCCGTTCATGCTCTGTCTCTCTCTGTCCCAAAAATAAATAAACGTTGAAAAAAAAATTAAAAAAAAAAAGAGCATTCTTGGGGCGCCTGGGTGGCTCAGTTGGTTGGGCGGCCGACTTCGGCTCAGGTCATGATCTCGCGGTCCATGAGTTCGAGCCCCGCGTCGGGCTCTGTGCTGACAGCTCAGAGCCTGGAGCCTGTTTCAGATTCTGTGTCTCCCTCTCTCTGACCCTCCCCTGTTCATGCTGTCTCTTCCTGTCTCAAAAATAAATAAAACGTTAAAAAAAATTAAAAAAATAAAAAAGAGCATTCTGAATCTGCTACCCACTAGGTAGTACACATGTAGACTGCTAGCCTTTTTGTTCCCCAGCTTTGTAATTCAATTCTCCTATTGACATCTGACTTCATCTCTCCCCATTAGACTCTAGGTTTATCCCTCCTGCTAATGAATGGTTAAATCTTGTCCCTCCTGCTGTCTTACCAGCAGGATGGCCCCAGCTCTATCAGAAGGAGGGCCCATCTGTTCCTTAGAATGCCCAGCCTCAGGCTGGGGGGCTTCCTCCTCGGGTACTCAGCCAAAATCTGCCCCATCCCAACACACACAAAATGAAACCCCTAAAAAATCGCCTTCACGTAGCTCCTCGCATACATAGCCGAGAAGCGTGCACATTAGTAATGTGACAATAATGTCACATTTTATTTTATTTTTTTAGTAAAATTTTTTTAATGTTTATTTATTTTTGAGAGAGAGACAGAGTGTGAGTGGGGGAGGGGCAGCGAGAGAGGAAGACCCAGAATCCGAAGCAGGCCCCAGGCTCCGAGCTGTCAGCACAGAGCCCGACGTGGAGCTCAAACTCACAAACTGCGAGATCATGACCTGAGTCGAAGTGGGACGCTTAACCGACTGAGCCACCCAGGCGCCTTGACAATAATATCAAATTTTGAACAGACACACACCTTTGCATACATTTCCACCAAGTTCAAATACACAGAGACCCATGGATCCAGCAATTCCACTTGTAGAGAGTTTTCCTATGGATAACCCTTGCTCGAGACAGATGAATAAGTGTATTTATTGTTGCCTTGTTCGTCATAGCCAAAGACCGAAAATAACCCCAAATGTCTGTCAATAGGAGATGGTTAAGTAAATAATCAAGCATTTAAAAAGAATCAAACAGGCCTATGGGTATGGACAGGGAACAGTTCTCCAGGAAAGACTGATGAGTGCCGAAAGGAGGGAGCAGAGCAGCGCCGGTAACTCGCTGTTGTCTGTGTGGATAGAGAGAGGAGGGGGAGATAAGGTGTTGGACCCGTACAGACGCTTTCTGCTAACTGGTAATCGTCAATGCCTCTAGGGAGGGCAGGGCATCAGAGGGTCAGGGATGGAGGGAGACTTAGTTTTTCCTTGGATAAATTTCTGTACTTTATTTTATTTATTTATTTTTTAATTTTTTTTACTGTTTATTTATTTTTGAGACAGAGAGAGACAGAGCATGAGCAGGGGAGGGGCAGAGAGAGAGGGAGACACAGAATCTGAAGCAGGCTCCAGGCTCTGAGCTATCAGCCCAGAGCCCGACGCGGGGCTTGAACTCACGGACGGCGAGATCATGACCTGAGCCGAAGTCGGCTGCTCAACCGACTGAGCCACCCAGGTGCCCTAAATTTCTGTACTTTAAAAAAAATTTCTGTATTGTAATTCCTTACAGTGTACATGCATTTCCTATTCACAATAAACGTTCAATTAATGTACTCTATGCATTCTATCTTTGTCAGGAAGCAGTAAAGTTCAGACCTTGTATTAACAGGATGCACCATTCTTGAAAGGTTGAGAATTCTCAATCTGTTCTCTGTGGAATGATGTCAGCAGAAGATGACCGACCTTGAGAGTCTCGAATAAATGGCAACAATCACCCCTGGCCCTTATAAGGTACTTCACAGTGTTCAAGGCTGAGAGGCTCTTTACTTTTCATGATCTCATTTACCCTGAAAATGTTGGGGGTCACTGGGGCAGACAGGAACTCGTCCAAGGTCACACAATTAAAAAATGCCTGGGCCAGACCTGAACCCACACCTTCCTCTGTTCCTTTCGCGTGCCTTAGAGTGGCAATCTTTTGAGGTCATCTGAGACATCCCATCAACAAAGGTTTATCGCCTACTTCTGCGTGTTAATGACCTATTTGCCAGTGACCGCCATATTCCTAGGTCCGGTGGTCAGCACTCAGGCCTCATCCAACCTGACCAGTCAGGAGCATTTGACAAGGTGGTCATGCCTTCACCCTTCAGACACTTTCTTCCTAGGTTCTAGGACACCCCTGTCCTGGTTCTCCTCCCACGTCCCTGGGAACTTCTTGTCATCTTTGTTGGCTTACTGTAGCCAAACATTCTAGCTATGGGGAGCCCTAGATATTGGCCCTTGGACCATCCTCTTGTCCCTAGAACCCCCAGTTCTAAGTGATATGTTTGTATTGTGGCCCTTCCTTCCTTCCTTCCTTTCCTCCTTTCTTAGATTTTATTTTCAGCAACTATACCCAACATGGGGCTTGAACTCTGAGCTCTGAGATCAAGAGTTGCATGCTCTAACTACTGAGCCAGGCAGGCACCCCTGTACTGTGGCTCTCAATTCCCTCTCTATGCTGATAGGGTCCCCATTTATGCCCTCAGCGCAAACTCCCCCTGAACTCCATTACCCAACTGCCTCCAGGACAGCTGTACCTGGACGACTAGTAGTTCGTCATCCCCTCCCATGTTCTGTCCCCACTGCCCTCCTGCAGCTGTTCCATCCCAGCTGACCCCACCTCTGTGCTCCCAGCTGCCAGAAACCCCTAAAGCCACCCATGCCTCTCCCACCCACACAAACCCTGTCAGCTGAACTTTCCAAGGAGATCCGGAATCTCTCCCCTTCTTCCCACCTCACAGCCTCCACCCTCTCCCCGAGCCAGCCACCTTCACCTCAGGCCTGGAATATTCCAACCGCCTGCTCGCTGGTCTCCCTAGTCGGCCCTTGTCCCCGCCTCGGTCCATCTGTTTCCAACGCCACTGTCACGTTAACCATTTAGAACACGTCGGCCTGTCTTTCTTTGCTGAGAAGCTTCCAGTGATTTCCTGTCTTATTTGGGATAAAAACGGAGCTCCTTAAAACAGCCTAAAAGACCCTCCTGTTCCTCGGTGCCCTCTGACCTCAGCCACCGCTGTCTCCTCCCAGGGAACCAAACCTTCCGGCACAGCAAGCTCCCTGCGGTTCCTCCAGCACTCAACTCCTGCACACACACACCCGCACAGGAGACCCTCAGGACGGGGCTTCTCACCCCTGGACCCCTTGGCCTCGGGCTGTGGACTGTGCCATGATTGACGCTCACCTCCAGAGCTCCAGAAATTGCCAAACGTCGTCTGTGGGTCAAAATCGCCCAGGTTGGGAACCACTGCCCTCTCTGCAATGACCTCCTCAGACACCCCCATGCCTCCTCCCTCACCTTGTTCAGGTCTTGACTCGGCTGTCACCTCCCTCCCGCGGCGGCCTCTGTCTACCCTGATTATCACCACCGCCCGCCCCAAACTCCCCACCTCCCTTCCTGCTATATTTTTCTCCACAGTGCTCGCTACCATTTTTTGTTTGCTTATTATCTGTCGCTTTTTAAAAAATTTTTTAATGTTCATTTGATTTTGAGACCAAGAGAGACAGAGTGGGAGCAGGGGAGGGGCAGAGAGAGGGGGAGACACAGAATCCGAAGCGGGCTCCAGGCTCCGAGCTGTCAGCACAGAGCCCGACACCGGGCTGGAACTCACAAACCTCGAGATCATGACCTGAGCCGAAGTCGGACGCTTAAGTGACTGAGCCACCCAGGCCTCCCTAGTACCTATCTCTTCTAACTAGACCATGAGTTTAAAAAGCCAAGGATCTTTGTGTTTGTCTATCACACTCACAGCTGCATCCCCCCCAGTTACAGCAGGAGCTGGCACATAGTAGACACTCAATAAACACTTCTTTTTTTTTTTTAATGTTTATTTTTATTTTTGAGAGAGACAGAGACAGAATGCGAACGGGTTAGGGGCAGAGAGAGAGGGAGACACAGAATCCGAAGCAGGTTCCAGGCTGTCAGCACAGGGCCCGACGCGGGGCTCGAACCCATGAACCGTGAGATCATGACCTGAGCTGAAGTCGGACGCTCAACCGACTGAGCCACCCAGGCGCCCCACTCAATAAACACTTCTTGAAGGAACACGTAAATGCCAGGCCTTGTAACAGATGCGCAAACCTTGAGACTGGTGTTCCTTGTGGGCGCTGGGAGCAAATAGATGAATGAATGCATTCAGTGGCAGGTGGTGATCAGAGCAAGGAAGGAAAATAGAGCAGGTGTATCCGAGGCCTGAGACTGTCGTAACAAAGTACTGCAAACTGGGCCAAACTGGGTGGCTTGAAACAGCAGAGATTTATTGGGTCCCACACAGCTCTAGAGGCCAGAAGCCTGGAACCAAACTGTGGGCTGGACGCTGCTCGTCCTAAACCCGTAGAGCTCTAGCCTCTTTCTAGCTGTTGCTGGTTTTCAGGCGATTTTGGCTTTCCTTGGCTTCTAGATACTTCACTCCAATGTTGTGTCTTCACATGACTTCCTCGGCGACTCTTCACATTGTCTTTCTTCTGGGCCTGTCTGTCTTTGTGTCCACATTTCTTTATTATATGAAGACAGCAGTCAGGGGTGCCTGGGTGGCTCAGTCGGTTAAGCGTCCAACTTCGGCTCAGGTCGTGATCTCGCAGTCTGTGAGGTCGAGCCCCGTGTCAGGCCCTGTGCTGACAGCTCGGAGCCTGGAGCCTGCATCGGATTCTGTGTCTCCCTCTCTCTCTGCCCCTCCCCTGTTCACGCTCTGTCTCTCTCTCTCAAATATAAACATTTAAAAAAAGTTTTCAAAAAGACAGCAGTCATATTGGATTAGGTCACCCACATGACCCCATTCTCACTTGATTACCTCTGTAAAGATCCTATTTTCAAAATGGCCCCATTCTGAGCTACTGGGGTGTTGAACATACCTTTTTTGAGGGGAACACAGTTCAATCCCTAACAGCAGGGTATGGGACTGAGGGTGCTGCTTTCGGGAGGGCGCGAGGGAAGGCTTCTGAGTGGGTGACATTTGAGCAGAGTCCTGAATGAAGACCGGGGGTGAGTCCTGTGGACATCTGAGGGAAGGGCATTCCAAGGAGAGGGAACAGCCAGTGCAAAGCATCTTAATCAAGCTACCTGTCTCCCAATGCTGTGAGGGTTCAATGGCTTCATCTATGAAAAAAAAATCTGAAAGCTGTTAGCGGGCATAGTTAGCAGGCAGTCATTATTTAATTACTGGTATTCATCCTGCCTTGGTGCCTGCTGAGTGGCTGGGGGTCCAGAGAGAACTAGTCAGGCAGCATCCGGTCTTTGGTGCTGATGGCCCAGCTGGGAGACTGAGAGCCAAGTCAATAAATAGGAGGAGGACGTGATGTGATTGCTGATAACCGCTGTGCTGGGTACAACAGCGTGACGTCGTAGACTGCCGGGTGGGGCTGGCCATCTCCGGATAAGGCCTCTTTGAGAAGCTGAAGGGCCTCTCCAGCAGAGCCTGTTAGGGGAAGTCCACACAGCAATGCCCACTGGTCAGACTGAGACCCGTGACCGGGCTGGCATTGGTTATGGGGGAAGCATCCCAAAGGGGAGAACTTAGCGAAAATGGCTGCCGGTCGCTTCCGGTTAGTTACAAAGAGCCCAGGTCCTGATTCAATGGGTCTCAAACTCTCAACTTTTATACCACCCCTCATGGCCATCTCATCCCTACCACCGATAAAAGAAAACATCAGTGGGAAATAGAAAATAATCCCCTGAGTCAGACTCCCAACGTTCATGTCGGGCTTCAGGTCCAGGTGGGGGCAACTAAGAACAGGCCTAGCAGGTGCCTGTTTCCCTGGTGACTGATTCTCCAAGGGAGGTCATCAGCAAGTCCGTCCTGTGGCTCCATATTCTCATAGGGTTCTCTGGGTTGGATTTAACACATCTCCTCAGATACCCTAGAAAATCCTTTTCTCCTGGGTATTCATTTATTCCTTTTGTCTCAGGGCGATTTGCCGGCAAATGGGAAGGTATGGTAGCTGTTTAATGGCTACCGAATGCAACGGTGTTGCATTGAGTTCTTGAAGTCCATTCTCCCCAGCAAGAAAACAACCAGCGAGGCTGTTTTGACATTCCCTGGTCATGTTTCTTTCCTTTTGAAGCTCCGTTTTGTCATTTTTGCTTCATCTCCGAAAAAACCAGGAAGCTGCTTAAGCGTAACCCCCCCCCCCCCCGCCCTCCATACAGTTGGTGTTGTGGAGACAACACAGGGAGGCAGACCTGGGTTCAAGACCCAGAACATGGAGAGAGAGAGAGAGAGAGAGAGAGAGAGAGAGAGAGAGAGAGAGGAAGGGGGAGACGGAGAGAGCGCACAAGAGCGTTCGCCCTCTTACCGTGTCGTGGAGACTCTGCTGGGTTTGTATTCATTCGTTCCATAAACAGGTATCCAGTGGCCACTAAGAGCCAGGCACCGTGTTGGGCTCCACGGGTCCACCACCAAACCAAAGACAGGTCCCTGTCCTTCTGTAGCTTCTAGCCTACTGCACATTCACGTCTGATACAGATTCAAGAAGAGCTTTAGCCTGAGAATCCTAAAGATGGGGGACTTTGCTTATTGGCCCTCCGCCTGAATTTCTCCTCTGTAAAATGGGTTCATTCATCCTTGCTGCGTAACTGAGAAGGGTTTGTGGTGAGGACCCTAGGAGATGGAGTCCAGAAAAACGGAGAAGAATGGCCATACTCGTTCTTTTGTTTCCCTTTAGTTTCTTTTTTAACGTTTATTATTTATTTTTGAGAGAGAGAGACAGAACATGAGCAGGGGAGGGGCGGAGAGAGAGGAAGACACAGAATCGGAAGCAGGCTCCGGGATCCGAGCTGTCAGCCCAGAGCCCGACGCGGGGCTCGAACCCACGGACCTCGAGATCGTGACCTGAGCCGAAGTCGGATGCTCAACCGACTGAGCCACCCCTTTACTGGGTGTTCTTTCTGGCATCTGCACTAGGTTGCCAGACCTGTAGTGTCTACCCCCTCCCTACATGGCTGATACTGTTAATTCCCTAACCCAGAGGCAGAAACACACTGGAGAGGCTGAGTCTCCCTTCCAAAGCTCAGGGCTCCAAAACAGAAAGTTAACTGAGAGCAGACACTGCTGGGGAGGGTTTGATAGGGCCAGAGCCTTAGGGATGCCAGATTAAACACAGGGCATACTTAGACTAGAAAATTGTTCATTCATTTGAAATTCAAATTTAACTGGGCACCCTGTATTTTTATTTGCTAAGTCTGGCCACTCTGCAGGGCTTCTGATGTCAAGCCGGTGGAGGCCTGGGGCAAACCCGGGACTAGAGGCATCAGGGTAAGTCTGCTCCTGGGGCTGGTGCACGGAACGGGTGGGTAAGAGCAGAGAGAAGGGACAATGCCGGGAAGGCTTAGCAGCCTGGCGGTTTCTGCAGCCGCGTGTCCCAGGGTAGCCCGCCACATCAGCCAGGGGACTTTGACCCCTCAGCAGCTCTGGTTCCAAAGGGACACCTTGTGGTTTAGCCGGAGCTGGGCCTGGGGGCAGCTCCTATGGGCCACACCCAATTTCACTTTACTTGTCAATCACTGTCGCTTCCTTTCGTAACCCGGATACCCCCACCAGGCTGCAGTTTTCTTGCATCCTCATGGAAGTTCAGCTTTCCTAATTTCTTTGACTTGAAAATTAGCGATCTGGGCATCCTTGCAGTTGACTCATCCAGCCATTTCCCCTTCAGCATTCACCAAATTACTTTTGAGCACCTGCTCTATGCCAGAGAGATACGGGATTGGACAAAACAGACAGTAAGTAAGAAATCAATCAGAGGAATAGAAACTCAGTTATTAAACACGTATTAGGTATTAAATGATGATGCCACGAACACCACGAGGGCAACATACAGTAAGGTAGGAGTGTCTGATTCATTTGGGAAGTGGGCCCGTGAAGCCTACCCTGAAACTAATTTTGTACTGGATTTTGAATTGAGTAGGAGTTCCTGATAATAGCAGTGATAGCTGAGCCAAACTCCGCTAAATAATTTCTTTTACTACAGGAACTAATTTAATTATTTGTTTAGAGTTTATTTATTTTGACAGAGAGTGAGAGAGAGAGCAAGGTAAGGGCGGAAGAGAGAGAGAGGTTCCCAAGCAGGCAGCTCTGAGCCCAACGTGGGGCTCAAACTCAGGACCTGAGCCGAACGCTTAACGACTGAGCCACCCGGGTGCCCCATACAGGAACTAATTTAATTCTGAGGACACTCTGGGAGGTGTCATCCACGTTTTATAGGCCCAGAGAGGTTAAGTGACTTGCACAAGGTCACACAGTGAGTGAGTGGCAGGGTCAGGATTTGGACCGCGCCAGCCTGGCTTCAAGAGCCTTCCAAGCAGGCTGGGATCTGGCCGGAAGTCAGAGACCTGAGAGGAAGCTGCAAAAGGGAATCCTGCAGGCCCCCTAAAGCTCAGTTAAGAATTCGAGACTTTCGCCTGAGAACAATGGCAAACCTTTGAAGGGGTTTACAAGTGGGGGTGGGGAGGGGTGTGTGTCCGGGCCCAAATTGAAATTTCAAAAGCTCCCTCGGGCTGCTTCGGGTGGGGGATGGGATCAGACTGGGGCCTGGGGGCTGGTGGGAGGCTGTTCCCTTCCTGCCCAGATAACAGATAATGGTGGCTCTGGAGCTGGCCATCAGCTCTGCAGAATGGAGCTACGCGGCCGGAGTCGGCAGTGGAAGAGGCTACGAAGGTAAATCCCGCAAGGCTCCGGGGTGGGAGCTGGGAGAGGGAGAGGTCAAGGGTGACGCCCAGGTTTGGGGCTTCAGAGCTGCAAAGGAAAATACCTGGGAGGGAGATTGGTGACCTGAGAGCTCCTGGGAGTTGAGTTTTGGTCAAGTCCGCCCCGAGTCTGAGATTTCTTTGTCCTTGGTGTCTTTTTGTTGTTGTTGCTAAATCGGTTCCTGATTGCCTTGGCGTTTCCTGTCTGTTTTGGTCCCCTTTCTCCAAAGTAGTCCTTTCTTGGAATTTTAGAGGCCGAGAGGGCTTGGACTTCGTTTTTCTTATGAACGTCTTGCTTTTTCAGACGGGTCAACTTACCTTAATCTTTTTGTGCTTCAGTTTCACAGAGCTCTTGGCTGAGCTAATTAATACGTAAAATGTGCTCAGAACGATGCCAGACCTGGGACGGCTCCCAAAGTGCCGTGCTGGTGCTGATGATGTTGTCATGACAATGAGGAGGGTGATGGAGGCAGGGGTGGCTGTAGGAGGAGGCCAAAGCCCACAGAAGTCACTCCAGTTACTTAGCAAGCACGTGTTGGGCATCTCTTTGTACCCGGTCTTAAGCAAACTACTTAAAAAGTATGTACAGGACATCAAGCGATTGCATTCACTCAAGTGAGCAAACATTGAGTGATTCCCCAGTGCGAGACCAGCTCTAGATGCTGGGGTCACGACAGCCGATAAGAAAACGACAAGTTTCCTTGAAAAGCGAACACAACACCTAGTTTTTGAATGTGCTGCTAAGTGCTGGGAAGGTAATGAAACCACTGTTGCGACAAGATGTGACCCCAGAGGCCCTCCTGGAGGAGGAGACATTTGGTCCTGGATCCAAAGTGAAGGAGCATGTGCAAAGGTCCATGAGGGGTGGGCTCTATTTGGCAGGAGACAGCCAGCACATTTTGAGGACTCCAAAGTGGGTCAGGGTGGCTGGAGTGCGGTAAACAGTTGAGGGGGAGAATTAGTTGATGTATATTTCTACATATCGCCATGGATGAAATTACCGGTTTCAGTAATGCGACTTTTTAAATTCATGTGCAAATTGTAACTTCATACCGTTCTACCTGATTGTGCAAAACCAAATTAGGGCCATGGTGGATCTGCTGGAGATCTTGTGTAGATCTCGTGTAAGAAGAAAATGCGAGTCCGTGGACAAATACTTACTGAGCAACTGCTACGCTCCAGGCCTGTGCTGGCCCAGGGAATACTGGTGAATGGATACACAAAGTCCCTGCCTTTGTCTACAGATGAAAAATAAGCCGGCAAAGACATAAGGCGCTTCTTTGTTGCGAATGAAGGCGTTCCCGGTGGGAGGGGCACAGGACCTGAGGTGGGAAGTAGCCTGGAAAGTACTGGACGAGCTGAGAAAGGAGGCCGGTGTTGGCCACAACACAGGGAAGGAGGGAGGTCCCTTGAGATGAGCTCAGAGAACAGGGGACCGGCCCACATAGGGCTCTGCCGGCCCGTTTCAGAGACAGGATTTTCTTCTGAAGGGGGGGGGGGGATTGCAAAGGTTTTCTGTAAAGGACCAGATAGTCCATGTTTTGGGCTTTGAGGGCCACGTATGGTCTCTTGTTGGCAGCTATTCGACCCTCCCCTTGTAGCACAATGCAGCCATAGACAGCAAATAAATGAGAGCCTGTGGTTTTGGGCCAGTAAAACTCTACTACGGACACTAAAAAATTCGAATTTCATATAATTTATGCATGCGACAAGTTACTTTTATTTATTTATTTAGTGGCTCCATGCCCACGCGGGGCTTGAACTGACGCCCCTGAGATTGAGAGTCACATGCACTATCTACTGAGCCAGCCTGGCCCCGGTGCCCCAAACTTTTATTAGTTTTTTTCAACATTTTTTTTTTTTAAGATTTCATTTTTAAGTACTCTCTACACCCAATGCGGGGCTCGAACTCACAACCCCGAGATCAAGAGTCGCATGCCTCACCCACTAAGCTGGCCAGGTACCCCTTTTTCCAACTACTTTTACTATTTTTATTTTTTTTAATTTTTTAATGTTTTTGAGAGAGAGAGAGAGAGACAGAGTGTGAGTGGGGGAGGGGCAGAGAGGGAGGGAGACAGATTCCGAAGCAGGCTCCAGGCACAGAGCCTGATGCGGGGCTCAAACTCATGAACCGTGAGATCCTGACCTGAGCCAAAGTTGGATGCTTAAAAAACTGAGCAACCCAGGCACCGCCTCCCCCCCCCCAACTATTTTTAAATGTGAAAAAAAACAACATTCTTAGCTCCAGGGCTAGAGGAAAACAGGTGGTGGGCAGGTGATTTGGCCGGAGGGCCACAGTTTATAGACTCCTGTTCTAAAGTCTCGGGAAGCCATCTGAGGGTTTTGAGCAGGTGAATGAAAAGCTGTGATTCAAAATGGGAAGGTATAGGAGCACCAGGCTGGGTCAGTCCGTAGAGCATACGACTCTTGATCTCGGGGTCGTGAGTTCAAGCCCCGTGTTGGGGATAGAGTTTACTTAAAAAAAAGAAAAGAAAAGAAAATAGGAAGGTATGAAGGCATGATGCCAGAAAGTGGATCTAACCATGTGGAATGAATGAATGGATCCGTTGTTTCCTTAGTCATTCATCAAGCACGGAGTTATCTTAATAGTCATGGTGTTGCTGAAGGGGCCCCATGATCTGTAAGACACCGTTCTACACTCCTGGAGTTTATAACATAACAAGGGAGACTTAAGAGCGAGATACAGGGGTGCCTGGATGGTTCAGTCAGTTAGGCGTCTGACCTCGGCTCAGGTCATGATCTCCCGGTTTGTGAGTTCGAGCCCTGTGTCGGGCTCTGTGCTGGCAGCTCGGAGCCTGGAGCTTGCTTCTGGATTCTGTGTCTCCCTCTCTCTCTGCCCGTCCCCACTCTCAAAAATAAACACAAAAATAAATAAATAAATAAAGAGCGAGATACGAATACCTATAAGCTTCAAGGTCAAAAGAGAGACCCCAAAAAGCAAAAGTTGCATTGAGAAACAGCCAGGTGGCAGACAGGTGGCCGGAGTGGAGGGAGCAGGGGGGAAGGAAATGGGTAGGAGTTGAGGGGAAGGCCCTGTGGGGGATTTGGGATTTTATCCTAAGTGAGACTCTCTCTTTTGGACTTGCCTCTTCTAGACACGTCGTAGACATGAAATCAAACAATATGTGGCTTTCGTTGACTGGCTTCCTTGACAGAGAGCACACTGATTTCAAGGTTCGTTCATGCTGTTCTGTGTAGCTGCACTTTATTCCGTTCTGAATAATAGCAACATTCCCTTGTGTGCGGTGTTTCTCCATTTGTCCATCCATGGTTGCCACCTTTTGGCTCTATCATGAATAGTGCTGCCCATAGAGGGCTTTGGGAAGGCAGGTGATGTCTTGTTAATCTGGTCCCTCCCGCAGCAGACCGGTTGGAACAGGATTCAAAGCCTTGACTGCACAGTGGGATTCCCTGGGAGGTAAAACACACACTCCCGGAGAATTAGAGCAGAATTCCCAGGCAAGTCTATGGTGAGTGGTTGAGAACCACTGGGGAGAGACAGTAGCAGTCCTATGAGCAGGGCGGTGGCACCCATCAGAGGGATTAGGTGACCAGCAGAAGAGCCGCGTGTGGAATGCACTCAAGGCCGAGTGCCCAGGCTGCCCCGTGGTTGGGATGAGGGCTGTTTGGGGTGGTTGATTCTGCGGACCAGCCCGAGGAGCCCTACGGAGGGGCTAGTTTGAGGGAGTCAAGAAGTTGGGTTTGCTTTGCTCAGTAAGAGGTCCCAGCAGCCCCCACGCTAAGTCCCATGGGCAGGGCGTGGTGTGTGTGGGGGGGTATGTGCTCTGGTGGAGTAGGAGGTAAGGAGCCAGGAAGGCTCCCAGGTGAGAAAGAAGGAAGGACACTGGGATTTGAAGGGTGGGTGTTATTCCAACAAGAGATACCGGGAGAAGGAACCAAGGTGGGGCCTACTTGGGGCATGCTTGCCAGATTCACTGAACAATAGAGGGAGGGAGGTGAGGGGGGAAGTCAAGTGTGGAATCAGATAAAGGGGTCCCGATAGGCGAAGTCTGGGTTGCATTGATGAGTGGAGAATTGCTGAAGGTTTTTTGAAAACATCAGGAAAAGTGATCGTAGCCAACATGTGCTTTGAAATGCTTTGTTTGGCAGGTGTATGGGAAGGTAAAAGAACATTCTGGAATATTTTCAGTCCGAGTAATGGAAGCGTTGCACACAGAATAGTGACCATGGCCTTGCCTTTACCTCCATGCTCAACTCCTTTGCACCTCCTTTCACAGCGGCCACACTTGGCCTCTTTTTGTTCCTCAGAAACACCAAGTTACCAAGCTCAGGCTTGCCTCGGGGCCTTTGTACATGCTATTACCTCCACCAGGAAGGCTCTTATCTCCTTCATTCAACTCAAATGTCACAGCCTCACTGGAGCCCTTTCTACCTGTCTCAAGCAGACACCCCCATCCTGTCACTTCTCTATACCCTCACCCTGCTTTCCTTCATAACATAGCATTGGCCTCTAGCGTGGGGGCTGCTGGGACCTCTTACTGAGCAGAGCAAACCCAACTTCTTGACTCCCTCAAACTAGCCCCTCCGCAGGGCTCCTTGGCCTGGTCCGCAGAATCAACCACCCCAAACAGCCCTCATCCCAACCACGGGGCAGCCTGGGCACTCGGCCCTGAGTGCATTCCACACGCGGCTCTTCTGCTGGTCACCTAAGGCTATTTTTAATCTCATTCATGTATTTATTTAATTGTTCATTACCTCCCTTGTTCAGTCCTTGAACACAGGAGCAAGAGAGAGACAATCTGGTGCTTAGGGGTAGAGGAAGTGCTCCAACCTATTTGTAGCTTGCCTGAATCAACAATAAGAAAATGCTTGCCCAGGAGTTAGATAGAAGGTCTGGGGTTCAGGGGAGAATCTGCTGTAGTAGATAATGGTTTCAAGGAAAGAAAAATCATCAAACATTCTCGAGCACGTACTCTGTGCCTGTGTTAAATCATCCTCACAATGTCTGATGCAAGGACTATAATCCCGTTTCTCAGACTTGGAAACTGAGGCACAAAAAGGCGAACTAACTTGCTCAAGTTCCTTAGAGAGGAAGCTTGGAATGGACCCCTTCCCCCACCCTGCCCCCAGATAAAGAGCCTGAGGGCCAGGAGGGAACAGAGTCTGGAGGGAGAGGAGCTCCAGCAGTCAGAGCAGCAGTCGCTGGGCAGGGAAGTGTTTTGGAAACTCTGAGGTGTTCAGCATCAGATGTTAGCATGAGGTCAACGAACAAACAGTGGACCCAAGACTAAGTTGGAGTTCGTTCTTGGAAGTGAATGAGGACTTGTTTTTCTTTTAAAAGAAATTACGATTTAAAATAATTCATTTTAACCAGCTACATACAAATATAAAATGAACCTGTTTTATGTATTTTACGTAACTCATCATTAATGAGGACACACGGACGATGATTGGACCACTGATTCAAAGACGGAGTCAGAGCAGGGCTCATACAAGGCATGCTGACACGCATTTATGAATAGATGCGAAAACTAGCAAAACTCCCCCAGATCCACCAGGCAGTAATCCATCGCATTCCAGGGACTTAATTTGCATGTCTATGGACAAGAGTGTCTTGCATTACTATTGGTTTTCTACCAGTGGCTGAGCTGTGAAAAGCTCAGAAACAGAAGTGCAGGTAACCCAACGCACCAGAGCAGGCTACCCATTAATCTTTTTTTTTTTTTTTGCCTATTTCATACCCTTCCACAATTTTCCTAATACTCTATTACATTTACTGATTTATTTTGGAAGAAGTAGTACATTCGCGTGGTTGAAATTCAAAAGAGACAGCAGTAAAAAAATCTCCTTCCCGTTCCTGCCACCCAGGACCCTTTGGATGCAAAGTGTTAGCAATTTTTTAAGTATGCTTCCAAGAAATTCAGTGCATAAGAAGCAAACATGTGTATATATGTAATTTCTACACCCCACGTGGGGCTCAGACTCCCAGCCCCGAGATCAAGAGTCGCATGCTTTCCCAACTGAGCCAGCTCCCCAATAAGCAAACCTGTTAAGAAAAAGACACAGAGGTTTGCCTACTTTTTAAAAAAATTTTTTTTTCAATGTTTATTTATTTTTGGGACAGAGAGAGACAGAGCATGAACGGGGGAGGGGCAGAGAGAGAGGGAGACACAGAATCGGAAACAGGCTCCAGGCTCCGAGCCGTCAGCCCAGAGCCTGACGCGGGGCTCGAACTCACGGACCGCGAGATCGTGACCTGGCTGAAGTCGGACGCTTAACCGACTGCGCCACCCAGGCGCCCCATCCTATTTTTTTTTTAAATGACATATTTCACATACTGTTCTTGTTTTGTTTTGTTTTTCAACTCAAGAATGGGTCTTAGAGAGTGTTCCGTATCGGTACGTAAGAGCTCCCAGATTCTTGGGCCACAGCTGTAGAATCTTCTGTCTGTATGTCAGTCCCTTATTGATGGCACGGCAATTTCTGGGTAATTAATTGGAAGGCGTTGAGGAAAAAGTGAGGAGAAGGCAGAAGGAGATGGAAAGAGAAGGAGGCTATGAATACTTCCTCAGCTTCCTCATCTGGGAAATGGGTTGGTGACTCTAAGGTGCCCATTGTACACAGGTTTGTGAGGGTGATTGGTTGGTTTATGCAAATTGCTTAGAACAGTACCTGACAATGCTTAGAACGTGCCAGCTACCAGGATGTATCCTTGTGCTTCTTTGGGACGTTCGATGTTGAGAAAAGGAAGAGAAATGACTTGGAGGCATTCAGAAATTACCTTTTTAAGAGTGAGCAGAGGGAAATCCTAATTGCAACCGCATGAGTGCTCACTGTGTGTGTGGCTACCCGCGCTTGACAACACGGAGTCAGTGAATTTCCAGGTGGGTATTATTATCAGTATTATTATGGCTCCCGTTGCACAGATGAGGAAATCAAGTCCCAAAGAATTTCATACCTCAAGCAAGGCTGCCCAGCCTAGCTGCCCAGGCCAGTGGGACAGCTGGATTCACACCCAGACGTCAGACAGTCTGAGGCCAGCTGCCACGTACTCAATCACTGCACAGTTCTGCCTCTTGATGTGGAAAGAAAGAGAAAAGGTTAAAGTGTAAAAAGAGGGCTGATGGGGAGGCATCCGGGAGGGAGCAGAGAGGGGATACGTAGAAGAGAAGGCGGGAAGGCTGATACCCTGAGGAGGGAAAAGGGCTTGTGTTAGGTGGTTTGGGGACCAGGAAGGTGGGCTGGGGGGAGGGGCTGTGGGAGATCAAGGGGAAAGGCCCCGAGGCTAAGGTTAGGCAGGACAAGGAGTCAGGGATCCAGAGCAGGGCACTGATCCAGTGGGCCATTTTTAGCACTTGGGCTCTTACTCTGAATGAGGTAGGATCTGTTGATGGTTTTTGAGCAGAGGAGGGCCGAGGTCTGACTTCTTTTCAAAGGCCTGCAGCCTCTTTGTGTGTGTGTGTGTGTGTGTGTGTGTGTGTACAAATCCCCAGTTTCTTCCCACACATCCTTCTCCCCACAAGCATGTGCCAAGGGCAGATACAGTGGGCTCGGATAGGAGACTAGCGCACCTGTCCTGGTGGGAAATGGTGTTTAATTAATTGAGCTCTGACACACAGCGTTAGACTGAGGGCACCGTGGTGAAGAATTCGGACAAGCCTCTGCCTTGGTGAAGCTCTCAGTTTGGGGCAGGCTTTCTCAGCCTCAAGGCACTAGGGATACTTGGGGCTGGCTAGTTTTCGGTTGTGTGTGTGTGTGTGGGGGGGGCTGCCCTGTGTTTGGCAGCATTCCTAGTCTGTACCTTCTGGATCTCAGTAGCACCCACCCTTCCTCCAGATCGGACAACCTAAAATGTCTCCCGACATCGCCACGGGTCTAGTGGGAGAAAGAAACAAACAGCCAATAAGTATGCGCTCTTCTTTCCGTAACGGTAATTACTAGGAAGTAAAAAGAGCAGGTGAGGGCAGGTCCTGAATCTTCCTTCTGATTTGCATTTTCTTCCCGCATCCTTTAAGCCTCCACACTCCACACTCCACACTTTAAGCTACCCACACTGAGGCTATCTGCCTGATGGTCATGAACCATTCCCCCCCACCCCCCGCACCGCGCCCCAGCCCTTTCCACCTGCCCTTCCCACCCCCGTCCATTTTTTTTAATCCTGCCAGTCTCTCCTAGAAAGAAGTAAAAAAAAAAAAAAAAAAAAAAAGACCTTCCAGAGGGCACCTTTTCTCCAAGGTAGGGACAAATCCTAATTACCTCTTTGTGGCTGTAACATGACTCCTTCAGCTCCGTGATCTGAAGGTGAGCCCTTCTGTCACCCTGCCCGAAGTTGGCCTCGGTTCCGATTGGCCGAAAAGGAACAAAACAAAAGATATTTAAAACACTTCCCTGCCTCAATCCCGCCCGCCTCCCCTAACGGATGGGGCGGCCTGCTGCTAGTTTAAGGCAGATAACTCCCAAGTACGCTTACTTGCCTAGTCCGCGAAGAGGCTATCTGGGGATGCAGCTGGCCGAGGCTGCTGTTGGCCTGGCTGCTGGCCAGCGGGAGCGGAGAGCCATTTCCATGAGGCCAGGCCTCGGCAGCGAGGTGCCGGGGGAAGGGAGCGGGGTCAGCCCTTCCTCTCCTTTGAGGCCAGCTTTATCACCGACACACTCTGCCTGGCTTCTGTGAGCCGGATTCTGTTCTCTGAGTCTCTCCATCCCCTGGGAATAGTAAGAGAGACACGTTTTAGTCTATTTTTATTAGTTCATTGCTTATTCATATCACCTCGGAACCTGCTTGTTTAGGCCTGTCCTGGCTTTTCCATCCAGCTCCACGGTGGTTGGGTGCTTGGATTTTTTTCTTCCTTTGCATTCAAGCCAAGGTTTCCCTACCTCAGCACTGTGGACGTTGTGGATAGCATAGATCCTTGTTGGGGGATGGTTAGCAACGTCCCTGTTCTCCCTTCTGCCCACTAGATGCCACTAGGACCTCTCCCCCCAAATGTGACAACCCAGAAGTCTCCAGACATTGCCATATATCCCCTGGCGGGGGGAGGGGGGAGGGGAGAGCAAAACCACCCCTCACTGAGAACCACTGATTTCAAGGAATATAAAAACCTGATTTTATTTTTTTTATTTTGTTAAAAAAATTTTTTTTTAATGTTTATTTAATATTTTTGAGACAGAGACCGAGCATGAACAGGGGAGGGTCAGAGAGAGGGAGACACAGAATCTGAAACAGGCTCCAGGCTCTGAGCTGTCAGCACAGAGCCCGACGCAGGGCTCGAACTCACAGACCGTGAGATCATGACCTGAGCCGAAGTCGGGTGCTCAACCGACTGAGCCACCCAGGCGCCCCTAAAAAAAAATTTTTTTTTTAATGTTTATTTATTCTTGAGAGAGAGAGACATTCTCACTCCGTCAGCCGGGGAGGGGCAGAACGAGAGAGGGAGACACAGAATCTGAAACAGGCTCCAGGCTCTGAGCTGTCAGCACAGAGCCCGACGCGGGGCTCGAACTCACGGACCGCGAGATCATGACCTGAGCCGAAGTCGGCCGCTTAACCGACTGAGCCGCCCAGGCGCCCCTAAAAACCTGATTTTAGAGATGGCAGAGAGTTCCCCTTAACATCTTGGTGGAGGTTTGTACGAGAGAGGAGCTTTCTCTGGGCCTTAAATGAGTCTGAGCTGAAGGTATCCCACCTCTGTCCTTCAGTACTTAAAACTTCTTCTCAGTGGAGTCGGTCTCCTACAAGAAAACACCGACCAGCCAGTTGCTCTTGGTAGATTTTAGCCTTGTTTCTGCTCTGCTTGGTTCGCTTTCTCTTTTGTTCCTTTCTTTGGAGGCAGGTGAAGGTACAGAACTTAGGGATGTGGAGTCCTAACTGGGTTGGAAGTCTGGTTTCTGGCACTTGCCAGCTGTGTGACCTTGTGCAGCTCACTTCGCCTCTCTGGGCTCGGTTCCGGATCTCTAACAATGCTCCCTGCCTCACGGAGTCAGTCAGTGCAAAGCGCCGATTTAGCACCGTGGCAGGCCCAGGGTGAACAGCCCTCGCTCGCTGTTGGGGCTACTCTGTGCAGGGGGTGTCTGAGAAGGGCCACTGAATGATCTCTAGATGGAGGCTGGCAACATTCGGTTTCTTTTATTTCCTGTGTATCGGCCACATTCCATCGAGTCCAGGATTGGCCCTTAGTAGGCCTGCCCGGGGCTTCCTTTTCAATCCCTGTCCCTCCCAGGATTCCATCTGCCACCATACCTTTGTCTCTGTCCCCAGCCAAATCGCTGTCTTTCTGATAACCTCAGACCTACCAACAGCATTCCTCAAACGGAGCAGAGCTGGCAGAAAAAGCCAGCAGCTTCCTGCTCTTTGCCCCAGAAAACATTTCAAGTGATCAAGTGATCGGGAGGGGGGGGGCGGTGGTGGGGAGGCGGGGAGGAAGCCACAGCTGCTTATGCAACAAGCTTTAATCCTGGGTTAAAATCCACCACGCGCACCAGTGGCATATTTCATTTCCTCATCGGGTCGTGAAGCTAGTGGCACACGAGATCCACCACAGACATGCCCGTCCCCCCCAAAGCAGCACCTGCGGAGGCAGACGGCGTTCCCTACAGGATGGTGGCAGAGGGCCGCTGCCCACGCGGCCCGGAGGGACAGCACAGTCTGATTAGCCCCGGCCTACACCTCTTGTCCCCCACTTGGTCTCCCTGTACACGTGGGGAGGGGGCCCCTCCCTTGCAGCGAGGCCCAGGCTTGCTGTCCTGAGTGCTGGACCCTCGTCGGGGTGTCCCTCCCTGCATCTTGGCCTCTTCGGCCTCATACACAACAGCAACAAAATCCCCTCCCTTTTCACGGAGCCTGGGCCCTGACCCTGCAGTACAGTGTGTTTGGATTCCTGGCTTGTTCCTGTGTGTCTATCGAAGATTCCCAGCCAGGAGGAATTGATGTGCACAAGGTGGGCATCTGTTGTCCATGTGGGGGGGCGGGGGGCAGGGAGAGCAGGCGATCGGCGCTATGTTTTCTTTGTGGGGACGGACGGTGTGGGACAGGAAAGCCCACCGAGTCCTAATTTTAGGAGGAGACGGGAGACTTTACTGGGCCCTGGTTTTACTTCCTGGCATAGGGCTGCATCACCTCTGGAAGCTTTCTCCAGCCTCTAAAGGATGGTGTTTGTTTAGCTTCTGTTGTTCTAGCTTGGTGTTTAAAAAAAAAAAAAAAATCTTGTTAATGAAGCACCTTGTCTTTGAGGGAAAGAAAAAAAAAACCTGCAACCAAGCAAGCATGGACATTTTCAGATCGTTTTGCATTTGTCTTTTCTTTCTCGGGGTACAGACCAACTACAAAGGCAGCCTTCGGGAGGAAACAGGCAAAAGACCTCCTAATACTATTGAAATGGATGGAATTATAAGTAGCTCCGAAAAACTAGTTAATATTTTACTGGGGAACAGTGCCAGAGATGGGGGTGGGGGACTGCCAAGAGTAGGGCTGTGTGTGAAATAGCTGTTCCATCTGCCTTAGGGGACGAAAAGAAGCCGTTCTCTGTGGAAATAAATTTAAGCAAGAATCCTTATAAAGCTCATGGGATTTGTCTGCCCACCGAGGGCCCAGTTCCCCAAGAACATACATACAGGAATGATTGTGGCAGGAAGGGCTAAGCGGTGGGTGTAGGCCTGGCTCATAATGGGGGTTCTTGTTCCCTCGCTGGGCTTGACATCTTTCTTTCTCCCTCTGGATTTAAATGGCTTCTCAGACCGAGAGGCACTGCCTGTGCCCTGGATTCAGAAGGTACACGCCTCCTTGGGAAGCAAAGGCGAGAGACAGCGGCTCACCCTCTCTCTCTCTCTCTCTCTCTCCCTCTCTCTCTCTTTCTGCATCTGCCGGGAGAGCCGCAGCTGGTATTTTTCCACAGGCCTTTTCTGCGATCTCAGGGCCTAGTTTTTCCCAGCCAGGCCCAGAGTCCGAGAGAGGGTTAATAGGCAGGAAGCTGAAGGCATTGCAGACTAATACGGAAGTCAGATTTTTGTTTAACTGACAGGTTTAGCAGGCCTCAGTGGTGGGGGAGGGGGCCGGGAGGGGAAGGGAAGTTTGTAGGTCTAGGCATGTGGCCTGCTAGGAGCGCATTTGGCTTTTCTTAGGGTAAGGACGGACAGGGGGGCCCGTTGGCATCCTGGCAGGGAGGCAGGAGCCCATTTTGGTTTTCCTTTGAGTCCTGGCCGAGGGGGGCGAGAAGTTAGATTCTCGGCCCGGGAATGGCCGGCTCTCTGGCCTGCTTTTCCAGGAGGCGTTTTGACAATGACTATGCAAACCTGACCATTCTGTTCCCCTCCTCTGCTCAGCAGCCCCGATCCCCTGTCCCCCCCCCAGGAGCCAGGGCTGCCCTTCAGCGATTTCTTGGGGGTGGGGTGGGGGGCTCGCCTGTCCTCTTTCCCCCTCAGCTCCTCAGAGGCCTTCCTCCAACCCCTCTTGCTTGCGTGCCCCCTTGGCTGCTTTCCTGGGGCTCCCCACTCCTCGGCTTTGCTTCCCACCCCCCATCCCCCGCGGGGCGGGGGGAGGAAAACCATCCTGCTGGACTGTTCTAGAAAAGGGCCAGGCTCCCTCCCAGCCGAGAGCCGCTTCTGTGGGGGCAGGTGAGGGTGAGCCCTTGCAGCTCACCCCAAAAACTCCCTTCCCCGTGGCATCCGGGCCTCAGGCTTTGCTGGAGCAGGTCAGGCTGGCTGCACTGGTTTGCCCGTGCCGGGAAACCCAGCCAGGGTGTGGGAGAAGTGCGTCTGGGGGCCCCTTTCCCAAGTTTTTCTTGCTGCAAAAGGCCTAGCTTAGCCTGTCTTTTTCTATGCACAGGATGGCTCTTGGCTCACCAGAGCCTCACAAAGATAATCGCTCAGGAAGTGTTTCAGCCAATCCCGGGCGGCCTTACACTCCGATTTGCCGGGGCAGCCAATCGGGGATGAGCTTTTATTAGGCGGCCAGATCATCAAGCCGAAGTGCCAAACCCTTTTTCTGTGAGAACTAGGAGCCTGTCCTCCATGTTTTATAAGTATTGACATTACACAGTGTTAACAATGCATCCACAGAGGTAAGCTGGACTTTTTAACCATCTTTTCTCCCCCTCCCTCTGAGACATCCGAATTGTGGGCGAGCAGTGTGATTTCTCTGTGGCTGGCCGTGCCACACTCACCCCCACAGCACTTAGGTTAACTTGGAACTGTTTAGAGAGAATTTTTTTGCTTTCTTGGGTCACATGGCTAAGTAGCCATTAAACTGGCAAAGGCCTGGCACACCTTTTCTTCCACCAGGACATGGTGTTTCTGGAATAGTTTGAAGCTAGATCCTGGAATGCCAAAAAAGAAGCTTTTTTTTTTTTTTTCTTCCCTTTTTTTTTTTTTCTTTTCCTCCTCTCCTTCTCTCTCTCTCTCTCTCCCTCTCTCTGAGCAGTCCCCCCCCCCCCCTGCACTATTGTCTTCTCTTGTGTCACATGCCTGCTGGGGGAAGGAGAGCTCATGGCAGACAGCACAGCAGGCAAGTTTACCTCTCCAAAGAGGTTCTGGGAAGGCTCGAGTAAGTTCTGACAAGAGAGGACGTGTGTTTTAAAAAGAACCAAGCCCTGAGCAGAGCAGTGCTAAGGAGAGCTAGCTCCTGGGGCCTAGGTGGGTGGGAGTGAGTCTCTACATGGTCTTTTCTCTCCCTACAGGGTTTCCTCACTTGAAACTACATTGTTCAGCCTTTTTTCCTGACTTCTGTTGATACAGAGTGTTCTTCTGCAAGCCAGCCTACAGCCAGCAAATGTTTCTGAAAGTGTTTTCTAGGCTTTGGAGGAAGTTTTTGGAGTAGGGATGGGGATGGGGGGGGGGGGGGATGTGTGTAGAGGGGGAGGGAGGTTGGACAACATCCTGCAATAAATCTGTGAGGACTCGTTTCGAATCCCTTAGCTTTCTACTTTGCATGATTTTCAATGAACTCATGTATCTTTTATCCTTGTTTTCATTTTCCTCTCCCTCTCTTACATTGTATCATCCTCTGTCCTCCTCTGTGATGGAGTGCAGAGGAAATAAAATCATGTCTGTGGCTCATGACAGCATTCCATATTCAGTTGTTGGGTTGTGTTGTTGTTGTGTGTGCGTGTGTTTAATAATCCCATGTAACTGTTTAAAAAAAAAAAATTTCCTTTTTGATCAAGTCCCAAATCTGCCAGCCTGTTCTCTCTTCTTAACTGTGGAAAAATGAGACGGTTGCTTGAACATTTGTTGGGTAAGTAAAGCAAATCCATTTCCTCTGTGACCATGTATAAAGAGTTTGGCGGACGTTTGGGGTCTGTTTGTGACAGAGGGTCTTGCCTACAGCAGTTGGGGGGCTTTTCATTAGCAGGAACCAAAGAAGGGCTTTTTAATGGTGTCTTGATTTTAGGTGACTGTTTGAATTCCACTGTTTTTCCTGATAACCTGCTGCTAGGATTGGAGATCACACTTCCTGTTTACCCTCAGACAGGGGAGAAATGTTCAGTTCATTGTGACTTGGGAGGAGACCTTTAATTGGGATTGTTTGGATATTAGCTAGGACTCTGGGTAGGTGATCTGCTTGTGAAATGTAACAAAAAGTGCTTCTTCTTAGAGGCACAGAGCCCTAAACCTTGGTGAGGCAGCAGCCTGGGGTGGGGGTGGGGATGGGGGTGGGGGTGGCAGTATTAATGTTTTGGGAGACTTACTTGTAGTGTAAAATCCCACCCACCACCAAACTTGGTTTGGTTCAGGACTGCTCACACTGCACAACAGATTTGGCCTTTTCCCCAGCCTGACCCCACACATCTGTATGCTTGCTCGCTTTTACTTAGGATTTGTTTCTCACTTCTTACACTTCCCCTGATCTCTTAATGCTGCAGCTGGAACTTAAGAGTGAAAAAAGTGGACTGTTTAGCGTTAGCTTCAGAATTTACCCCGAAGTTCAGCACACAGATTTCCCAGCCTGAAGACCAGTCTAGCAATGACTGTAAATGCTGGAAATATATTCAATTGTTGTGTGACACCCAACTTTATGGAGTCCGTGATCTTTTTTTTTTTTCCCTTTCAGTTCAGCGTCCAGCCACCCGCCCACCTTGTAGCATCAGTTGGAAAAGGGCTCATTTAATAACGAGAAATGTACCAATTTCTAAGTTAAGGAAAGGCTGTGTAAGGCCAGCTTTTTAGAGTTAAGACGTGCAGGCAGTTAATGATGTTATGCACATAAAACTGAATAGTGCTACCACCCCGCACAAATAAGTCCAGACACTTAGCTATTTTCTTTGTTCTTATCTTCTGGCTGTAATGGAAATTACATATTGAGGTTCTTGTGGCCTCCCTAGAAGTAATATCTAATCACAAGACTCCTGGTTTGGTGCCTTCGACGTTTGCATAATGGTGTGTTTGTTGGACTGGAAGAAAACCTAAGGGCAAGGCATTCATCCTCTAAAAGCTCCAAGGTCTGTTTTCAAATGTGCAGCCCCAGCAGGTTCCCGGCCCTGGACCAGGCTGGCCACTTTCCTCTGGTGCTGTGGCCACCACCAAGCATGAGTCTGTAAAAAGTTAATTGTTTCCAAAGTAGCTTATTTTCCAGGTTCACTAAGGGGGAAAGAAAGAAATGTCTGCATTGCAGCAGGACTAGGTAGGGACAGCAGTGCTGGCTTACAGAGCAGCCCAATGGGGCTCCTCTCTGCAGCTTTGAACCAATAGACTTGGAGGGAAGGTTACAGATTGACAATTGGAGTGGCCAGACTGAGACCGGGCCTTCTGGAAGTTTCTACCATCTTTGTTCCTTTTAGGAGAAGCTGATCCGCCAAGCTGAAGAGTCTCCTACATTCCATTCCTGGGGCATTCCCTCCCCCTCCCTTGTTCTTTTTCACATCAAGGTAGAGTGATCTTTCTGCCACGGTTATAAATTTCAGAGGGAGGTGCGGAACTTGGGTTGTTTTCCTTTTTCCTTCTGCCTCCTCAGTCCCCAAAGAGGACGCACAGCTGCGAGGAACAAACACGGACACACTGGAGCTGATTCTTCTCTCTCTCTCTCTCTCTCTCTCTCTCTCTCTCTCTCCCTTTTTTTTTTCCTTCAAGACCCTCCAGGATGGATTCACTTTCTGCTTTGGGAAATTAAGTGGCATTCACGTGGGGGAGGGGGAGCGAGTGCTTTTATTAGCTCCAGAAAATGGTCAGTGTTCCGTCTGTAACTAGGAATTAATTATATATAATCACTCAGTAAACTTTCTACAGAGTTTTTCTAATGGCTGCACAAGAACATAGTTAGCCTGTTGGAGCGGAGTCCGGTTACTTTTATAATTAACAGCCCAAAGATTTGAGTCAGAAAGAAAGAAACAATGGGGCCTCTTGGATTATAAATTAGGGATGAAAACAATGGCTTTTTCTTTCTTTCCTTCTTTCTTTCTTGTAACCCCTTTTCTTTTAAACAAAACATTCCCCCCTTTTCTTTCCCTGGGAGAACAGTGGGGAAACTTCTTCAGGTCTTAAGTGGGGGGGGGCGGGGGAGACGGGGTCCCTTTTTAAAAAGCCAGGATGACAGTAACCCAGAAAACCCTGGAGGCAAAGGTAGGTTTTTAAAAAGTCCAACCACCTCGAAATGTGTGATCTCTTTGTTTCTTTGGCCTTCTTTTCTCCTCCTCTCCTGTGGCAGAGGCAACATTTGTCAGCCGAGAGGCCCTAGGTCTGGCTTTGCCTCTGTCTGGTTGACCCTGAAAAGAAAGATAACGTGCACAAGTGTCTTCGCCACCCCGCCGCAGAGGTTTAGAAAGGGCATCCGTGTAGAAGTCCTCTCTCTCCTGGTTCATAAACGCGAAACAAGTGAGGATTCACCCTTGGCTGGGTCGCTGAGGCTGGGCTGCCCTTCCCCCCACTCCCCACTCTCCTTACAGATAAACAAGCAGGCGGGAGCCATGTCAGCACGCAGCTAAGCGTCGCCGCTAGGCTGTCCCTCCTCATCAAGATTACCTACCTACCGGCCGGCGAGGAGCCAACCACCCGTCCTTGCCCCGGCACAGCCTTGGGCACCATGCCCTCCTTTCTCCCCTGGAGCTACAAAGCAGTCACCTTGAAACTCCCCACTCAGCACCAGAGTTGCGAGGCCAATTCTCAGACCTGCAACAGTAAATTTACATTATCCACTATGAGGCTGTTCGTTCGGCCTCTGAAAGCGGGTTTTGCAAAACCCATTGTTAATTTTCAGGGCTCTGTTGGGGGTGGACAAAAATCCGATGTGTGAGTATCCCGTGCATTGGCTAAGGGCACTGTTTGTCGTTTTGCTCTGCAGACTCAGATTGTCTTTCCTGGAGGTTAACTGTCTTAGGACTGGCTGGGGATTTGGTGGCCGTTTTCAGGCTTATTAAACAGCCTTTTTATTTTACCTTGGCCTCAGACAGGGGTGTGGCCCTTTGGCTTGGCTTTTCAGGTGACTGCTGTCCTTGAAACACTTTCATTTTACCTAGCTCCTTTTTGGTAGGGATGCAAAGCTGGTTTGTGATGTATCCAGAAGGGGGAATGGGCTTCCTCCCCCCCTCCCCAGCTTGCTCCCTTTTAGCATCTTTGCATTTGTACGGACACCTGTCTGTCGGCAGTTGACGGCTCCTTAGGGCTGCGTCATTCCTAACCTCCCACCCAGCTAATTTGAGGGCCAGGGGGCCTCACCTCAGAGCCTCATGTTTGGAGGCTCAGGCTCTAAAAGGAAAGGGTTTTCCTTAGGAACCTGTGACTTCACAAACTCCCCCTGTCATTGCAGATTTTTTTTTTAAGCTTCTAAACGTTGGGTTGTTGGTGTCCTTTGGTTGAGCTTTTCCTAGTTCAGATATTTAGGAAGGTGGCTTTGAAACTAGCAGGGCTGCTTAAACAGGAGCTACAGCTATTGAACAAACTGCTACCATTTTAGCTTCAATACAGGAATGAGGCAGTGTTGCAAGACGCCATTTTAAGAATCCTGCATAAATAGCTTAGCTACCGATGACTCTGCCTGTTTTAGGTGAGTGCTTATATAAATAAAGCTGCTCTGCTAACCATTCCCTCCCCCCCCCATTTAAAAAAATTAATTGCAGATTTAGGGAAGCATGGTTTTCTTATTTTGATGTTCACATTTTGTGATCTAGAAGAGGAAGATGTTGTGTCTTGGGGATTACATTTTTCTTACAGCCTGGACCAGTTTGGGATTTTGAATGAAAGTAAAAACCTAAAGGAAAAGCCCTTCCGAATGATGCATGATTCTTGAATTGCTGTGCGATGATCCCCATCTGTAGAACCAGAGTCTTGTGCATGCTGGTTATATATTCTAGATGGGTTAGATATTCTTGGTTAAAAAGTCAAATAGTAGGGGCACTTGGGGAAAAGAAAGATCTGGGCATTGTGTATCCAGGCTTTTTTTTTTTTTTTTTTTTTTTCCTGTCAAAACTAGATGTTTGCTCTTTTTCTTTCTCTCTCTCTTTTGGAAGTGTGGAGGGGATGGCATTCCTGGGAATTACGGACCAGCCTTGAGTCCTCAGAATTAATAATCAGAAGGCTTAAAACATCCTGGAGGTTCAGCGCTTCATATTCAACTTTTTAATTCCTCTTTTCCAGTGCATGCAGGTTAAGAAGTCAGGTTTTCTTACTCGGGCACTGGGGGAGAAATCTTTTATTCTTTCTGGGACCGGATGGGAAAGTCTTGGTTGTATTTGCAGAAGCTGCTGCTGTTTCTTCTTTAATTGCCTGAAATGTATCAGTTTGTGAAATCCACAGGCAAGTGACTTAGGGTAAATGTGAGCGAAAGAGGTGGTAACGGTGGGAACATATATGTCCTATACAACTAGTTGACGGTGTATTTTCCTGTTGGGGTGAAAGGCTATAGTTGGGGTTTTCAGCTAATTTTTTACCCTTTTCTTTAGCTGGCCCCCTGCCTCCTCAGTGGACCTTAAAAAAAAAAAAAGTAATGTCAGTTTTAAACAAGGACTTGTTGTTCCATTGTTTTTGATTTAAATAATCGGGGTTGCTGGAAGCTAGCAGATAGGAAAGATGCTGTATATTTTTTAAGACTTTCATGTGTTAATGACAAGAGTTCAAAGTCTTTTCTCCGGGTGCAGCTGGCTTTTCTTTTTAACAATTAGTATTTGACTTTTTTTTTTTTCTCCTCCAAATGACTGAACAGTTTTTAACCTAAATTGACCACGGTCTGTGGGGGGCATTCAGACAGGTACAGAGCTTTTGATGTAATATTCATAATTTTCCCCCTAACAACATACTGGTGCTTAACACTAAACCAAAAAAAAAAAATAAAATAAAATAACAAAACAAAACAGAACAACAACCAAGAAAACTGAGATCAGTGGTGTAGAAAAAAGGAAGTCCCTTTAGATGTGGCTATTCAAAATGACTCATTTTGCATTCTGGTCTTTGCTCTTGTAAATGAAGTTTTTTCCCTTTTAACGCATAGACACTGCAATTTCCTTTAGTCAAATGCAAGTTATTGTATGTCTGTGTGCGTGCAAGTACGTGCACGGGCTCCCTTTGAAAGGGTGGCTTGCTGATCTGCGAAAAAGATGGGTTTTCTGAAATCATGCTTAAAATCCTTGGCTGAAGCTGGTGGTGCTACTGGTAAAGTGGGGTGATTATGGTGCCCACTGGTAATACTTGGAAAGATCAAGATAAAACAACTTCACTCCCCCCCCCCCCCCCCCCCTTCTGCAGCAGCAAATAGCCACCACATAACTAGTTTGCATTTTCCTAGCTTCTCAGCAGCATCCCTGCCTGAAGTACTCTGCGCCTCTGGGCTGTAGGAGGCCAAATAATTGTTCTCTTGAATGCAGTCCCTCCTCCATGATCAATACACCTTTGAATGTTTTCATCACCGCAGAAATCCTTCAAGTGGGTTTTGGGGGCTCTATTCTGCATAATCATTTTCTCACTGTACGTTTTGGTTGGATCCCAGCTGAGTGTTTTCTCTGTCACTCAAAATAGGGGATCAGTGGCAGTAAGTTTAGGATTTCACAGACTTCATGCTAGAGAGGGAAACAGATTCTAGTTGCTAGAAAGATCAAGGTTGCTGTTTGTTCTCTTTGGGTTGATCAGCTCAACTCAGATCATCTCTGAGAGCTGCTCTGGGTATTTTATGCAAATATATTTCCAGGCACCCCAAGCAAGAAACTGTCAGCAGTATCCATTTGGACAATATGTGTGTGGTTGCAGGCAGAGTGTCTGTGTTTCCTCCCTGTTGAGAATGTCCGTCTCTGAAGTTGGGAGTAAAAAAGTAAATGTGCTGAAATCACCTTCCACAAATCACCCTGGAATATTGCATGTTAGTGAAGTGTTTACATCGAAGAGTCTGTTTTTGATGGAAACCGTTTGTGACAACATGTCCGTTGTTTCTTTGGTGAATTTGTGTCGTGGGCTTTCTCTGCAGATGCTGTAAGTGAAATTGTTAATAGGGTTCTGTATCAGTGAGCAAAGTGTGTTAATATTCCAACCAATTTTAAACTACCTCTCTTTATTCTCTCTGCTGGGACTAGTTAAGTTTGAGGTGTGCAAGTTCTTCTAATTTTATTCTGGGCCATAATTTCTTCCTTTCTGTCTGGTTCTTACCCTGAACCCTCTTCCCTTACCAGACATGGCCCTCTCCTAAGTCCATTTCTGTTGATCCTGAGGTTCCAGGCCATTTTGGACTCCTCCTTTGTCCCGTCACCGTCTCAGGCCACAGAACACAGAAGGGACATTCTGATCCTTCCTCTCTCACTCAGCCTTCCCCTCCAGTCCTGGCTTTGAGTCTTCCAAATGGAAAATTCCAGCCATGTCAATTGGTGATGCACCCATTTCTTCATGGTGAACCACAGACTGATGGGATTGCAGCTAAAGTACTTGCTCGGATTCTTATCACTTCATGGTCACCCTGAGTGCTTGGGAAGTTCCAGCACCTCAAACATTTTGCACCTACTAAAGCAGAACTCTACTGGCTTGCCTGGGAGAGGTGTGTGTGTGTGTGTGTGCGTGCGTGCGTGTGTGTGTGTGTGTGTGTGTGTGTGGTTGCGGAACACATGAAATGGTCTGCACTCTGTTCAACAGGAGTTCCAGCCGAGAGAGTGAGAGAAGAGTCTGGTAGACCTTCCCAGCCAAGGGGACTGCTCCCCCCCAACCCCCAACTCAGCCTGTCTTTTAAATAATCCTTCCTCATTCCACTTTTGTGGTGGGGGATAATTAGTCACAGCTCAAGAGTGCTGAATGCTTTGTCTGAGCCATGCCTGCTACTGAGAGGAACATCCAGGGGATGGGAGTGTGGGTACCCCAAGCCTAATTCCTGGGACCAGTGCTAGTGGTTTGAATGAATGTTTGGAGACCAGGCCTTTTGCTTCTAACCTGGGCATATTTTTTCACTTTGCAATTTCACCTATATATTTTTTTCACGTTCCTGCCTCCTCGAGAAATCCTAAGATTTAGCCGAGAGGTCTGTGTAATGCTCCCTGCCTTGCAGAATTCAGAGATCAGAACTCAGGGTACCCTGTGAACTACCTCTAACCTGAACCCAGTGTTAACAACAAGAAACTTGTTTACTTGTTGGCTGGGTTCTCATTGGCCCTCAGGGGCAGATTGTAATTGTGTGTCTAAAAAAAAAAAATTTTTTTTTTTTTTTTTTTTGCATCCCCCAACAGCATGACAACTGGAATAGTAATTTGACTTAAAAAAAGAACAACCTAGTGGTTTGAAAAACCCCTTTAGGAGTCTTAACACTTTTGTTTGAAATCCAACGTGGGTTTCTTTCCCCCCCACCCCCCCAGCCCTGTATAAGGATGGGGGATTGGCTTAAATGTGGGTTTGTTGTTAGAACTTCTAAATAGCCGCCCCCATGGGGCAAGTTCTCAGTCTACCTAAACGTGAACCTAATTTGCTCTGTTTCAGCTTGGCTGAAGAGGAAATAAAAACAGAACAGGAGGTGGGAGAGGGCATGGATATCTCTACTCGCTCCAAAGGTGAGTAAAAATCTTGTATTATCTATTCCAGAGCAGAGGAGGAAATTGGAATTTCTTTTTCTAGTTGTTGTAGTGCAGCGAAGTGTGGCTTTCGGATCCGAGGCTGTAACACTCCTCTGATTTTGAGAGGAGGAACCTTTGATGGATGGACCTAATTTGTGGAGATTTCCCCTCCTTTTGATTCCCTTTCCCTTGTGTGTCTGTATAGGTAAACCGACCTGTCCCAACAGTAAATTTTATGTGTGTGTCATGACTGAGGGGGAGGGGCTGGCTCCTCTCGGCAGGGTGACTTTCAGGAATTCAGAATTTAAATAAGGCATGTTCTAGAAGCAATGGGAGTACCCAGCTGCTGCTGGGTTTCTGATTTTAATAACAGGCCTCTTTGGAATCACAGAAGTGAAACAGAGTTGGCCCACTTCATTGAAAAACGGTGGTCTTGGTTAGAGATACAGAGGAAATGTAGGACTTTCTGGAATGCTGGGGCCAACCTTTGCATTTAGGACAAAATTTAGCAAATTAGAGCAACCTTGGGTTTATGTTTTAATTCAGAGTCCTGCATTAGACTCTCCAAAATCTTCTAATTGTGAGATTGGTGCTTTTCATTTGGTCTGTGTGAGATTGTACAAGGCTTCCCAGAAGAAAGTAGTTATTCACTTTTGCCTTAAGGGTGTTTTTATGAATGAGCTACTGCGATGTTTTCCACATCTTTGATTGATGAAAATGCTAATCTACAAACTTAATGGTTGTACCAAGGTGGTGTTATTCCTTCAACAAGTCATTGAATGTCTGCTCTGAGCTGAGGGTTATAGGGGAGGTGAGAAAGGCTGGAGAGGTTATTGCAGGCTGCCAGGAAGATTCTAGATCTTTCTAGACTCCAGCTAGGGAGCATAAGAGGAAGTGGCTCCCTAGAGGCACCTGAAAATCAAAGCTTATTTTTATAAGATACCCCTGTCATTTTGGGCAAAATGAGGGTCAGATAGTGACTCTGGAAGTGGAAGCTGGCCGTTGTTGGGGCTATGCCTGACAGATGGGGGGGGGGGCCAGCATGGTTCAGGGGTGGGGATGGTGAGGAGGCCAGGCTGCTTGAGTGTGCCTGGGGGTTGGAGCAGACCCAGGATTTCGGGAGGTTGGGCCTAGTCTGCGGGGCCCTTCATCAACCCCCTCACCCCCTGCCATCCCTGTCCTGGGCTAGCAGCACCTATAATGGTATGGAGAACTGTGGGGGAGTTTTGAGCAAGTTTTCAGAACTTTCCTGAAGAGGTGTTTTGAGACGGTTGTTGATGAGGGAGCCTCTCCCAGTTCCCTTGTGGTCAGAATGGAACGTGTGGAGAAAGCCCAGAGAATGGGTCCGGGTAGGGTGGGGGGTGGGGTGGGTCAGGGTGGGGGGTGACTTTGTCCTCACTAAGCTCTTCACCTGCACAGTTTTCATTCTTTGTGCCTCCACGTTCTTATCTTTATTTATTTATTAAAAACAATTTTTTTGTGTTTATTTTAGAGAGAGACAGAGCATGAGCGGGGGAGGGCAGAGAGAGAGAGAGAGGGAGACACAGAATCCTAAGCAGGCTCCAGGCTCTGAGCTGTGAGCACAGAGCCCGACGTGGGGCTTGAACTCATGAACCGTGAGATCATGACCTGAGCCAAAGTCGGAGGCTTACCCGACTGAGCTACCCAGGCACCCCCACATTCTTATCTTTAAAATGGGATGTTGGATAAGATTCTGAGATTCCTTCCACCTTGGGCATTTCTTGTAGAAATAATGCTTACTGACAGTTTGTACCAGGAGTCTTTTCTTGTTGAGCTTTCTTCCAGTCCCCTTAGGAGGTGGCAAGTGTTGTTCCCACTTTGCAGATGAGGACACTGAGGCTCTGAATGACAGCATCTCACAGGGAGCAAATGTAGGATGTGGTCGAACCGAGGCGAGGCTCTGCCACCAAGGAGGCTCTTTCTCCCTGGACACTCCGCGCCTGGAATGTCCCATAGCCTCGTTGTGGAGACTTTTCCAAAAGCGTCAGACTTGGGGATCGTCAGCCTGGGTGGGAGGCTCACTTTGCTCAGGCCTCCCCACCCCTTACCTTCTTTACAGACCTCCTGGGGGCTCCCACATCTTCACCAGGTTGCGTCTCCAATGACTGTGGCGCCTGAAGTGGTCACTCTGGGGCTCTCATTGCACCACTCTGGCCCTGTCCCTGCAGCAGCTAGGGCGCTCTTAGAAAACAGGTCAGATCTTGCTCATCTTGCTAACTCCTTCCACTGACCTCCCAGTGCCCCCAGGCTCCAGTCGGAGGTCGCCATGACCTACCTACCTGGGTCAGGCCACCTGCCTTCTTGAATCCTGTGACCTTCTGTTCCCCTCTACCGTTTCTCTCCCTGACTCTGTTTGAGCAGCCCTGCCTCCTTCCCCTCCGGTCCCTCTTGGGGCCCCGTGTGTCCCGTGTCCTTCGCTGGGAACATGCTACTCTGGGTCTTGCTGGCTATTTCTCATCTCTCAGATTGATCTCAGACGTCCTTTCCCGGAGGCCTTCGGGGTTTATCCAGTTCAGAGGAGCCATTCCATCATTTTCTGTTATATTTTTAAAAGTGGTGTCTAATTTTAGAGCAGTTTTAGATTTCCGGAAAGTTGGGAAGACAGCGACAAGTGTTCCCGTGTCACCCCTCCTACTCCCCACACGCATACCTGCACACGCACCCAGATAGCTTTTCCCCATTATTAACATCATACGTTAGCATGGTGCATTTGGCACAGTTAATGAATCTATAAGTTTGTACTTTGGCTTCCCTTGGTTTTTCTGCGGACGTCGCTTTCCTGTTCTGAGATCCCACCCAGTAAACCGGGTTATGTGTAGTTATCGTGGCTCCTGGTCTCCTCTTGGCTGTCCCAGTTTCTCAGACTTTCCTTGTTTTTGATGACCTTGATAGTTTTGAGGAGTACTGCTCAGGTATTTTGTGGACTGCCCCTCGACTGGGATTTATCTGATGTTTCCCCTATAACTAGACTCTGGTGGGCTGGGATTGCAAGCTTTGGGGGAGGAGGACCACAGAGTGAAGTACTGTTTTCATCACATCCCATCAAGGGTACATGTTACCGATGTGGTTTATGGCTGGTGACGTTGATCTTGACCACCTGGCTGAGGTCAGGTTTGTTAGCTCACCACCCTCTTGTGCTATACTCTTTATTAATGAAATCATGAAGCCCACCCACACCTAGTGGGTGGTGAGTATACTCTACCTCCTTGAGGCCAGAGCATGTACACAAATTATTTGGAATTCTGTATGAGAGTTATTTGTTACTTCCCAGTTTTTTGTTATTCAGTCATTTATCACAGCACGGACTCAATTATTATTGCTATTAAAAAAAATTCCTTATTTATTATTTTTTCTAAAAGTTTATTTATCTTTTAAAAAAAATTTTTTTTAATGTTTTTATTTATTTTTGCGACAGAGAGAGAGAGAGCATGAGCAGGGGAGGGGCAGAGAGAGAGGGAGACACAGAATCAGAAGCAGGCTCCAGGCTCTGAGCTGTCAGCACAGAGCCTGATGCGGGGCTCGAACCCACAGACTGTGAGATCATGACCTGAGCCGAAGTCGGACGCTTAACTGACTGAGCCACCCAGGCGCCCCTAAAAGTTTATTTATCTTGAGAGAGAGGGAGAGAGAGAATGTGAGAGTAAGTCGGGGAGGGCCAGAGAGGGAGAGACAGAATCCCAGGCAGGTTCCGCAGTGGCAGTGCAGAGCCCAGTGTGGGGCTCGAACTCATCAACCGTGGGATCGTGACCTGAGCCGAAATCAAGAGTCGGACGCTTAACCAAATGAGCCACCCAGGGGCCCCTAAAATTTATTTATTTTTGAGAAATAGGTGGAGAACGAGAGGGAGCACAAGCGGGGGCGGGGGTGGTGGTGCAGGCAGAGAGAGGGAGAGTGAGAATCCCAAGTAGGTCCTGCACTGGGACTTGGGACTTGATCTCACAAATAACGAGATCATGACCTCAGCCGAAATCCAGAGTGGGACGCTTAATGGACTGAGCCACCCAGACGTCCGTGGACTCGTTTATTTTAAACCTTGGGTTGTAGTCCGATACTTCTTAGTTATTTTGTTGATCAAGATGTTCTAGCTTTAGGAGGTGTCTGGCTGGTGCAGTTGGTGGAGCGTGCAACTCTTGATCTCGGGGTTGTGAGTCCAAGCCCCACCGTGGGTGTAGAGATTATTTAAAAATAAAATCTTCAAAAAAAAAAAAAATGTTCCAGCTTTGGCCATTGAGTACTCTTTCAGGTGATGCCTGTGTCCCTTTGACATCAGGGGGGTTTGTTTGATTGACTGAACCCTTAATTACTTTTGGCCACTACAAGATGCGCTAGGCTCATCTTGCATATTTTCCGCCCCGTCCCTAGAGTTAGCCATTTCCCCAGGGCACTCTGGTTCCTTTTATTGGAGAGTAGCATTGGAAACCAAGCTCTGGGTCCTCAGTGTGCTTGTTGCTATGGAGATGTCTTTTTTTGTCTTTTTTTGGTCCTCTCGGCCGACAGAGCAAGGAGACCGTGTATGCTGACCCGTATGTATACACACATCTATGAAGATTTCCCTCTGTGTCTATGTTAAACTAAACATGAGTTTGTACGCTTGTCTCAAATTGTGATCCATGGCCACGTGGATCATTCCAGACTTCTCCCCTCTTGTCTATAACTTTTTCACTCCCGTACTGAGAAAGCTGTCTCTCACCATCTGCCATTTGGTTACTATTTTCTGGTCCATTTTAAATCTTATCATTGATGTACAGCTTGGTGAACTTAAACACTTGTGGGACCACAACCCAGATCCAGAGACTTGATCATTTATGGTGTTCCAGAAGGTTCCTCAAGCTCATTCCAGAGTTTTTTCATAATCCTTGTTCATGACCTTGTACTTTTTTTTTTTTTTTTTAATGTTTATCTATTTTTGAGAGACAGATCGAGTGTGAGCAGGGGAGGGGCAGAGAGACAGGGGAACAGAGGACCCAAAGTGGGCTCTGTGCTGGCAGTAGTGAGCTCTATGCAGGGCCTGAACCCACGAACCGCGAGATCATGGCCTGAGCCGAAGTTGGACGCTTAACCGACTGAGCCATCAAGGTGCCCCCTTATTTATTTGTTTATTGATGGTCTTCTCTGCTGAAATGTAGTCTCCTTCTCTCCCTAGGTCCTAGACCGCTTATGCTCAACCACCCCTTCCGTTTGAGAAGCTGGGAAGGGTGGCTTAGAGGTTTAAAAAACCTCTTCTGGAGCCACACTCCCTGGGTTCACACTCTGGCCTGCCCCCTGCCTAGCTGGGTTATTCTTTGTGGCTCAGTCTCCTCTTATCCACGGGGAGGGTAAAGCCAGAGAGTCGTGGTGAAGGATTAAATTTGCTCACGTACACAGGGCGCTCAGAACTGGGGCATGGCACGTGCTCAGAAATGTTAGCCAGGATTACATCCAGCAGGAAGAGGGATGAGCTTGGATTGATAAGCCTGTCAGGTGAAAGCCCTACTTACCACGTTCTATGACTTCCCCCAGTTAGAACCTCTGGGGAAGGGGGTGTGGAGACAGATGGGGAAACCAAGCCCAGACTGTGAGGAATTGTAGGCTTCCCGACAGGCAGGCTTGGGATAGGGTTGCCATCCTCTGGGCCTCTATGACATTTGAAGAAAGCTCGTCTGTAGCCAGTTTGGCCTGATTTCCCCAGGGCCTTTGGGGCCCTTGCTGTGGTGAGGAAACCATGAGCGGGAATGGAAGGGGTCACCTTGTTTTGAGGGAGACCTTTCTGCCCTCCCAGGGACTGCCTTGGATGGCTTTCTTTGTGTGGAACCGAGCTCCTGTCTTCCAGGGTTGGGTGGCCAGGTGACTGGCTGCTCTTGTGTCTAGAGCCTTGGGTCAGGTGAATAAGTTGCATTCACAGAGGCCTGAAGTTACACGACTGGGTTGCTCAGGTTCTTTTTCTTTCTTTTTTTCATGTTTATATATTTATTTTGAGAGAGCTCGTGAGCGAGTGGGCGAGGGGCAGAGAGAGAGAGAGAGAGAGAGAGAGAGAGAGAGAGGGAGAGAATCCCTAGCAGGCTCCACACTGTCAACACAGAGCCCAGTATGGGGCTCGATCCCACAAACCATGAGATCATGACTTGAACTGAAATCGAGAGTCCTTGGACACCCAATAGACTGAGCCACCCAGATGTCCGGCTCAGATTCTGAGAGCTGAGGTCAGCGTGGTCAAAATGGCGTGCTTGAAAGGGCTGACCGGGACAAAGGCTTGTCTCTCCTTTCACTCCTAATTATCTCTCAGTCCACGGTGGGATGATTTGGATCCATCGGACATGTACTTAGTTCTCCAGCCTGCTTTTCTTGTGGTTTGGGAAATTCAGTGCTTCAGTCCCCAAACGACATCACTCGGTCGGTCACTCGGTTGGGCTTTTTTGGTTGTGAGCCGTGGAAGTCGGTTCTAGTGGGTTGGAGCAGGAAAAGGATGGGCTGGAAGGGGGTCACTTGGCTCATGGGGTTGATGGGAAGGCTGGAGGTCCGGGGCTGCTCTGGGGACAGAGCCGGTTCACAGTCTCCTCAGGGTCAACAGAGGGCAAAGTCCTCTGGGAGAGTCGCTCATCTTGTGTCATGTATCTGCCCTTTGGCCAGGAAAGGGCTGGTGTCTGGACCCCTGAACCCACCACCTGCCCCCACCAGGGAGGAGATAATTCCTCAGGAGCTGATATGGCCACTTGGGCATCTTGAGAAACGACACCATTATTTCCCACTTGCAGGTGGAGAGCAGGCCCTGAACTGTACTCTGCTTGGGAAACTTGGAAACTCCAATAATTGGCTCTCGGTTCTTTAATTCCGTCCCGACATCTAGTCCATATGAGTCTTCAGATTCTCCCGTGACACGTACTCATTTATTAACTGAGTAATTCCCAAGCCAGTCATTGCCATTACCCCCGCCTTGGCATTTACCGGAGTGTTCTAGTTCTCCGGAGACCAAGCTTTCGAGCTTTCAGGATGTCAGGTTGACATTTGTGTCCGAGGATAATGATCTGCTGAGAGATTGGAAGTACCATCTAGATACCAGGTGTGTTTACCTGTTTCGTGTTTTCTGAGTACTTATTAGGTGCCTGGCATTCTATGCAAATTACTTCATTTGACTTTTCTAATCATGCTGTGTTGTTCTGTTACTCCCATTTTACAGTGAAGGAAACTGAGGGGCGGCAGGATTCATGGAGTCGCCAAGTGGAGAACCGGGGTCGGGTTTGATCTTTGAGTTTAAACCTGTGTCCATAGCTGTGAGCTCTGTCCCAAGGATGCCAGGTCAGATGTCTGTAGGTAGATGAGTGAGATTAGCTGGCTGCACCTAGGGGTGCCAGGGCCTTTGAACAGGAGAGTGCCTTCAGTAATATGGGAGGATGCACCCCCCTGACTGCTGACCAGCAGGAATATTGGCTCAACAGTGTTGCCAGGATTTTTCCACCCCCTGTAAGAATGCCTGGCTTTGAAATGTGGTCTGTGCAGGCCGGTTTCTCAAAGACCACGCACGAACCCAACAACACATCTCCGGGTCAGGAGTGGCTTGTCAGTTTGCATTCTCTGCAGGATTTTGGCCACACCGTGTATGACTCAGAGCAAACCCCTCCGAGGCCAGGGATCTGAAGTCTGAAAGATGATGGTCTCCGTGAGTTCACGTCTCCATACAAAGGCTCCCCTGTTCGGGCCGCTTCGCCTCTTGTTCTGCCATTGTGTGCATTCTGCGGTAACGATTGTGGTGTGCGGGTGCCAGGCTGCCGGAGCTGAAATCATTTTTAAAAATGTCTGTGTAATGTCACCCGCACAAGGGAAAGAGCCGCTTGGAAACCGTGCACAGATTCAGCGGAAGCCCGAGATACTAAAATCTTGACAGTATCATTCTTGCTGAGATGTGCCTGGGTTAGGGATATGTTTTCTGAGACAGGATGTTAGAGAATAGACAATTACAGCAATTTGCTAACCAGCCCCAGACCTGAATTAGTACAGGATCCTGGTTCTCACTGTTGTATGTAAATGAAGACTGTCTCACAAAGGGATTGTTTATGAGGATGGCAATGAGATAGAGACCTTCTGTCATTTTTTTTTTTCCCCAAGGAAACTCTTTGAGAAAATATAACCAAAAACATTCTTAAATCACAGTAGGATGCAGAAAATGCTGAGAATTTTCTTTTGAAAAAAAAAAAAATGAGCATCAGTATTTTTAACTCTATTCTGGCTCTCGGATAGCCTGCAGCGGAAGACATTTATTTGTGAGGTAGATAACTACCAGATTGTTCCTCTCCCAAGAAGGTTTAAAACGTCCCAGAACTCTGAAGATGTTGGATAATGACTTTCCAAATGAGAAATCTACCTTCTCTCGGCCAGCGGAGCATCCGCCATGCATCTGTTCATGGGATCCTGTCTCCCCGTCTGTGCAATTTAGTTTTTGTGGTTCACTTGTGGAGAACTTTGTGTTGCCCCCCCCCTTTTTTTGGGGGGGGCATTTTGAATTTTTTTTTTTAAAACGTTTATTTAAAAAAAAATTTTTTTTTTAATGTTTATTTATTTTTGAGACAGAGAATGAACGGGGGAGGGTCAGAGAGAGGGAGACACAGAATCCGAAACAGGCTCCAGGCTCTGGGCTGTCAGCACAGAGCCCGACGCGGGGCTCAAACTCACGGACCGCGAGATCATGACCTGAGCCGAAGTCGGTCGCTCAACCAACTGAGCCACCCAGGCGCCCCGAAACGTTTATTTATTTTTGAGAGAGAGAGGGAGAGAGAGACAGAGCATGAGCAGGGGAAGGGACAGGGAGAGAGGGAGACACAGAATGTGAAGCAGGCTCCAGGCTCAGAGCTGTCAACATAGAGCCTGACATGGGGCTCAGACTCACAAACCGTGAGATCATGACTTGAGCCGAAGTCAGTGCTTAACCGACTGAGCCACCCAGGTGGGTTTTTTTGCCCCGTTTTGAAGCCTGACCCATGCTTTATGTTTATGTGACTGTTGTTATTCTATAAGACTGTGATCTAAGATAGACTGTTTTCAACTTTGAAAAAGAACTGTCTCCTTTTGTTTCTCCAGTCGTTCCAGGTCTGAGGCCTTTTAGAGATCCTGGCTTTTTTTTTTTTTTTCTCCTGAAACTTCCAAATAGGTTTGCTCCCTTGGTGGTTGGTTCTTCACCATCGACCTTCGGGGTTGGGGGAGAGCAAGTTTGGAAAGCCCACGTCTCACAGTGGGAGTTGAGTGCAATATTACAAGGCCCTCCAAACCTCCACCCCAAGTTCCTTCTACCCACCTCCAGCTTTCCTGGGAACCTGGAAACCTGGCATTTCACAGACCTTTAAAAACAAGAACAAAAACAAAAACTTTATTGAGCTATAATTCACATAGTGTACAATTCTCCATTTTAAGGTAGACAGTTCAGTGGTTTTTAATATGTTTAGAGTGTGGTGCAATCGATTTTTAACATTCTCCTCGTCCCAATAAGAAATCCCCCCCCCCATTAGTAATCACTCCCCATCGTCCCTTACCCCAGTCCTGACAACCACAAATCTACCTTCTGTCCTTGTGGATTTACTTACTTTGGTTGTTTTCATCTAAACGAAATCATGATAGCATACGACCTTTTGGGTCTGACTTCTTTTCCTTAGAATAATGCTTTCAAGACCCAGCCACATGGTAGCCTAGATTAGCACTACGTTCCTTTTTATGGCCGAATAATGCTGTATCGTGGATATACCACATTTTTATCATCCACTCATCCGTTAGTAGACATTTGACTTGTTTCTATGTTTTGGCTCCCCTGCATGATGCTGACGTGCCGATTTTGTGTGAGTTTTTGTGTGGGTGTATGTTTTCATGTCTCCTGGTTATAGACATAGGTAGGCGTGGGGTTCCGCGGTCCTAGGGCACTTCTGTTTAACCTTTTGATGGATGCGTCGACTTCTCAACACGTTAAAGTCTCTCCCATGCCTGCATGTTTTCTCTTAGTAGTTCTTCCTGTTTCTGGCCTCTTCTTCCACGCCAGGTTTCTTAGGAGAAGCGTCTTGATTTGTGTCTTGGTGTCCTCACCTGCCCATTTGTCACTTTTGTCACCGAGCTTCCTGCAGACTCCACGTTGCTTTTTCCGGTGGAGGTTTTCGGGACTCATTTACCTTGATCTGACAGAGGTGTGTGGGCCATTGCTGTTCATTCTTTTCCTGGAAACATCTCTTCCTTGGCTTTTTTTTTTTTTTTTTTTTTTTTTTGTCACCGCTGTCCTCGTTCTCCGCCTGTTTCCCTGGTACCCTCGCTTCTCTTCAGCCATTAAATGTTGGCGTTGTGGAAAGCTTGGCCCTGTCCTCTCTCCCAGCATGTTCTTTCCCTGAGTGATCTCGCCCACATCCGTAGCTTTGTGACTCACACATTTTTTATTTCCAACCTAGATTTTTCCTGAGTCATGAGGCGGAGAGGGCCAGCTGCCTACCTGACCTCCCTACCTGTTGTTCATGGGTGTCTCAAACTCAGCAGGTCCCATCTCAACCTGCTCTCCTGCCCTCCCCGCTCCACCCCAGCAAAACACCTGCTTCTCTACCCTGTCCGATAAGCTAGTATTCTGCCAGTTGGCTAGGCCAGAGATAGGGGACTTATTCTAATTCTTCTGTCCTTTTGCCTTTTTTGGTGTCGTTTTCTTACAATATTATATCCTAAATACCATTCTGTAGGTCTCTTAACTGGTCCCACTGTCTCTGTCCCGCCCCCCCCCCCCCCCAATCTTTCGGAAAGGAACATCCCTTCTGACTACCACTTCCTACTTTAAACTGTTTTCCTGTTCTCTTTTAACCTACTTTAAAGTGCTTTCTCCGTAGTTTCGGATGAAGATGACAATCCTAAAATCCGCATGTGTTACCCCCTGCCTACCCTTTCAGCTTTTCCCTGTGTTCCCCTTTCCTGTCTCACTTGGGACACACCTACCGTCTAGATTCCAGAGCCAGGGGGTCTTTGCTCAGACTTGGGAGATCCTCCCCTCTCCTCTCTCCTAACCTCCCAACCCCCCTGAGTCTAAGGTTCCAAACGAGGGTGGGTCCTGCCTTTTGTTTTTGTTGATCCTGCTGTGCCCTCTGCCTATTTTATTACCAGTGTGCCTGTGCTGGTTGCTGTGCAATAAATATTTATTTTGAACGAATGAGTGAATGGCTTGACTTTGTCTATCAGATGGATAGAACTTTTATCCTGGAGAACGAAGTAAAAACAGCCTTTCAGCTAGAGAGGGTGGCTTTGTTTCCAGCATAATCCGTGCCTGGAAATAATTACCCAAGCTCAGATGTCTGCTCTCCCTGAAACGATTGGTGGCCTGTCTTTCTTTCCCCCCAGGGATACAGCACTCTTTGAAATGCCCCCCTTCCCTCTGATTTCTTTCCTTCCCGATGTATTAATACCACTTCTGGTAGGGCCCTTTCCAAAACACAAGTCCGATTGTCTTGGTCTCCTGTCTCCTGCTTTAAGTTTCCAAGGGCTCCTTAAGACCACAGTCTTGAGCAGAGAGAATTCAAGGCCCTACTCCCTCCCCGTCCTTTCCAGGCTCTGGTCAGCGTCCCTGCGGAACCTGCCTGTTGCCCTATCCAGCCTTCCAGCCCGAGTGTCTGTCTTGGGATATGCTAGTTCCTCTCCTACTCATTGCTGAGGCACACCTTTACAGATCCTTCCAGACTAAGCTAAAGCCCTCCTCACTCTGGTCCTCCTTCACTGGAGCCCTTTAGCTTCCAACGTCAAAATCACCCTGGAAAGTCCCTTAAATTTGTCCATGAAAGTACAGTAATCAGCTCCCATCAGGCATTCTTATACATACTAAAGGCTTGAGAATTACCAAGCCAGGCTAAGGGAGGAACCAAAGACAAGGCCATGCACCTTTTTCTAGGCATCAGGCATTACGCCTTGAAGACACCTGGCAAATTCCTCAAATACGGATGGGTGGAAGATTCTGAGGTGTTCTGCTGACTCCACACCGGCTCTCTTGTCTGTTTAATACAGAGTTCCTTACAGCTATGCTGTTTGCTATATGTGGCTCTTTAAATTTACGTTAATTAAAACTGTAGTTGCACTGGCCACATTTCAGTCGCCTGGTAGCCACGTGTAGCCGAGGCGATTGCTGTCGTTATAGAAAGTTCTGTTGGACAGGGCTGCTGTGTAGCTTTCATACATTGGCGGGTGCCGTGCTGGATGCTGTTGGTGAAAATAACCCAGTCAGGGATTGGCGCAGCCCAGAATATGCTGAATAAACAGTTACATCAGAACTGAAGTTTTGCTTGATCAAACCTCCTGGGGGCCTCCCATTTTTTGAAAAGAGAGAGCATGGCCGGCGGCTCCCTGTGTTCTCAGGTTAGCATTCTTTTTTTTTTTTTTTTTGGTAATGTTTGAGAGAGACCGAGCACCTGCACCTTGGGAGCGGGGGAGGGGCAGAGAGACAAGGAGACCTAGGATCTGAAGTGGACTCTGCCCTGACAGCCAGGAATTCACGCAGGTCGAACTCATGAACCCCAAGAGATCCTGATCTGAGCCGAAGTAGGATGCGTAACCGACTGAGCCGAGGTGCCCCTCCGGTGGGCATTTCTTAATCGCGCTCCACTGAACTGCCTTTTTGCCAGGCCCTTTGGCATCTTGGAATACTGGGTGGGGACAAATACCATAGGATATGCCGGGCCATCCTCTCCCCAGCCTCCCAAATCAACCCTGCATCGTAGAATTCACTGACCTGTGTGTCAGTAGACGGATATGGGCACCAGGTCTCCCTCTCAACTCTGACCAACCTGGTGCTAGCGATTTAGAGTAGCTGCTCAATAAGTGTTTTTAGAAAAAAGATGGGGCGCCTGGGTGGCGCAGTCGGTTAAGCGTCCGACTTCAGCCAGGTCACGATCTCGCGGTCCGGGAGTTCGAGCCCCGCGTCGGGCTCTGGGCTGATGGCTCAGAGCCTGGAGCCTGTTTCCGATTCTGTGCCTCCCTCTCTCTCTGCCCCTCGCCCGTTCATGCTTTGTCTCTCTCTGTCCCAAAAATAAATAAACGTTGAAAAAAAAAATTAAAAAAAAAAAGAAAAAAGAATCTCTTCCAAGGATTACAGACTAATTAAGGGAAGAAAATGGATTATTGGATTTTCCTTTCAAACGATAAAGGCACTGCCTCCCTGAGACATAGGCCATTCCAGGACCCGGAGAGGGTCCCGCAGGACAAGCCAAGAGGATCCTTGGCTTCCTGCAGGATAGAGATCAAACACGAGCTAGGAGGAAGCGAGAGCAGAATTAACTGAATAGCATGACTGATAGAGCATAGCAGGCGGTGTATCCGGGAGACTCAGAAAAGGAGAGGCGAGTTAGGGGTTTGCATTGGAAAGGGGTCCAAGGTACATGTTCCTTCAGGAATCCAGGGTAGGAGTCCATCAGAGGGTCAGGTGAACAATAGGCGGTGTTCCATAAGCCACTGAAGGCAGGGGTAGGGATGCCCGTGTCAACCAAGATTTGTTGGAAGCCAACGTCCTCGAGCTCGGTTCATCTTAGATGGTATGAGGTGTGTGGGGGCCTAGGACGAAACTCAGAATGACTCGTTTTCATGCTTCCCCCTGGAGTGGGAACATAGCTTCTTGGGTTTACTCAGATGTGGTGAAATACGGAACGTGAGGAAAGGGGGGCTGGCAGAGACACAGCAGAGGTGGAGCCTTTCCAAAATGGCGTCTCTTCAGCTTCCCTATCTTATTTCCAACAAGCTAAAATATACAAAGAAAAAGCTAAAAAAATCTGTAGCCAGGTGTAACCAGTGTTAACGGTTTGGTATATTTTCATTTGTACTTTACCCCTCCTGTAAAAATATAAACAAACTTCTATTCTAGGGGCAGAAAACTTTTCTTCTTTTCTTCTAGATTCTTAGGCCAGTCTAATAATTTAATTGATACAGGACCGATTAACAGGATGAAAACAAAGAGAAGTTTAACAATGCATACTTCTCCTGTGTACACGAGAGAGACCCAGAAAAACGGAGTAACTCCCCACAATGGCCAAAGCCATCACCTTAAATACCGTCTTCAGCTAAAGACAAAAGAGGTTGGGGGTGGGGAATCCGTTATGGGAGTCACCAGGAGAAGCACAGCAAACCAGGGTCAGGTCGTTATGCAGATTTAAGTTGTTGTCTTCTCCATTGATCAGAGTTTCTAGAGAGTTAGTCATTCTCATCTTCTGGGTCCGGCTAGGAAGACGTTCTTACAGATGGAGATTTTTCTTACACATGTAAATGTCTCCTTACAAAAGGGTGATTTTGATTTGGTTTTCAGAGCTGCTCTCCAGTTCGCAGTTTCTTGAAAATAACCAGCCTGAGTTAATCCTTGTGCCAAAGAGACGTATTTTGGGGTGGCAATTCCTGCTTGACGGAATGCCAAGACGGTACCATGACGGGGTTGAACGGTCCAGAGCTTGGCTGTCCCAGCAAGGCGCCCTATTTGCCTTCTTGCCTTTTGCTGCTCTACTCTGCCTTGAAGAGACTTTCAAGGTTAGATTTAATTATCTTGACAATTAAGGAATAATGGAGACCTTGGTATATGGGGAATCTTGTGTTCCATCCTAAGATGTGTGTGTGTGTGTGTGTGGGGGGTCAGCCTGGAGGATTGTTTCATGTGGAAACGGGGACCCTGTGTGGCCAGATATTGTTTTTGTTTGTTTGCTTTTTTTTTTTTTAAAACGTTGATTCTTCTATGAGAGAGAGAGAGAGAGAGAGAGGGAATGCCTGTGCTCAAGCTCGCACAAGCAGGGAGGGTGCAGAGTGGGAGGGAGACACAGAATCCGAAGCAGGCTCCAGGCTCTGAGCTGTCCGTGCAGTCCGATGCAGGGCTCAAACCCAGGAACCATGAGATCATGACCTGAGCCAAAGTCAGATTCTAAACTGACTGAGCCACCCAGGCTCCCCTTGTTTTGTTTTAAGAGAAGATAGTCATCTGGATTTATTCTAGATGTGGTTTCACCCAATTTAAAAATACTGATAACTAAAGTTGTAAAAGTATCAGCCAGCTGTGAGCGGATCGAATTCACCCTGTGGTCCTTCAGTGGGCTACCACTGGCCCAGGCCATGGCTGTAGCCACCCCTAGACTGATGTCCTGGCGATTCCTCCCCATCTGGGTCACTGGGTAATTACATCAGCTGTCGCTAGAGCCCCCTTCCTAATAAGGTTGCTGTGGGTTTGTCCTTGACCTCTTTAACCGTCTTCAATAACCCCCCTATCCCCACTCGGCAGTCCGGGAACTGTCTTTCAAGCCAGGTTGCTGTTCCTTGAGTTGGGACCGGACACCCTAGTAATTGGTGGGGATTGCTTGACAAATATGTTATCTTTAAAATCTAGACTCCTCTCCAGGCTGTTGAGATGCTGACGCTTTGAGAGGCCGGAGAGAACGAAGATGGAGACCAGACAGAGCAGATTTAGTTTCTCTTGAATCACGCCCAGGAGTGGGATGGAGGGAAGATGAGCCAGCCAGGCCCATACTGCTGCCTTCACGAAGGGAAGTGCTCCCCGCGGGCCCTGGCATCCGATTGCAGGGACAGAATTGGTGCATCCTGGCGAGGATTAAGGGAGGCGTTGAAAAGAGATCCTCAGACTTAAAAGGGTCTGACGAGAAAAAGGGCAAAGAATCTGGACTAAAAAATTTGGTTAAATGGTCATCACACTGGGGGGTCTCCCAGTGGGGAGCATGTTTTCCCTGGAGAAAGTCATCCCTCCTTTTTAACGCTAAATGATTCTGAGACTGTCTCTCCTTGAGAAGAATGCAGAGTTGGGAAGTAGGTGGCTTGTGAAAACCTCCTGAGTTTCCCCCCTCTGGTTTCTCAGTAATTGTGTTTAGCTGCATGGCCCCATCCTGTTTGGCATATAAATCCTTACTTAATCCCCTACTTTTGGAGAAATGCACTCTTCAGGCAAGAAACAAGAATGGCCGAGGGGTGCCTGGGTGGCTTAGTCGGTTGAGCATCCGACTTCGGCTCAGGTCATGATCTCACGGTTCGTGAGTTTGAGCCCCGCGTCGGGCTCTGTGCTGACAGCTGGGAGCCTGGAGCCTGCTTCGGATTCCGTGTCTCCCCCTCTCTCTGCCCCTCCCCTGCTTGTGCTCTGTCTCTCTCTCTCTCAAAAATAAACAAACATTAAAAAAAAAAAAAAAAAAAAAAAGAATGGCTGAGTACTTGTCCAGAAGGGAATTTCCCCTCTAGTGTTCTGGTGTTTCTCTTTTGCACCCTGAGATGGCCAGGTTCCCTTTTGAGTAATCTTCCCTATTGACCTCACAACCCTCCTGTCTTCTTGGACTGCGGGGAGAAATTCTTAGATCAGGGAAGAAAAACGGGAGTTTCTTGTGAGTCACCTCGGAGCTTTGTTAACACTGTTCCGTTGCTCATTTACCTGGTCAGATGTGTGTCTGTGGCGATGCCTCTTGAGCCAAGCCCAGAGCCGGGCCCCGTGCCATGCACGGGGCTATGGCAAAGAACTGCCCAGATGGAGCTCACATTCTGGAGGAGATTAAAAAAAAAAAAAAAAAAAAAAAGAGTGAAACAGCAAAAGAAGAAAATAATTTTTGACAGTTTTCAGCTAGAGGTAATCTCAGTGAAGTCAATAGCGATCACACACCCACACACACACCCACACACACATACCCGAACCCACATTTCAGAATGATAAGGGGGCTGGAGGGTGATGTTTGAGCCGAAAGCTGAAGTTGCCAGGTATGGGAAGATTGCACATAGAACATTCTAGAGGGAAGTGGCAGCGAGTGTACATGAACTTGGCTTGTGTGAGGCCATTGTGGTTGGGTTCAGTGGATGGAAGAGGACAAGTGAGCGGGACCAAATGCGGCATAAGTCTGGATGGGATGTTGGGTGCGCCTAGCGAGCCGCCTCGGCGGGTTTTAATCGGGGGCTGCCTCGTCTCATTTAGGTTTGAAGAAGGCTGCCTGCCGTAGAGGGCAAGTCAGGAGCCCTGGTGCTCGGATCGAGGTGGCGGCTGTGGCGGTGGGACTGAACGTGAACGGGCAGAAGACGGGCAGGGAAAGCTTTCTTTGCAGAGCGCTTGCTGTGTGCCAGGCACCACGTAGGCACTAGCTAACCTGTGTGGTTGGGCATCCTTAATACATTCCGCGGAAAGCTAGGACTCTGAGGCCGGCTCTCTCCCAGGCTTCAAGAGCCCTGTTTGAGTAGGGGTGAGAAGGAGGAGTCCCAGGGCAGTTCTGAGGGCCACCTGGACTGTTCTGCTTTTCTCCGGGAGGAAATCCTGAGCCCTGCAGGGATTTTGAGCCTGGCTTGGTTGAACCTATGCCAGCCCGTGAACGTTTGGGTCTCTCTTCATTGCACATTTTTTTTTTTTTTTTTTTTTTTCAGAAACATTCTGGGAAGAGCTAGTCTGGTGCGAATCGAGGTGAAGGTACAGAAGGATTCGGGGAAACTGGCTTGAGCTTTCTGGGCTAATGTCTTCTCTCTGCCCTGGCTCCTCTTTCCCCCATTGGGGAACAATAATAGTCATAACCGGTGGTGCCTGTGACATGTGACACCTCCACCTGGCACATACTGTCTCGTGTAATTCTGAACCCTTTTAGAAAGGCCCTCATTGTCCTAGCTGAATCCACTGAGGCACAGAGAGGCCGAGGAGCTTGCCAGAGACACAGCTGCTATCAGACCTCGTGGTAGGGCTGTGGAGCCCACACACCGAACCATAGAGCTGGCTTGACGCTGGCCCACACCCAGCATGCCCTCAGTGATAAGAGAATTACAAGGTGGTGCTGACGACCACAGGGAAGAAAGACCCTTGGCTGGGGTAGTTCGGGGCTTTGGAGCGGGAGTCAGCTGCAGGGGAGTCCCCAGCATGTCTTTGAGCCTTTGAGCACATAAGTGACTTTGCTTTTCTGAGCTGCATCTATCAAATGGGTGCAGAAACACCATGCCTACTCTCATGGGATTCCCCAGGGGCTCCATCAAGTAGCGCCTCAATAAATGGTAGGTGTGAATCACACGAGCCCTGTTTGGGAAGAAGCTAGAGAAATATTTTCCTGGCTACACCCTCTCTCCTGACGTGTATTATTCACAAAATCCTGGTATTTCTCCTGCCCAGCAGCTTTTTGCCCGTGTGTAATCAACCCGGTTCTTACTGAATATATTCCATATTCATTCTGTGTTTACCAGCCCCTTCATCATGGGCCTGTTTTTCTCCGGGCCTCAGTTTCTTCGTCAGTAAAATGGGGATATTCAGTACTACCTTCTCACAGAACCATGGTGAGGGGTAAGTAAATTGCTGTTTGTGTTTAGAACAGTGCCTCCCAGATAAGTGGTCAACGAAAGGCATTTTTAATACAATAACATTACTACTATTATTTTCTCTGGCAATCTTCCCTCCAGGGCCGGGACCTTCTGCTGACCATCTCCCAGGTAGCCTAGTTGTCTTGTTCCTCAGTGACTGTTGACCGACTGGTTCCTTTGTTTTCTTCTGTTTGAAATGTGCAGTCAGGGCCACCAGGTGAAACATTAGGCATCATTTTCCTTCCTAGTAGGCACAGATGCCTCTGTGGGTGGTGTATTTACACAAGGTTGGACTTGCCTGGCCGCTCACCGGAAGCTTCTTTAGCCCTGAATTTCTCAGCCACGGCTCTGTTGACGTTTTAGGCCTGATCATTCTGCTGCGGGTCTGTGCTGTGCGCTGTAGGGCGGTTATTAGCACCATCCATGGTGCCCGTGCACGAAATGCTTCTAGCGACTTCTTTCTTTTTCTAGTTGTGACCACCAAAAATGTTTCCTGACTCTGCTGAGTGTCTCCAGGGGAGACCTGGCGAGGACCCCTGCTTCACACTGTTCGAAACACCTGAGCCCCCTAAAAATGGCACCTGATAGGTGCTGGGGGCGTGTTCTGAGCTCCTCCTGTATGCTGGGCCCTGGAGATGCAGATGTGGCCCCTGACCAGGGCAGTACCTGGCATGGAGTGAGAGCTCCCTAAGTACCATTTTCATCCATAATCTCATAGCCTCTTGAAAATACCTTAAATAGTTTAATACCCGAACAGGGTCAGAAAGAACTGAAAGATGAACCCAGTGTTTCCTTTCTGTCCTGGTTGTTCCCCCAGGGCCTTTGCAGACCCAGAGCCTACACAGCCCCTACTTCTTCCATTCCGGTCTCTTTCTGGCCTTTTCTGACTTCGATTTTCTTACGTGTCAGTACATGAAGAGATCTCCTCTTCATTCCGTTTTCTGGCTGCATGATGATTTTTTGCATCTCAGTCTCCTGCTGGTGGCATCGAAGTTGCTTCCCATTCCCTTGGTTGTGCCGATGTGTCATCCTGTGCCCTTCTGAGAGCCGGGGGTGGGGTGGGATGGGGCGAGGGGAGGCCAGGCCACAGGATACATGCTTAGAGCCAGCGCAGTATGGGGGGCGTTCTGGGTCTGAAATCTCTGCTTCCTCAAAGGACCACGATGAGGTGACTGTCCAGGGCCTTGTCCCCTCTTCCCCAGCATCTTCTAGAGACCTTTCCTGTTTTCACGAAAGTGACCTTCGAGAGGCCAGACCCACGCCCAGGGCGTGTGAGGAACGCTGCCTGGTTTCCAGTGGCACCTTTTCCCTCCGCCCCACCCGAGCCTCTCTGTTTCCCTTTTCTTCTCTCAGCCCGCTGCGGGCAGAGCCGCCTTTTTACCTGACTTGGCTCTCTGATGGCTGTAATTCCCCAGTTGCAGTTTGAAAGCCACCCACCAGCACCTGAGCTTTCTAGAACCTGAGCTGGGCCAGGGGGTGGGACCCAGCTCAGCCTGGATAAATAATGCAGGCGGTTTCCGCGCCAGCACTGCTCCTCCTGGGAGCCCTCCCCGCGGCCAGCTACGTAGCAAAGGCCAAAGGCAACTGGTTACTCCACACTTTCTTTGTGGTGACTTGGCAGAGTTAAGGGCCTCAAATATGTACACCCGTCAGACGCACTCAGCCTTCTGGGCCTGGGCCCGCCGGAGGGGGAGGGGTGGGGTGCCGCGGCTTCTTGCGCGGGGTTGGGCCCTGCCTCCTCCTGCTTTGTGAAATTTGAAAGAGCTTGGCATTCTCGAACCAGGAAATTCCTGTTGCGATGTTGTCGTTTTTCCAGAAGTCCTCTTCCCGGCTGAGGGGGAGGAAAGGGCTGGGTGGTTGCGATTGCCTCCAGTTGTTGAGGGCAAAACAGTGAATTCATTTGTAAATCAGCCTCTTTTCCCTAGATGGCAGCAATTTGTGGCCCGCCCGGCAGCGTTTAGAGGTTCACCTTTTACATATGAATGCGCCGCTTCGTCAGCACCCCTGCATTATCTTGGGAGAGAGAAAGAGAGCGAGAGAGAGCCGAGCCCCGGGGTGTTGGGAAGATGGCTTTCTCACGTCCGAAGTAAAGTTAATCTGAAAATTATTGAAAGTAAACACACGCCTAAAAACACCTTCCCGCTGCAAAGCGCCACACTCCCTTCTGGTGGTCTCATGTAGCCAGCAGAACAACGGCCATTTGTTGTGTTTATTCGCATCCGGTGAAATCAATGGCCCTTCGGTGCTGTGCGCTCTGCAGGCTTCCAGCCTAGCCGGGCTGCTGGCTACCGAGGGTGATAAATTAGAGCCGAAAGCCTCACGGGGACAAGCAGGCGCGGCCCCTGCCTCAGACTGCCTGGCTGCAGAGAGGTGAGGGTGTCCTTGCTGCGCTGGGCCACCTAGTGCGTCCGAGACAGGAGCTGGCCTGGTAAGTGGTGACTCTTAGCCTGTCCTCTTTGCTTCTTCCTCCTCCCCCTGGGAGAGGCTGCTGAGGATCCGGAAGCAGGAATGTCTGCCGTGTGTGAGCCTCTGTTCTCTTTCAAAGAGAAGGGAGGCCCTCAGAGCAGCCCAGCTCTCTCGATGGCAGGTAAGCGCCCCTTCCCAGGGTTACCCGTCCCTGGCTTGCTTTGCCCCCGAGGCACTCGGGATGGACGACCTTTTCCCCAGGTTGAGAATGACCCTTTTGTTCCACGGCCTCATTTCCGAGTCAGTCTTCCTTTTCCCAGTCTGGGTGAGAAGTTCACATTCTCAGGCTGGGAGAACTTGTAGAACCCCGGTGGCCTTTCCGGAGGAGGCCCCTCAGGCAGGCTGCAGCCTTGTCTCGAGGGTTCTGTGGTTCTGGGCATTCAGTGTGTGACCAGATTATTCGTTTTCGCTCGTGGCTTGGGTATTCTCTGCTGTGAGGAAAATGTTATCCCCTTCTCACCCCGTCCACTGCGTCCCATTTTCATTTCTGCTCTGGGTGAGGGAAATTTCCAGGCTTTGGTTTCATGATGATGTACCTACCAGCAGGAAAAGGCCCTAGGGTTCCCGGGTTCCTGGGGAGGGAGGCCTGTTTGGATACCTGCTCTGGGTCTTGGGGCAACACGTGGAGACGATTAACCGTGTTTGTGCTTTGCCGTCTTCTGGGAGAGCAGCGAGTGACCATGTTTGCAGTGGCCTGTGGAGAGGGCCGGCTGTGACCGAGAGTGCTGTCTGCGAGTACCCTCCGAGCCCCAGCCGGTGCAGGCCTCTGCTTTCGGCCCTGCCTTCGCAGCTAAGGGGGGCAAGCTGGAGGTGAAGTCCTGTCCTGGGCCCGTTCCGTGTCCGTGTTCTATAGGCTGGCGTTTCCATAACTCTGACCTTAATGTGCTCCTCTGAGAAAACAAGGTCTGTTTTTGCAGCAGGAGGGTTGGGGATGGAGGAGGGAGAGGAGGAGGAGGAGGAGGGATGATTGCCGGTTTGACAAAACAGCTATCATTTATGGAGTGCTTACTCTTTGCCAGGCCTGAATTTCTTTAATCCTTTTGTAACTCTTCAAGGTACCATGACCTCCACCCTCCAGAAGGATAGAGGCACAGAGAGGTTAAGTAGCTTCCTTAAGCTGCACCTCTGGGCCTAACCACTGTGGCACCCTGCCTGCACCATCTGCGGCCTGTTTTTTTTTTTTTTTTTTTAAACATTTATTCATTTTTGAGAGACAGAGAGAGACAGAGTGTGAGTCGGGGAGGGGCAGAGAGAGAGGGAGACACAGAATCCGAAGCAGGCCCCAGGCTCCGAGCTGTCAGCACAGAGCCCAACGTGGGGCTCGAACTCACGAATCATGAGATCATGACCTGAGCTGAAGTCGGACGCTCAACCGACTGAGCCACCCAGGCTCCCTGATCTGTGACCCGTTTTATCAGAATGCGTGCCCCGGCTTCTGAGTGCGGTGACCAACTTGTGGCCACCCTACCTGTGTGGCCCACGATGCCCGTCTCTGCCTGTTGGTTGGGTTTTTCCTCATTCAGGCCCCACAGGCTCACTGTCCACATTAAGGAAATTTAACACCCACCAAAACACACCATGAGGCTGATCCTCATGGGGAAGCGTTTGGCCTTTCAGCTGGGGCCCTTTTCTCTCTCCAGAGGAGACAATTCCCTGTCATGGTGTGTCATTTCCTAGGCTCTGGAGAATGTTGAGGGCTGTGACTCAGGTGCCGGATGTGGGTGGGGGTGGGGGTGCCTGGTGTGCCCGTGTCTGGCCGGCCTGGATGGAGATTGGAAAGGACTGTGGGGGAGGGGAGATGACCACACAGGCTCCCCACCCGCAGCCTATTTTGTGGCCTGGGCCACGTTCTGGTGCCACCATTGGAATACCGGGAGGTGAATATGCTTCCTGGGGACTGCCTTTGAGAGAAGGCGTGCATCGTTAGTCGGACAAACACAGTTTTCTACTGTCCTTGTTCTGGAGTGCTCCTTGTTTTTTTTTTTGTTTTTTTAAAAAAAAATTTTTTTTTTTAACGTTTTATTTATTTTTGAGACAGGGAGAGACAGAGCATGAACAGGGGAGGGTCAGAGAGAGGGAGACACAGAATCTGAAACAGGCTCCAGGCTCTGAGCTGCCAGCACAGAGCCCGACGCGGGGCTCGAACTCACGGACTGTGAGATCATGACCTGAGCCGAAGTCGGACGCTTAACCGACTGAGCCACCCAGGCGCCCCTGGAGTGCTCCTTGTTGAGCACAACCCCATCCCACCACCCAACCCTGTGTTAGGAGTCCATCTTGCAGAGCTGAGGACCGCCTCTCCCTGCGTGAGGCTGTGTGCGGGCCTCAGAGTCGAACCACTGCCTGGGTTCAAATCCCAGCCCTACCACTTGGGTCATCTTGAGCAAAAGCGACTTCGAGAGCAGTACCCCACAGGCATTTTGAACAGCGCCACCTACATTGTGTGTAGTAAGAGAAAGCCTTAGCTGTTAATCCTGGTGGCTCAGGAAAGCTAAGAGGCGGGGTTATCTTGACTACCCTGTCCCTTAAGTCAGGGGACATCTGGGAAGGGCTGAGCAGGATTGTTTCTGGTGGTTCACCAGACACAGGTTGGAGAAGGATCTCATCACATGCTTGGTTCCCGATATGCAGTAGGCCTTCTCTTATTATTAAGATTTCAGCGGATGTCACAGGAGGGGAAAGTTCTGCTGTTTCCTGCTTCATGCCAAGCTGTTCTCCTGAGTCACTGCTCCGTCTTTTGCCTGGAGGAGCTCTTCTCCCTCGCCCACGTTAACTCCTTCAGAACCAGACTTATTTTGGGGCTGGCGGAGGGGGTAGGACGCGGAGGGTGGCTGGTGAGCCAATGCAGTAGACTCACAGGCCGTGCTACTCACAGAAAGGACTTCCAGGTCAAGGGTGAACCATTTCCCTGGTGATTCAGTCTATGGTGGCTCTTTGTCATCCTTCCAAGTTTATAGATGAAATGTGTTTAGCAATAAGTCCTTGTCAGAATTAAATCATTAAAGAAGGAGGAAAAAAAAACCCAACTTGAGTCAGCTTTCTGGAAGAGGTCCTTAAGAGGCTTTGTTGCCATGACTACAGCGAAGTCCACACCCCCCATTCGCTCACCACCTGAGGCCTACGTGTTTGTACGTCAGAGGGATGACCTGCCTCCTCCCTCCCAAGGTCCGTGAATGCAGTTGGTGTTTTGCAGTTTTCTCCCTACGAGTCTCACTGACAGCCTCTGCCTTTGACAGATGTGTCTATTGCTTAGAGCCTATTAAACTCCTGCCCCTTGGACACAGCCGCTGATCTCTCGTTAACTCTGGAGGGAGTCGCTGTGTTTGTAGTCAGGAACAGAATTGGGGTTTTGATGGTTTGCTGGGATTAGAAGGTTGGGGTGCTCTTAGCTAGGGGCAGCCTTGGGTCAAACCCCGCCTCGCTGAGCAGGATCTTTGTTTCCCCTTTCGGTTCCTGCTGGGCTGGGACAAAACTCAGTCTGGCTTAAGTTGCTTATGTGTGTGTTTCTCCCCTCTTTCTCATGGAATTAATGAGTTGGAAAGTTCAAAAGGGACTTTACTTTTTTTATTAAAAATTTTTCTTGATGTGTATTTTTGAGAGCGTACGCAGGGGAAGGGGCAGAGAGAGAGGAAGACACAGAGCCCGACGTGGGCCTCGAACTCACAAACCGCAAGATCGTGACCTGGGCCGAAGTCGAGCACGTAGCCAACTGAGCCACCCAGGCGCCCTTCAGAATGGACTTTAAGGTCCTCTAGTCCTGTAGTTTTAATCTTTAGTGTTGGTGATCTCTTTAGGAAGGTGAAATAGGTGTGGCCCCCCCTTTGCCAGGAAGTTGTGTCCTTGTACAGAACGGTGGCTTGTGGATCATGGGTCCCTGAAGCACTTTCCAGGCTCCAGGTGAGAAGTTCTGGTCTGGCCCCTTCCTCCCTTGTGCCATTTTGCAGATGAAGTCTGAGTGGAAGAGAGACCGGCCTGGCATCTCCTCGTCTTGCCTCGCCTCCTTGCTCGGCTGCTGTTTCCTCAGACCCAGACCAAGCCCACAGGTGGCGGTGGGGCAGGAGAGGAGCTGGGCTTACCGGTGTGGAACAGGGTTCTCTAGACTTGAGAACTTAGATTCCATCCCCTACACACATACCCTGGGGTGTGCATCTGGGTTCTCTGGAGGGCTTGCTACCCCACAGACCACCAGGCCCTAGGCTAGAGTGTCTGATTCTGCAGATCTGCGGGGCCTGAGAATGTACATTTCTTGCAGATTCCCAGGTAATGCCACTGCTGCTAGTATGGGGACTACTCTTTGGGATCTGTCGTCCCAGGGGGCCTCAGCCGCAGGTGGGTAACTTAGACGCCCAAGGAGGGGCTGGTGCCCTTTCTGGCTGTCAAAGGCTGACTGTTGTTAGCTGCCTTCTGTGTTCTAGCTCGGTGATTCTTCAGGAGGCCAGTCCCACTCCCTCTGGGGGTGTTTGGGAAGTATGTGGGGGTGCTTTTAGTTGTCACTGTGTGTGGGAGTACTGCTGGCGGCGAGCGGCAGGGTGCCCAGGTGGTCCTTATGATGGGGAAGCGCTCTCCCTTCCAAAAATCTAGTGAGTTCCATTAAGAAACCTGGAAACGCACAATTTGTTTTCCTGAATGTGCCCCTAACTTTTCCACTGATGTGTCTTTGCTCATGTACTTTCTTCTTTAAAGAAGTCTACCCACCAACGGGCGCCTGGGTGGCTCAGTCGGTTAAACATCAACTTCGGCTCAGGTCGTGATCTCGTACTGCGTGAGTTCCAGCCCTGCATTGCATTCTGAGCTGATGGCTCAGAGCCTGGAGCCTGCTTCAGATTCTGTGTCTCCCTCTGTCTCTACCCCTCCCCCGCTTGCATTCTCTCAAGGATAAATAAACGTTAAAGAAAAAAAAATCTACCCACAGATGAAACAAAAACATCCCAAATACCCAAAGCTTTGCCTAATTGCTTTCAATTTTGGCCTGGCCCAGGTGCCATTTTGTTTGGGATGCATTTCCTTGTGGCCCCCAAAACACCTTTTCTAAACGCACATATTCTGACAGTTGAGCGGAGTTATTTGGGTTTATCAGGTCCACATTCAACAACCCCCAAAACTCCTTCCTGCGGTCCCTCCAAGCCTGTGGTGATTGGTCCCAACGGTGTCTATCTGGTGACCTTTTTAAAATCCTGAATCAGGCCGTCGTCATTTGCTCATTACTGGCTTTGGTTTGCACCTGCTGCTTTTTATGTGAAACTCAATCTCCTGAATACCTCAGTTTAAGTTTTATTTTGATAGTCTACACTCATGATACACAAAGTACACAAGGGTACACCGTGAAAAATAATCCCTCCCCCACACCCTGAATGTTTTCTTCCACTAGTTGCACTTTCGAACTCTGTAATACTTTTGTGTTCATCCAGAATGTTCTAGGCTTGTGCGCACTTAGATATATGACATCTTTTTTGGGGTGTGTTGTCTATTAACGGTGCTTAGAAATGTGTTGCTTTTTTTTTCACTTAATGCAGAAGCTTGGAGATGGTCATACATCCGTTTGTGTAGAAGTGTCTTTAAAAAAAATTTTTTTTTTTGACATTTTTATTTATTTTTGAGACAGACCTGGAGCGTGAGCAGGGGAGGGGCAGAGAGTGAGAGGGAGACACAGAATTGGAAGCAGGCTCCAGGCTCTGAGCTGTCAGCAGAGAGCCTGATGTGGGGCTCAAAGCCACCAACTGTGACGAGATCATGACCTGAGCCAAAGTTGGACGCTCAACCGACTAAGCCACCCAGGCGCCCCAAGGTGCCTTCTTATTCTTAAGGGCTGCAGAATATTCCACTGTATGAGAGGTGCCTGGCTGGCTCAAGAGCATGTATGTGACTCCTGATCTCAGGGTTGTAAGTTCAAGCCCCATGTTGGATATAGAGGTTACTTAAAAAAAATAAAAAAGGATAATCCCACCATATGGCTGTGGTATGGTATTAGACTAGTCCTTAATTTGTGGACGTGTAAGTCATTTCCAAGCTTGGGTACAACACCCAGTGCCTCTCAGTTGAATTTTCTTGCGGGTACTCTGCTTCCTATGACTGTATCTGTGGAATGTGTTTCTAGGAGGACATTGTTGAGTCAAAGACTAGGTGGGGAAGGTGAGAGACTCTTTACTGTGAGGGTGGAGGTGGGTGGGGATCTCTGTGGCCCTGAGAGAGAGGAGGTTCCCTCTGGGGGAATGCCAATCCCAGGCGGCACCTTTTCAGTGAGTTTTCCCCGCTAACTAGCTATGCTGTGCCTCTGGGCCAACCCTTTGGCTCTCTCTGGGCCTCCATTTGGATGTCTGTGGGATGGTCCTCCAAGCTCTGGGGTCTGTTCTCCCTCAAGGTGCCTGTGGTTAACATTTAATTTCCTCGCGGGGCTGTGTCTCAGCGCAGCACCCAAATGCTGAATGCTTATTCAGGATTTTTCTGAAGTTGCCCGGTGAGAATGGAGAGTTCCATCCTGTGGACTGGATTTCGCAAAAGCAGTTCACTGTCTCCTTTAACAAGCCTATTGGAAGATGCTCTGCCTTTCATTCAAAGGACCCCCCCTCCCCGCCCCGCCCCCGGAGGCGGAGGCCTTGCTTGTATCCATCCTGGACCATGTTCACCTGCCCCAGTGGCCCCTGTCCACACTCGGAGGTCGGTGATGCATGGCGCGGCCCGCGTGCTGGGGCTCGCCTGCAAGTTAGATCTGGAGGAGGAGCGTCGTCAGGTTACCTTTGGGGGTAGTCGTCGTTCTGGATTCCACACCCTACCCCCATCACCTCTGCTCTCACGCACCGTCTCTCCTCGTGCCTGTGACATCTTTCTCAGAACGTAAGGCGCATCATGCTGCGCCATTGTTTCGTCCCTACGCTCATGAGACAGCCATTGGGTGTGGAATGAATGGATCCAAGGCCTTGCAGGTGAAGAGTGGGTGGTGGTGGACGTGTCTGTGTTTAAATGAGATGCTGGGAGAGTAAAAACGGAAAGGACTGAATCGGCGAGGGTGAGGCTGGCCTGGCTCAGATGCGAATCAGCGAACGTGTCATTTATGTCCATCTCTTCGGAGGAGAGTAGCAAGCACGACACCGTCAATGTCGGCCTCTTCCGCAAAGAAGTGTGCGCGCCTTCAGTTCCTTGAAGTGTGTGGGCTGGTTGGTCGGTCTTTCATGGTTTTCTGCTTGTTGCCATCAGGAGAAGAAGTGTTTCTTTGGGATGCGGACAGGGCACCAGTGCCCGTGCGACAACTCATGGCGGCCGGGTCGTGGCCTGGTCGGTGGGGACACAATGGGGATTTTGGCCAAAGGGAGAGCACGCTTCCACCCAAAAGTGGCCTGCGGGGATGCAGATCCATCTGGTGGTATCAGGCCCCACAGGCCCTGATCTGGTTTTTGTTTTTGTTTTTTAAGAGAAGCCAGAAACCTAGGTTGTTATGTGAAGTTTCTCGATTTTATATTTTGGCAGTGAATTAAAATGTTAACAAATGGTATGTAGGCTGAAGAAAGACGGTCTGACCTTTGAGCCAGTTAACCGAAGAGCCGGGGTAAGTAAGCGTATTCTAGGAGGAGGACCACTAAAATGGCATTGGGCCCGGGGACAAGATGCGCTGTGCCCCCCCACACCCACACCCGCTCCCTGTGGGGGCTGGGCCTCCCTGACTGCTTTAAAATATGTGGTCCTGTGTGTCTCTTTCAGATCCTGGCTCCACAGAGAGAACAGCCCAGAAAAGAAAGTTCCCCAGCCCTCCGCATTCTTCCAATGGCCACTCGCCACAGGACACATCAACAAGCCCCATTAAAAAGAAAAAGAAACCCGGCTTACTGAACAATAACAATAAGGAGCAGGTAAAGGGCCGCTGGGAATGGTGTCCACACCAGCAGGACGAAGGCTGTAGTGGGAAGCAGTTCAGCCTTCTGGGGGTTTCTGACAGCCGCTGCTCTTGGCATTTAGCAGGCTGCCTTGCTGCAGCTGTCATTTGCCTAGGACAAGAAGGACAGCCCAAAATGGGTCTGTGTAGCAATTTCTGTTAGCTTTTCAGATCTGTGTTGGGGACAGGGCAGTGACCCAGATGAGATGAAGGATACTGTGCTTTAGGATTTGGGGATTTTCCTTGGATTTTATTTTTGCACTCTAGGGCTGTTTCCCCACGTGGCCTGAGGATTTTTTTCCTGCTAGGCCAGGCTGGTAGGATGGTTCTGAGCTCTGCCTCGGGGTGGTTGCGTGGCTAAGGCAGGCCTCCTCCTGGTCTCAGCTTTCTCATCTGTAAAATAACGGGTTTAGGTCTGTGGTAAGACAGCTGCTGTCTCTGCCCATTGTCCACTCTCCACTTTGGTGATTGGTCACCCCTTGGTCTCATTGCGTGTAGACCCCAGGCGGCACGAGTCTTCTCTAGACCCCAACCTCCTTCTGCAGCCAGGACCTATCAATGAGATAGGAATATCCATGAGCCATCTTGGATCTTGCTTAAGAGACCTAGTTTGAAAATTCTCGAATGCAAGCTAGATATTCTTCTGATTTAACAAAATGAGAGCTGCTTTAGTGGACCCTGGGGTCCAGTCTCCTAGTATTGGAAGAAACAGGATGTCCCAGGGGTTCTGATACCATTTCAGCAGGGATTCCTTGGGATGTATTCATCCATCTTGTGCATTATGGAGTGCTGACGTGGGCCCTGGGGATTGGAGGTTGAATAAGACAAGGTTGTTACTTTCATGGGAAAGAAACCTAGCAACGGTTAAATGCCCAGAACTGGGAGAGGGGTACATTTCTGCGCACTAATCTATTTCCATTCTCAAAATTACATAGCGAAATGCCAGCTCTGCCTTTGCCGTGTGGCTGTGGGCAAGTTAACCTCTTTGTGCCTGCTTTTCTCATCTACCGATGGGAATGAAGGTCCTGCTCCTGGTTGCACAGGGTTGTTGGGATGAACTGAGCCCACTGATGCAAATCATAATAATAAAAATTAAGCCAGGCTCGACACGAAGTGGAATAATCACACAAACCATGTGTGAAATCGAGAAACGACAGCTGTAGAAGTGTTCTAGAACTGGGCTGTTCGGTATGATTGCCACAAGCCGTGTGTGGCCACTGAGCACCTACCTGCAAATGTGACCCAGGGACTGATTTTTTTTTTTTTTTTTTTTTCCTGGGTTGGATAGTGCAAGTCTAATGAGTTGGGGATCCTGTTCAAAGAGAAGAAACAGATGGGTCCTAAGTACATTTTTAGGGAGATTGAGAAAGATACGCCAGTATTGGCAATAATAATCATAAAAGCAGTGTTGACTCACTCCCTGTTGTAAGCGTTTTTCTGTGTTAATGTTTATAATCTTCCTGTGAGAAAGGGCTGTGATTATCTCCCTTCTGCAGATGAAAACATCGAGGTTCAGAGAGGTTAAGTTGTCTCCTCAAGGCCTCTGAGCAAATCAGAAGCTGCATTCGAGCTCAGGTCGGCTGGTCTGGCTTAAAGCAGTGGCGACCATCTCTGTCACCCAGGAGCCATCCCATAGCTGCTGGGAGTGAAGACTGAAAACGAAACCCCAAGGCCACAGATAATCCCCAAACCTTAATTTAGCTAGGAATTGAACTTCCTGGGCAAACCCTCCCTTATCGGATACCAGGACGCCTCAAGGCAGATACTGTCCCCTCTGTGCAGAAAGCCTTCTCCTTCGGCCTCTCTCTGTGTGTGCACACACGCATCATGCTTTTTGAATTCCTACCTGTCTTTTAAGGAACTGGCTCGTAACTCTCTTTCTGGAAGCGGATCAGCTTGGGCAGTCCACACGTTTTCTTCTCTCCCTTCCCCATCCATGTGTACCATTTCTCTTAACACACGAGGCCCGTGAACACAATGTCGGTCCATGTTTCCCTGAGAAATAGCCACAGGGTGGAGGGTCGCATAGGCACAGTGTGTTCTAGACGTAGAAAAGAGGAGACCCCGAGTAGCTGGACATAGGACACGGTGACGCTCCTGAATCATCTGTAATCTTCAGTATTGATAGGAGGGTTTACAGGACTGTTGCACAGAGGAAGTGTCCTGACCCAGAGGTCGGACTCTAGCCTCACTGCATCCGGGAGATTCACTCTGGGACCTCGTCAGTTGCTTTCCTAGCTTTGAGCTTCAGTTACCTTGTAAAATAGGGGTTTGGATTGGGAACATTATAAGGTTGATTGTAGGTTTTTCAGATCTAAAACTCCCTGGAGCCCAACCGTCAGGAGTTGGCCAAAGAGAAACGGGCTTAACTGTAAAGAAATGAAATTCTTGAACCTTGACCCCATAATTCATTCTAGCATATGGTATTTGCATAGTAGCAACAGCCTCCCTCGCGCACAGTCTGTTTTTCCTTAAGGGGAACTTAAATTCCTTAAAAAAAATTCTTCTGGGCACTTTCCCTTTTCTCTTTCTTCATTTTAGAATTTTATGGCATTACAGAATTACGGAATTAAAGGCAAATTGTAGGTCCACGAGTGCTGGGTTTTACCAATAATATAATTTCTTAGTCACCAACATTTGAAGATCATGAGATTTCAAATAACAACTTGTATTTTTGGGTTCTTATAAAAACTCAGAAAAATCCAGCAACAGCTGGAGCGGAGTAGAGCTTGCTCCTTTCGACGCAGGGCCCGTGGGCTGTAGTTTTCCACACTCCCCACCCCTCCCCGCAGCGTGACACCCGACTTGCTTTGCTCATTCCTTCTGCCTCTGGTTCTCTTAAGTGTTCAAGTGCTTTTGGTTTTTGGCACATGTCAAGATTCTTCTCCCCTTCCTCCCTTTTTCTTCTACTTTCTTTTTTGTGTTCAAAAAATAAATCCTCTCTGGCCTTATAGAAACACCCTCCCTGCCCCCATATTTTTCCATTTTTGGTAGAGACCTTTTCTTACCAAGTGGAGATGGGGGTTGAATTTTTAAGGTTGGACCCTGTTTCACTCATTTTTCATGTATTAGGAATTCAGTACTTTTAGGGAGTTGCAAGAGGAACTTTAAAACACACTTCAGTTTTAGGGAAAAAAGTATTTAGGGCTTACAGTTCATTTTTTATGGCTCTTTGGTCCAGTGGTTTTGCCCTGTAGGAACGGTTTGAAAACATGTAGGTGTTTTTTCTACATCCCAAAGCCTGGAAGGATGCTCTGGCATTTTGTGGAAGAAGGTTAGGTTGCCAAACGTCCTGTAGTAGATGGCCCAAGAAATATCTTCCCTCAAATGACATTAGGGCCTTTACTGAAAAATACCATTCTAACTTTCAGTTCTCAGGACATCTGACTTTGAAGACTCCTTTCGGGAGGTTTATTTTTATTTTATTTTTTCCCCATCATTAAAGGATTGAGAAATACTCTGCTAACAGATTGGGTGTATCTTTGATCAACTATGGCAAAGAAACGATGGGGTTCCTCCTCACTGCCCCTGAGCACAGAGTATATACATACCATAAATGGGTGGGCTAGAACTTACTTTCTCGGGCCCACGCATTGTCTTAAGAACTTAAACATACTCCGGAAGTCCCTTGTTGGGCTGGGGCAGTGTATTAATAGTTGGGACTGTGAAGGGGGTTGTAGGCTTGCTGGCTTCTCCCTCAACCCAGGCGGCACTGGGAGAGTGTATCTGCCTCGCTGCCCCGATCACTGGAGCTGTCCTGGGGCTGCTGCTTAAGAGGGGCCAAGTTCTGCCTCTCCCTGTTGTCTCGCCAGCGTCCAGGCTGAATGCCAGTGACATTCCTCACACTCCAGGGCTGGGCAGTTTTTCCTTAGAGCACTGTTTGTGCTTTAAATGCTGAAGAATAAAAGCTGGAACGAGGGCTCTTTTCACTTACATATGTTACCTCTGTGCTCCAGGTAGGGATTCGTGTTTGTGGCCCCTCCACAGGGGCCCCTCCATGGTCCCACATGTACTCTGTGCTCCCACACAGCCGGCGTACCCCTTTTCCGGTTTATGCAGACCAGGTGTCAGCTCACTACAGCCTGTGAGCCGGGTGGGCCCAGAGCCTGTTTTTGTAAATAAAGTTTTATTGGCACGCAGCCACGTTCATTCATTTACATACTGTCTCCGGTTGCTTCTCTGCTACTGTGGCCGGCTTGAGCAGTTGTGCTAGAGAGACATCACATGACCTGCAGAGCCTCAGCTATGAACTGTCTTCACAGAACCCTTTGTAGAAGTTTTTGGTCACTGGTATAAGACTGAGGTGTTCTAGAAGTGAGTTCATGAGCCCGTCTGTTTTCTTGTTAATCAGCCTGTGGAAGAAGCAGGGAAATAACATTTGCTCACACAGCCTGCAGTTATCCTGAAAGAACATAGGTTGCAACCTTGCTAGCAGGCTGGTAACACACCTGATACATAGGGGGAGAAAATCATAACTCCTTTCACCTGGAATGGTTCGCTTTTCCTTTTTTAAATGTTCCATATTTGTTATCAGCCTGTTTGTATGGAGCAGGAAACAGCAGATGAGGCAGGTATCTGATTGAGATCAGCGGCCAGCCCGTTCTCAGCAATACAGCTGCTGCTTGTGGAACGAAGGAATAGCCTGCAGAGCGTTTGGAGCAGCCTGGCACCCCGCCCCGCCCCGAGATTCCCCCCCAGGAACACCCATTCCCAGCCAGTTGTGGGGTGGGGGTGAGGACTTGGGGTGGGGGGAAAGCTCCGCTTCACAAGTGGCCATCCCGGGCTTCTACTAGACAGGAAGGACCTGGGCTGCCAGTTAGGGAGATTAGCTGGCCTTTCGATCCTTCCAGTTTTGTGTAGATTGACTCTTCCTGTCCTATTATTAACTTGCTGAAAGGAAGTCGGGCGCTGAGCTATGGCTTACTGCTATGTGGCAAAAGCCACAAAGGCGTTCTGAAAGACCTCGGGTTGGAAATAGTTCTGCTTGCTTGATATGTGAGGCTTATCTTTCAGTACGAGGATCTTCTCCCCCTCTTCCCACTCCCCACCTACCTCTTCTTTCTTGTCATCCTGCTTCTCCTCCCCTTCCCCCGTCCCCCACCCCCCTTCACCCCTGTCTTCCTGCCCCAAATGCACACAACCATTTCCTAGGCAGATAGCGAACGTTGTACATTGTGGTTCTCAACCAAGGGCCATTTTACCCCCGTGGGACGTTTGGCAATATCTGGAGACCTTTTTGATCCTCACAGTTGTGTGGACGGGGTCCTGGCATCCAGCCACGGATGCTCCCACACATCCTACGGTGCACAGGACAGCTCCATCCCACAAAGAATTTTCTGGCCCGAACGACAGCAGTGAGGGTGCGAGCCCCCGCTGTAGGTGGTGTTCTGCTTGTATGTCCCCTTCTGTGGAGTTCCTGGCTGTTTTCCGATCCGATCCCCCCCCCCCCCCCCACCTCCAGCTCTTTGCATGAAACAGAAGGTATTTTTGAACTACAGAGAATGTTCTGTGAGGGGGTCACTTGGGCATTAGAGTCTCTCCTCACCCGGCATCGTCTTATACAGGGAATCAGGGCGAGAGAGGGAGCTGTGAGACCCCTGATCTGGGCCTGGGGGCCAGAGGAGTTGTTTCAACCTAGTTTTTTCAGCTCTTCGGTAAGAGTAGCTGTGTGTGTCCTGCGTCCCTCTCTGGGTGGTCGTGAGGACAAAATGAATATAGCGTGTATGATAGTATGTTGAGTATGCGGTCTGGAGAGAATATTGTAACGGTGTTATCCTCTGGAAACCCAAGTATAGAGCAGTGCACCAGACCTGGAACCAGGGAAAGAACGGGGCTCAAATATTATGCAATCATCCTTAAAAATCTTAGTTGTTTTCTTAGTAGAAATGAGAGTGGGGAGGCTTAGAAGGATGGATTAAAAAAGATCTGCTAAGGAAGCATCTGGGAGGCTCTTTATCAAGGAGTATAGAAATAGCAGGCATTTTGAGAACGTTAAAACCTCATAATAAAAACCAGGAACAAGACACAACTGCTTGTAATCTTGACAGTTCTGGGAATTATCCTGGGAGGGGGGGAGGGTCTCGGGATAAAATAAGGGCCTCATATAAATTAGGAAAAAAAGAAAAGTAGTATAAAAATATTAGAGATGAATAGACAAAACAGATGTTGCTTAGAGAAGATATTTAAAAAAAAATTTTTTTTAATGTTTATTTACTTTTCAGAGAGAGATGGAGACAGAGTATGAGCAAGGGAGGGTCATAGAGAGAGGGAGACACAGAATCCGAAGCAGGCTCTAGGCTCTGAGCTGTCCGCACAGAGCCCAGCCCGATGCAGGGCTCGAACCCACAAACTGCAAGATCATGACCTGAGCTGAAGTCAGAGGCTCAACCGACTGAGCCACCCAGGCGCCCCGAGAAGATACTATTTTTAATCAATAAACTAAGAACCATTTATTTGCGAGGTCAGGATTGGAAAAATCCAACATCATTTCTATGTACCAACAATAACTACTTAGACAAGAGAGTAGAAAAAATCCCATTCATAGTATCAACAGAAATTAGGCAGCTTTAACCAGCATATGAGATCTTTGTGGAGGAAAACGGTAATGTTTTGCTGACAAGGAGGGAAAGAAGCTCACTGTCAGAGATAGGTGCTGTGGTTGTGGAGATTAGCTATTATCCATAGAAATCGAGGCTCCAAGTGGGTTGAGGATCTTTAAGAAGATCACGTAGGCAGTCACTGGGTCACTTTGATGCTTACCACCAGACTCTCTCGTAGTACTTCTGAAGTACTGTATTTGTTACTAATTTCCAATAGACGTTTTCCCGATAAGTTTCTTCTGAGTGATCTTACATGTTTGGAGTATGTCTTTGCTGGATTCTATAATTTATTATTAGGGAGACATTTCTCGTGTGTTGAGGACATTACCATGTTCAAGAATCATAGCTTCAGGAAGCCTCTGATTGGCTCTGATACTTTATGCATTGTGGGGGGTAGACATAAAAAATGAATGCCCCCCCCCCCTTTTTTTCCTGTGACTTAAATTCAGTTGATCTGTTCTCCAAAAGCCCGTGGAAAGAATCGTAGGGTGAATTGCCACACATTTGTTGGCTTTGTTTAGACTTCCATACCTGTGTTAATAACATTAGTAATGGCAGCAGTGTGTTAAATGCATATGTTGTTATATCGTCTCGTTTAATCCCAACCAGAATTCCGTGAAATTGGGTATTATCATCCCCATTTTACAGATGAGAAAATTGAAGCTGAGAGATGAAGAGATTTGCCCAGGGTCATGCAGCTGGTAGAGCTCAGATTTCCACCTGGGCGTGCCTAGGTCGTAGCCATTGTAACTCTTCTGTTAGGGTAGGCTATTAACTCTGGTCAGACACCAGCTTTTCAATCTATGGCTTCTGCCAATAGAGGAGAGAGGGAGAAAAGGAAAGTATCTTTAGTATCTAACGAGCTGCAAACTGTGTATTGAGTAGAGTAACCCAAGATAGCTTTGTAATGAATGTGTGAAATGCTATGATTTTCTTTTGTTGTTGTTGACGTATTTGTTCAAATTCCTTTTGCGAATGCGCATGTGTTTTGAAACTGAACCTGTCTCTCTTGCCTACATTTCAGTCAGAACTAAGACATGGTCCGTTTTACTATATGAAGCAGCCACTCACCACAGACCCTGTTGATGTTGTACCGCAGGATGGACGGAATGATTTCTACTGCTGGGTTTGTCACCGGGAAGGCCAAGTCCTTTGCTGTGAGCTCTGTCCCCGGGTTTATCACGCTAAGTGTCTGAGACTGACATCGGAACCAGAGGGGACTGGTTTTGTCCTGAATGTGAGGTTAGTTCCTGACGAACGAATGCATTCTCTGCCTCATTTCCTCTCCTTTTTCTTTCTTCCTTTGATTTTAAAAGTTTCAAATCATCCAGATATGGAAAAAAAAAAAAAAAAAGAAATTTCTTGCATTCCCCTTGTTCTATCCTGGTCACCCCCCTTTGGGGACCAGCTTTGGCAGGGGCCTCAGCACTGCGGCTTTTTGGAAAAACAATTGCACTGAGTATTGGTTTTGATTCTTCCTGGGTCTTTGGATCACTCTGGGATCTGGAACCTTCTCCGAATTCTTCCGTAATGAACATTTCAGAAGTTAAGTCCTAAACCGTTAACCGTTCACATGTCTTGAAAAGATCGCATGCGGGGGTCTCCTCATCTTGGACGGCGTCTCCTGCTGCCTCATTGAATCATCGGTGGTAGCCGAGCCCAGAAGACCACTTTTGGTTGCATGCTGCTTATGGCCGTCATCTGATGCTCTCAGGCACGCCACAGCTGTTTCTGCAGTGCCCATTGGGTGCTAGGGATTCGGCAGGGAGCAAAAAGGGGCACGCATTACAAGCTTTTCAGGAGAAGAGGACGAAAACCCAACGAAAGGAATCAAAGAGGAGGAATGGGGAGGAGGGAGGGTGGAGGGCGTTTTCCGTTTCAAGTGAAGAGGCCCGGGAAGGTCTCCCTAAGATTTGAGAATGGCGCGCAGGGAGGGACGAGTGAGCTGCCTTCAGGCAGAGGGTGCTGTGGGCACAGAACCAGAGTAGAAGCCTCGTGAGGAACATGCATCCGGGTCGGAAAGCCGAAATGCTTTTCGTTAACACCATTATTACTGTTCTCCTCAAATCTGAGGTGGCTTCTTTTCTTGGCGACTTGCAGTTACGACGCTTTTTCAAAATGCTGCAAACGATGTCATCTGCAGACTCATTTCATGCAGAGTGTCACTTCGGTTCGAAGGTATATTAGAGCTTGGTCTCAAACAACGAGATCTTTAGGGAGGAGAAAAGGCAAGCTTTATCAATAGTGGTGATACTGCTTTTGTGTTGGGAAAAGAGAAAAATAAATACTTGAAAAGAAATTCGACATCAGATCGATATGATGATGACGTTCTAATGGTGTTCTGTGCCTAAGATTGTGAAAGATGGCGGCAGGCTCCCGTTGGGTCCCTCAAGACGGGGCGACGTGTCGGACGTGCTTTGCTCAGCGATGCCCTCTTGTTGTGGGGCTCCACCTGGTTCTGTTACATTCAGGGTGGGCAGCGGAGCCTTCATCCGTGTCCTTGTGTCTTGACCCACCCTTCCCGATGGCTTAATAATTTTCCAGAAATGAGAGCGGCTTTTGCTGCAGATAGATCTTGATGAATGTGGACTGGAACATGTGGGATTTATTTTGCTGCGTAGAAAGAGCCCAGAGGCAGGGCCAGGCCAGGGTTTGTTCATAGCCAGACTCTTTCTGTTTTCATTGTTGAGGTGATATGTCCCCCATGGCCATAGGATGGCTGCTGGGTTTTTTTTTTTTTTTTTTTTTTTTTTTTTTTTTTTTTTTTAATCACTTGTGTCTAGACAAAAATCCCTCTAAGGGGAGGAGTGTTTTCTCTTTTTAAAGATCAAGCAGAAGGACTTTGCCCTTCAGCCTCCAGCTGACTTGCCCTTGGCCTCGCTCATTGGTCAGGATCAGATCGGTCCTCATGCAGAAAAATCTTGGAAATGCCTCCCTGGCACTTGGAATCTATATTGTGGGAACCAGGCACTGCCGGCCGGGAGAGAGGGATTGGGGATGGAGGACAAGTGAATTTGTTCGCCGTGGATGGTTACCTGGAGACACACAGCAATTCAAACAAACAGGTGTTCTGTGTCTAAGATTTCGGGCCACACGTTTCTTCCAGGGGTGCATTCAGGCTCTGGGAGCTAAGCAGTTAGATGCGTGCGTCACATACCGTTTTCAGCTTCTGAGCAACTCTTCTGTTGCCCTTTTCCTCGACAACCAACCAGACACATCTGAAAGTTCCTTTTGGAGGATCCAGAGATATAAAGGATGAAAACGAAATCAAGATTAATTGGAGAAAACTTTTCTCAGCTCTCCCTACACAGATGGTTAAAGAGTGTTTCCTGACATCATCAGAATTTGCTATTTTCGTTGTTGTTGCTACATAAGGAGTCTGACTCCGGGATATGGTACCAGATTTACATAGCAGAGTCTGGTTTCAGACATTTCTCTGGGCCTCTTCTTTGATGGGAATTTCCCTTTCAAGATGACATTTATTTCCCATGGAGACAGACAACGAGACTGTGCGCCTTGCGTAGTTTGCCTAGAATGTCCTGAGCGGGTTCACATCCGTGGTGACAGAGAATGAAGCCATATTTATATTTAGTTCACTGCCACCCCTTGGATTGTTTCTACGGAGAAGACTGTCCTTTTCCATCAGTGATGTCATTGAGTGTAATGCCTCATCAGTTTCCTGAAAGGTAGCCCAGCACCCTAAGGGGATCAAATTAAGTGACTGATTTCATTGTGTACAGAGATACCCTGGAACGGTCAGTGGTCTTTCCTTTTCACATCCCCTTCTTGAGAACCCACAACCGTAATCGTGAGTTTTCAGGTCCCTGCCTACCTGCATCTTTCTCTGATTAGGTCATCTTCATGCGTGCAAAACCCTTCCCAGATAAGGTCATCAGTGGATTGATGTGCCTCTTAATTTTTATCTACCGATTCAGTGTATGATCGAGTAGATTGGGGTCCTTCTCCAGTGAAACAACCAGTCTTGTTTGGATGGAAAGGATTTTTTTTCTTTTTATATGTGCCGATCGGAACACATAAAAGGGAGGAAAGGGAACTATGTATGGGGATAGTAACTTTTTTCTAACCGGACGTTTGTGTGATTTTGACTTGTAGAAGATTACAGTAGCAGAATGCATCGAGACTCAGAGTAAAGCCATGACAATGCTCACCATTGAACAGCTCTCCTACCTGCTCAAATTTGCCATTCAGAAAATGAAACAGCCAGGGGTAAGAAGAAAGTTCCTCTTGATACAAGCATAAGCGGGAAATAGTGACTTTTGTTATTTTCTGTTAACATTCTGAGTGGTCTCTGCTTTCCAGACACCTGTGCGAACCCTGGGCCTTCTTAGGTGCCCGGTTCAAATGCCTGTTAAATTAAATACGAGGTATGACGACGTTCGGTTAATTCTCTCTGGCGAGCACTCTGTGTCCCCAGGGAGTGTAATCGGGAGATGGCGTACGGTAGAAAGTTGGTGGGGAATTTAAAATTCTGATTGGTTGTGAAGTGAAGCCTCATAGCCATACCCCATCAGGTAAGGAGCTTTTGTGTTTCTTCCCTTGGGAATTAGTAAGATTCCATTTCAACGACAGCGTGCAGTACAGCCGGTTCATTTAGAGTCAAGGTCTGATGATGGAACCTCCAAGTAAAATGCAGCCTGTCAAGAGGTGGAGAATTTGGTTAACTTCTTTCAGTTTTGAAACGGGATTTGAGGTACAGCCCGTGCCCCTTAAAGAAAATCCAGATGGGAAAGCAGGGGTGCCACATTTAGCCGGCACGCCCTGTTTACCAATGCTTCCCTTCCCCAGAGGCCTGGTCACATCATACACACCCACGGTGGTGGTACCTTTTTTTTTTTAATTGTTTTTAATGTTTATTTTTGAGACAGTGTGAGAGGCAAGCAGTGGAAGGGCAGACAGAGGGAGACACAGAATCCGAGGCGGGCTCCAGGCTCCGAGCTGTCAGCCCCGAGCCCGACACGGGGCCTCAACTCACGAACCCTGAGATCATGACCTGAGCTGAAGCTGGACGCTTAACTGACTGAGCCACTCAGGCGCCCCTGGTGTTACTTTTCATGTGACCCTTTTCAGGAGGATGGTGGTAAAATGCCTCGTTCTTAAAAATACGTTGTGCCCATATCATCACCATGTTAGGACATTCTGCGTACAGACGAATCTAGAGAAACTTGAGGGTAGGGTTTTCCTTTTCTGGTTTGCACAAAGGCACCATACGGGCTAGTCGTGACCCTTTGTTAAACTCTCCAGAGTCTGCTTTCTAAGTCAAGTGAATATACAGCCAGGTTGAAACTCAGGGTATTGAGTGTAGCCCCCGTGGCCTCATTTCTTAAAAACAACAACAAACCTCCAAGCTTTTGTTTGGAGATTAGATTCTGAAATTCGATACCATGACAGGAATTCAGAGCGTGCCAATTGGGTGTTGCTAAATTGGGTATCTGTTTGTCTCTTTAACAAAAATCTCTGTCAATGGAAGCAAAAGCCTGGATGGCCTCAGTTTGGAAAGAAAAACAGGTCTTTTTTTTTTTTTTTTAAACTGTACAGTCGTTTTTATGTTGAGTGACAAGGAATTACTTCCTGCTTTTTCGTAGGCTGAATGATATCTGCTGAGGACGGTTTACAAAAAGAATAGATTCATGTGGAGTTCTCAACACTGTAGAATTATAAACCAAAAAGAAAAATCGAAGAAGGCGTTAATTTCTCACATAAATTGTTTGATGTAAAATCAATCAGGGCAGAAAGTTGCTGATGATATTGAAGCGTCTTTTTAACTTGGAATGGCCAGACACTTTCCTTCTGGGCAAAAGAGGGCTCCCATGACAACAAATGGTAGCCCTTCCAGATGCCTTGCTTGAGTGTCATTTTGTGTTTCATTAAATCTTTTAGATATTGACAGATTGATTTTTAAGAGCTTAAGATTTTATTTTTATTTTTATTTTTTAAAAAATATTTTTATTATTGGGGCGCCTGGGTGGCGCAGTCGGTTAGGCGTCCGACTTCAGCCAGGTCACCATCTCGCGGTCCGGGAGTTCGAGCCCCGCGTCAGGCTCTGGGCTGATGGCTCGGAGCCTGGAGCCTGTTTCCGATTCTGTGTCTCCCTCTCTCTCTGCCCCTCCCCCGTTCGTGCTCTGTCTCTCTCTGTCCCAAAAATAAATAAAAACATTGACAAAAAAAATTAAAAAAAAATATTTTTATTATTGAGAGGGAGAGAGACAGAGAGTGAGCAGGAGAGGGGCATAGAGAGAGGGAAACATAGGATTCAAAGCAGGCTCCAGGCTCTGAGCTGTCACAGAGCCTGACGAGGGGTTGGACCTTGTGAACTGTGAGATCATGACCTGAGCTGAAGTTGGAAGCTTAACCGACTGAGCCCGCCAGGTGCCCTGGATTTTAATTTTAAATATATATATATTTTACTTAGAGAGAGAGAGAGAGAGAGAGAGCACGCACATGCATACATGCGTGCATGAGCAGGGGAGAGGCAGAGAATCCCAAGCAGGCTCTGCACTGTCGGCACAGAGCCCGATGGAGGGTTTGAATTCATGCACCAGTGAGATCGTGACTTGAGCCAAAATTAAGAATCGATGCTCAACTGACTGAGCCATCCAGACACCCCAAGATTTTACTTTTAAGTAATTTCTACACCCAGTGTGGGGCTCGAACTTATAACCCCATAGATCAAGAGTCACATACTCCACTGACCAAGCCAGGCAGGCATTTCAAATCTTTTGGATTTTTTTTTTATTAAAAAAAAAAAAAATTTTTTTTTTATTAAAAAAAAAAAATTTTTTTTTTTAAAACGTTTATTTGTTTTTGAGAGACGAGAGAGACAGAGCAGGAGGAGGGTGAGGGGCAGAGAGAGCGGGCGACACAGAATCTGAAACAGGCTCCAGGCTCTGAGCTGTCAGCACAGAGCCCAACACGGGGCTCGAACTCACAGACGGTGAGATCATGACCTGAGCCGAAGTCAGTTGCATAACCAATGGAGTCACCCAGGCGCCCCTCTTTTAGATTTTTAAATATTGGTAACACCACCCATCAACAAACCGCGCCTTGCATTTTGAGCTGATTCACGTAGGGCTTAAGAGAACATGGATCAATGTGAAAAATGTTGACATGGTCCCTGTGTTGTGGGTAATTTGGCTTCTTAACCGGGGAGCAAAATCTCAATGTCTGAATTTTCCCCCCGAGTGTAAAATATCTGTTGGCCCTTTAGGGGGACTTTATTTACTGTGTCATCCCTAGGTGTGACTAGATTTCATTGACAGTCCGTTTTGCAGGATTTTTGCAGGACATTATTAAGCCTTATTCACCATTCACGTTCAAAGTAGCTGATTGTGTGTTCTCTTGTTGATCTTAATAGAAGAGGACAGGACCTGTTAATTTGGGTATATATTGAAAACAAAACAAACAACAAAACCAGAACAGCTCCCATGATGATTGATGACCATTCAGAACTAGAACTTGAACCAGCTTGGTACTCCCTAAGGTCATTCCTGTATGGAAACGCTTAGAACTGTATCGTCTGAAAAGTTGTCTCCATTTGAAAAGTACTTTGTTGCTATTAATACTCTGTCTTCCTCAGTAATGATGGGTTTGTGTGTGTGTGTGTGTGTGTGTGTGTGTGTGTGTGTGTGTGCACCTCTTTGCTTTCTTTTATAGACGGATGCATTCCAGAAGCCTGTTCCATTGGAACAGCATCCCGACTACGCGGAATACATCTTCCATCCTATGGATCTTTGTACATTGGAAAAGGTTGGCCTTCATCAAAGAACCTCACCGTTGTAGCCCCGAATTATCGAGATGCCTAACGACCCTTCCTCACTTCCTGTGCCCCATCTCAAGTTAGATGGTTTCTCTACCTTTCCCCTGCGCCATTTTTATTTGGATGGAAGAACCATTGATCCCATAACTTCTGTAACATTCTTCCAAGGATTGCAGTGGAGTGCCGGATTCTACTGATCAGCTCCAAATGTTACTTCTGCTGGTGATTGCAGCTTTATACCTGAAAAAGTCACACTTCTACGAATTAGTGATTTGCTTGATTTGAGGCCTGCTTACTCCTCTCTCTCTCAGAGGTGCTAATGAGGGCAGAAGGAAGGAGAAAAGAGAAAATGAAGTGTTTGGGAAACCTTCAGATTGCTGATAAAGACGTGACTCCCTAGAACTTATTCTACTGTCTTTAATGCCTGAAGATGTTTTTTAAGAGTTCAGGCTAGAGTTCCATGCCGAAAATTGTTCTTGGAACACTTTAGATTATGCACATCACTCTGGTGCTGATTTTCAAATTTTTGGCCCCAAAATATGGAGAAAGAAAAGCATGGATCCGGAGAAAACATTGTATTGTTTTTATTGCTGACCACTAAATGCTGAGTCAAACCTGTTTTGGAAAGTTGCACACGCCCTTATGGTATTTAGAAAAAGAAGGCATTAAAAAAAGACAGGGTTGGAATCCTAGCTCCATAAATTAGTAGCTTTGGAGCTTTGAATCAGTTCCTTAATATCACCATACCTTAGTATCCCCGTATGTAACATTGGGATGATATCAAATGTGTCATTAAGTTCTCCCATCACAAGGCTCACGTGAGACTATTACAATTAATCATAAACATATAAATATATATAAAACATCCTGGTTTACTGGAAAGGGGGCTGCTGGATAAATGACAGTTGCTTATATAAGAGGCCAAAATTCAAGTTACTGTGATGAATTCAGTGACTTCCTTTTTATAGGATTATAGATCTCAAATATGATAGCATCTTGGGAAATGGGTAAAAGCATTCGTTGATTTGGCAAATGACTGCGAAGGAAATAATGCACGGGGGAGGGGAGAAAGGAAAAAAAATGATGTGGGGACACAGGTGTTAATTGGCTGCAGCTTGGATAGACCCGTGGGTTATTAGACTCCTTGGCTTTTTCTCCCCAGAATGCTAAAAAGAAAATGTATGGCTGTACAGAAGCTTTCCTGGCCGACGCAAAGTGGATTTTGCACAACTGCATCATTTATAATGGAGGTGAGTGGCTCAGATGGCTCCTACAGAAGAGCGTGTCATGCCCGTTCTCCCACCTTTCCTGAAAAGTCTTGCTTTTTTTTTCTCGTGTGCCAGGGCCAGTAACTGAGAACATTTGTGTACAGATTGCTAATATTTATCAGTAGGGGATGGTGGGGACTCTGCATTTTAAGATAATGACTTGATGATCCACTTCCCCTGTACCAGCAAATCCACCCTCCTCCGTGTTTTCTGTCCTCATAGAGTAGTTTTACATAGTCTAGAATTTTATATAAATGGAGTCCTAGTGCATTCTTCTGTGTCTGGATAATTTCATGCAGTGTAGCTTTTTTTGGGGGGGCGGGGTGGCTAATGCATGTTTGTCTCCGTGGTTTTGTTCCTTTTTATTGCTGTGAGTGGTTTTTCGTGGTATCCACCTACAATTTATTGATCCATTCCCTTTGTCGATACTGAAGGATATTGGAGTTGTTTTCCGCTTTGGGCTGTTAGGAATAAAACCGCCGGGAACATTCTTGTGCAAGTCTTTGTGTGGATACGCATTTTCGTTTCTCATGGGTAAATATCTAGGTGTGGTAGGGCTGCTCCGTAGGTTTATATTTCAGTTTACGAGGCATTTTGGCAAACTTTCTGCAAAGCGGCTGTATCCTTTTACACTCTTTTAGCCACGTGTGGGAGAGTCTTAGTTGTTCCCCATTTCCAGCACTTGGTATTGTCTGTCTTTTTAAGTTTAACCATTCTTGAAGGTATGAGCGGTTATGGTGGTGGTCATTTGCCTTTCCCTTATGACTAACGGTATCGTGTACCTTTTCATGTGTTTATTAGTCATCTGTATATCTCTTTTGGTAAAATATGTATTTAGATCTTTGGCCAATTTCAAAAACTGGGTGGTCTGTGTTTTTATTATTGCATTTTAGGAGGTCTTTGTATTCTGGATAAAGTTGTGTCCGTTGCGTTTTTGTGGATTGAATCTTCTGGACAGAATGGAAGAGAATTTCCATTAAAATCTCCTCTTGTGGCACCCTTCAACATGTTGCCCTACCTTCTCCCACAGTCCTCTCTGTCTACCCTCTGGCCACATAGAGCTCTCCGTGTCCTGCTCCATTCTGTTCCTCTTGTTCTCTGCCAGAACACTGCCTTGATGACTTTCTCATGTCCTTCAGTGTCAGCCTGTCAGTTCTCTGAGCTGCCTTCCCTTGTGACCCAGAAGGTGCTGTTGTTAGGAGATCTCACAGGACCTGTGCTTCCCCATGGTAGCGTTTATCACACTTCCTGGATGGTGTTATTTTTATTCGTTTGAGTTCCTCACCAGGATGTAAGATCTTCTCTCTCTCTCTCTCTCTCTTTTTTTTTTAAGGATGTAAGATCTTTAAGAGCAGAAGCCCTGCCTTCTTCCTGTATAGTCCTAGTGTAGATGGTTAGCTCATGTGTAAGGGAAGATGTATGAGTGGGTGGATGGCTGTTAAAAGCACGTGTTTTACATTATTAGCTCAGGAGCAGGGCCAGACGTGTGGGGAGGGGAGAAAGAGGCAAAGGGGCACTTGGTTGAAAATCCGTGTAAAGATTATTAACTCAAATATATAGAAAGGCTAGGTAAGATCGTATAAACAAGTGGATGAGATTAGGTGGCAAAAAATGGCACAAGCCAGGTTGGCCATTGGCCAGGCCGAGAGTAGAGACTAGAGAGTGGGCACTCCTTTCTGGTCTGAGGGGGTCACCGCTGGACAGAGTTATCAGATCTTGTGAGTTTTTAAAGCAAGCCAGAAATCGAGGAGTGTGTGTGTGTAACATCCTTTTGTCAACGAGTTTATGTTTTCTGAAAACACCGTAATGTTTGAAGAAAGCACAGTTTGTTTGTTTGTTTGTTTGTTTTTTGCCATCCTGTCTTCTGGTTTAGCGAAGGTGAGGGATTTAGAGTTAGATCTGGGGCAGATTTTCAACTCATTAGCCAAGTAGTCCCGTGTAAACAACGACTCCTGAGCCTTGACATACTTATTAATGAAATGGGAACGTTCATACCTGCTTCCTGAGTTAATAAGAAAATGTATTTTGAGGCACGAGACGTAGCAGAGCTACTCATTTAATTATTTTCTCTCCTCTGTTGCCCTTCATGGGCTGGAGTCTGGAACAATGGGTGAATAAGGCTCCTTTCCACTAATTGGAGCCTTTTGAATATAAAAGCATCTTCCACATGTTCATCTGTGAACTGTAGGAATCCCACACAAATTGCTCAGTTTCAGAGGTAACATTGAGGCACCAAAGACTGGTCAGTGTTTCTGGGTAAAGTCACATAAGTTAAACTGATATTAGGAGCCAGAATCCTGTGTTTTAGCCTTTAAAAGCTTAATCCTGGGGGAAAGCAAGTTGAAAGGTTGTTAGGGGAAGTGTACTCCCAAAGCTTCGTGTTACAAACGTGTTTCCATTTGAATTAATCATTATTTTCTTATTCCCTTAGGAAATCACAAATTGACCCAGATAGCGAAAGTAGTCATCAAAATCTGTGAGCATGAGGTATGTGTTTCTCACTGTCCTGTTTTAAACGCACCCAGAGTGAGGGGCTGGCGTGGCTGATTTCCATTTGCAGAATCTCTTAGTGGGTAACGGTCGCTATTTTGGAATTTGTTGAGGCATAGACGGTGTCCCCGTAAAAGTGACAAAGAGGGGATCACCCCCACCCCATATGCCGGAAATCAGTGCTATCTTAGCCATGATCTTCAAGAGGTGCAAATGACCTTTTATTATTCAGGGTTGCGTCATGGTCAGGAACGAGGTATCTTGAGTTGTTTTCTTGGTTGCATAGATGGGGTTCTTAATTTCTTCACCCCATAGTCTGAGGCGTTGGGCCAGGCCCCTTTTAGGCTTCTTGTGGAAGATGTTTGGGTTTCAATGGAATTTGGGGGAAAGGTTTTGACTGTTTCTCAAGGAGTGGCCTGCAGAGTCCTAGAAGTCAGTTCCTCTTAGAAATACCCATGGTTTTGATGGTGTGGAAGAAGTGAACCTCCTGGGCCTACCCTGAGGCCCCAGTGGTTGTGGGATAGTCAGGGAGCAGAATTTACTAGACCCCAGTGTAAGAGTTGAGAAACTGAGCTATAGCGGATTTCAGCCTCTTGTGCACTTCACTCATTCATTCATTTGTAAGGGAAACATTTGGATACCTTAGGATACTGCCATTTTTGCATATCTTCATTAAATTTTTAAATGTTTATTTAATTTTGAGAGATAGAGACAAAGCACGAGTTGGGGAGGGGCAGAGAGAGAAAGAAAGGGAGACACAGAATCTGAGGCAGGCTCCAGGCTCTAGGCTCTGAGCTGTCGGCACAGAGCCTGATGTGGGGCTTGAACCCACAGGCTGTGAGATCATGACCCAAGCCGAACGAAGTTGTACACTTAACCAACTGAGCCACCCAGGTGCCCCTTACTTATTGAATTTTTTTAAAATGTATTTTTGGGGGAGAGAGAGAGAGAGAGAGAGAGAGAGAGAGAGAGAGAGAGCGCGCACGCAAGCATGAATGGGGGAGGGGCAGAGAAAGAGGGAGACACAGAATTTGTTCCAGGCTCTGAGCTGTGAACACAGAGCCCGATGTGGGGCTTGAAGTAATGGACAGTGAAGTTATAACCTGAGTTGAAGTCGAGGCTTGACCAGCTGAACCACCCAGGCACCCTTCTACATATATATATTTTTGTTATTTAAAAAAAAAAAATTTTTTTTTAATGTTGATTTTTTTTTTTAATTTTTTTTTCAACATTTATTTATTTTTGGGACAGAGAGAGACAGAGCATGAACGGGGGAGGGGCAGAGAGAGAGGGAGACACAGAATCGGAAACAGGCTCCAGGCTCCAAGCCATCAGCCCAGAGCCTGACACGGGGCTCGAACTCACGGACCACGAGATCTTGACCTGGCCGAAGTCGGACGCTTAACCGACTGCACCACCCAGGCGCCCCGATGTTGATTTATTTTTGAGGGAGAGAGAGAGAGAGAGAGAGAGAGATAGAGCACATATGGGGAGGGGCAGAGAGAGAAGGAGACAGAATCCAAAGCAAGCTCCAGGCTCTGAACTGTCAGCACAGAGCCTGATGTGGGGCTCGAACTCACGAACTGCGTGATCATGCCCTGAGCTGAAGTTGGACGCTTAACCAACTGAACCACTCAGGTGCCCTACATATTTTTTTTAATTAGAAAAAAATTTACTTATTTTGAGGGAGAGAGTGATTGTTCACGGAAGGGGCAGAGAGAGAGGGAGGTAGAGAATCCCAAGCGGGCTCCATACCATCACGGTGCAGAACCAGATGTGCGGCTTGAACTCACGAACCACCAGGTCATGATCTGAGCCGAAATCAAGAGTCGGTTGTCTAACCGGCTGAGCCATCCAGGCGCCCCTTTTTCTAAATGTTTTTGTAGAGAGAGTTTTATAATCAATATTTTCACTTAAGAGTGTTTTCCCGGATAGTTAAATACACAGGAAGAACAGAATTTTTCATGGCTTTTACGATGATTTTCTTAGTATAATTGTTAGGAAGGCATCTACGAGGTCTGAGACTATACACATAGCAAAGGCTTTATGTAGGTATTTCCTGATTGATTTCTAGAAAAGTTGTAGCAACATGTATAACAACCTGGGTAGTTTTTCTGTGTCCTTTCCAGTTTTGGAAGTTATAATTCAAAAAACACGTGTATCTATGTTTTCCCTACAAGATGGCATCTCACTGTGATTTTGGTTTGCATCGTTGTTTTTTTTTTTTTTTTTTACATGTTTATTTATTTTTGATAGAGACAGAGCACAAGTGGGGGAGGGGCAGTGAGAGAAGGAGACACAGAATCTGAAGCGGGCTCCAGGCTCCAAGCTGTCAGCATAGAGCCCGACGTGGGGCTTGAACTCACAAACCGTGAGATCATGACCTGAACTGAAGTCGGACACTTAACCGACTGAGCCACCCAGGCGCCCCCCCCCCTTTTTTTAATAAAGATTTTATTTATTTTTGAGAGATAGTGTGAATAGAGGAGGGGCCGAAAGAGTGGGAGACACAGAATCTGAAGCAGGCTCTGAGCTCTAACCTGTCAACACAGAGCCTGACACAGGGCTTGAACCCACAAACTGCGAGATCATGACCTGAGCCGAAGTCAGACACTTAACTGATTGAGCCACCCAGGTGCCCTTGGTTTGCACGTTTCTGATGACAAGTGATGACGCACTGTTTCTGATCAGCTGCTTTCCCCTTGGGGATTCCTTTGTTTTCCTGGATTTGGGAGCTAAAGCCTACGTGTTTAATCAGTGGGTTACCCCCAGGTGGAATTTACTGGACGCAGGTACTCTGTGTGTGGCATTTCTAAATCTACCCGTTGGCGATACATTGCAGCTGCGTGGGCTTCAATGCCAGGGCTGCCCTGGACCTTATGTTACCACTTTGTTCTCGCCAGTACCTTCAGAATAGCCCATAAGTAGAGTGAGTAGGAACAGGAAATATATGCCACCACTTTCTTACCTATTTATTCTTTTGCTCCTTTATTCAATCATTTATCCATTGACCTTTGAGTTAGTCAATTATATGTATAAAATTATTATTTAGTAGTATATTGAGCACCTGCTGAGTATCTGACACCTTACATGATGCAGAGATAAAGAGAAAAACAAGTCTTTTGATGATGGTAAGAGAATAGGAACAAACAGGGCAATGACAGGTGAAACACGTCAGCTCTGGAGCACGTCTGCCTGGGTTCAAATCCTGGTCCTGCCCCTTTGCTGCAGAGAACCTTGAGCAGGTTTCTTGACTTTCTGGGATTTCATTTTTTCCATCTGTAATATGGGGGAAAGAGCAGGCCTGCCTCTAGAGGATGTAAAGAATGAATGAATTAGTACCTGTAGAACACTTTGATGATCCCAGCGTATATCTCTGATAAATGTTAACCAATGTATTGATCACTGTGTCACCTAACACGTTTTCCATTTATCTCCTATAATTGTTATCTATTTGGTAGGTATTGCTCACATGCCCATTCTGTAGATGAGAAAATGGAGGCACAGACAAGATAAGCAACTGTTCCTAAGGTTATAGAGCTAGTAAATGGTGGAGGCTGAATTGAGATCCAAGAAAGGGGCTTGTGGGTTCTAAGTTGTACTTAGGTCCCCTAGAGGAATGTATTTTTTCAAAGAGAAGGACGGTCGGTAAATTACATAATTTTTAGATTGTGGTCCATTTAGACAAAATACCACCTGCCCTGGATGATGTGACTAGAGCTGGGTGGGAATTGAGCACAGCGAGCAAAAGCCGGGGTAGCTGGAGTTGTTGGGGAAGCTCAGACAGGTCGGCCTAGGCCTGGTCGCACTCGGTGTTGAAGGAGCTGATCTGGAGTTTATTATTATTTTTTTTTAATTTTTTTTTCAACGTTTATTTATTTTTGGGACAGAGAGAGACAGAGCATGAACGGGGGAGGGGCAGAGAGAGAGGGAGACACAGCATCGGAAGCAGGCTCCAGGCTCTGAGCCATCAGCCCAGAGCCCGACGCGGGGCTCGAACTCACGGACCGCGAGATCGTGACCTGGCTGAAGTCGGACACTTAACCGACTGCGCCACCCAGGCGCCCCTGATCTGGAGTTTAGATTTATTTCCTTGTTAGTTTCTCAGCCTTGTGCTACTGGCATTTACTCTGGAGAATTCTTTGTTCCGGGGACCGTCCTGTACCTCCTAGATTCCATTTGCAACAGCCAGCCGTCAGATGTACAAGGTGTGGACGATGAGCAAGATGGGTCTGGCCGCTGTGTCTTGGGGGCTGGACCGCAGGGCCAACAAGAGTGGGAAGCTGGTCCAGATGTGGTCCAGAGAGGGGTGGTGGCGGCGGCTCGGGCTGGGTGGGGTCTCGGGGGTTGGTGAGAGGTGATTGGATTCTTCTCCGAGGTGTTCCCCACTGAGGGACTTGGTGTAGCTAATCTTAACTGCTAATGCCCTGACGCGTTCCTTGAGTGTCTCCAGATGTGAGGCCCCTTGCGTGACACATCCTAACATACTTTTGTTTTACAGATGAATGAAATTGAAGTATGTCCAGAGTGTTACCTAGCTGCTTGCCAGAAACGAGATAACTGGTTCTGTGAGCCTTGTGTGAGTCGTATTTCCTTTCCTTATGTCGTTTTCGGAACTCATGCCTTAGAGGACTGACTACCCAAGGCCCCCTTTTCTGGGTGGCTTATTTGATGAAACTTTGGGAGAAGATTTTAAATAACTTTTTTTTTTTTTTTTTTTTTTTTTTTACCAATAAAGTAATGGCAGAGTGAAAGTAATCCAGGTGGAATAAACATCTGGGGCTGAAAATCCATGTGCCAGAGGGAGCACTGTGATTTCCTGGGTTTATTAACCCAGCGGGCAGACTGAGAAGGCAGTGAGGTAGTGAGAGTCATAAAGAAGTGCGTTCTTTGACGAACCTGTTTTGAGAGAATTGGAAGTACATTTCTGGATCGGGTCTGTGGTGTTTCCCAAGTGGGCGGTTTGGGCTGGGGAGATGGGAAGAGATAAATCACCCTGTTTTCTTCATCCATCTGTATTTTCCAAACCAGTGTTCTGCAGAGAGAAGGGTGTTCCCGGGGTGGGCTGGTGGGTGAGTGGAGGTAGGGCTGGAGTTTACTGGGGGGCGAGATGGGGCAAGTAACGTGGAAAAGTGAACCACAGGTTACGTCTCTTCCTGCCTTTGGAGATGAAGCCCCTGAAGAGTTGCAGCCCTCGAGAGAGAACGAAGGCGGCTCATACTGCCCTTATTAAATGCTGGATACAATGCCCATTTAATCCTCCAGCTTAACAGAGGGTGTAAGCATCGCTGTCCCCATGTCGCAGGGAGAGGTGGACACTCTTGCTCACGGCCACCTAGGTTAAGTGCGGTGTGTTCAAGCCAGTGTTCCAGCCTCATCTCGTCTGTGGTTCGTTCTTCCCTGTTTTCTCCGTTCACCCCCAGAACCAGCTTCGCCCGGGCCTCCCGGCCTCAGGCCCTCCCAGGGAAGCCCATTTGGGAGACCCTGCGTGGAACTGCTCCTGTTCAGCTGGTGGCCTAGCTGTCTCTGCACATACAGCAGGCTTTGTATATGGCGCGTCTTGCTGCCCAATGCGTACAAACTCTGGATTTTGTGTTTCTTTTCCCAGAGCAATCCACATCCTTTGGTCTGGGCAAAACTGAAGGGGTTTCCGTTCTGGCCTGCAAAAGCTCTGAGGGATAAAGATGGACAGGTCGATGCTCGTTTCTTTGGACAACATGACAGGTGGGAGTCAAAACTGGCTGCAAATGTACAGCTTTAACTGAACCTTCGATAACTGTGACGCAAGCAGGGGGCGGAGGTATTATCGTGGCGTTTATTGTCGCGACACCAACCAGTGATCTTGTAGTTAAAAATACTGCCCTGTGCTGCGTTCCGGCTGATAATGTGTGTGGGCTTCGTGTTTTTCAGGTATGTGAAGAGAACAATCATGCTTTCGTAGTTGCGTTGATGAAGCTGGCACCAGAATAGGTTCCGTGGCTATTTTAAGTGGTGCTGTTCTTTTTAAATTTTGTGGAGTAAATTGAACCACCGCACAAATTGCTTTTCAAAATAATGCTTTCAGGGATCAGAAGTATTTCCACAGATTGCCAGTAAATGAATCTCTTATCATTGTGCTGGGTGGTTCTCTCTCCTGTTGCCTTTTTCTCTTAAGCCAAATAGGAAATTATAAGAGGTGGCTGTTTTAACAGGTGGTAGCCCTCCCCTCCCACCCAGCGTTTTCTGCCCTCCCCTCTCCCTCGCTCGCAGGGAAGTGAATTGTTCTAGCTCTTAGCAGTTTCCTATCCTATGGGCTTGAGAACAGCAGGTGGACCCAGATGAGCAGCAGTTAATATCCTAGTTCTCTTTTAGCAAGTTATGTGAGGATTAAATGAGGCAAAACCCTTTCCAAGAGGCTACCAAGCAGTTTGAAAAAGTGTTTGAGTGTGTTGGGGGAGAAGACTTAAAATTCTGGGGGCGCCTGGGTGGCTCAGTCGTTCAAGCGTCTGACTCTTGATTTCAGCTCAGGTCATGATCTCATAGTTCGTGAGTTCGAGTCTTGCATTGGCTCTGTGCGGCCAGTATAGAGCCTGCTTGTGATCTCTGTCTCCCTCTCTTTTTTTTTTTTAATTTTTTTTTTGGTAACGTTTATTTATTTTTGAGACAGAGAGAGACAGAGCAAGAACGGGGGAGGGTCAGAGAGAGGGAGACACAGAATCCGAAACAGGCTCCAGGCTCTGAGCTGTCAGCACAGAGCTCGATGCGGGGCTCGAACTCACGGACTGCGAGATCATGACCTGAGCCGAAGTCGGCCACTTAACTGACTGAGCCACCCAGGCGCCCCATCTGTCTCCCTCTCTTTGCCCCTCCCCAGCTCGCGGTCTCTCTCTACGTTTATTTATTTTTTTGGGGACAGAGAGAGACAGAGCATGAACGGGGAAGGGGCAGAGAGAGAGGGAGACACAGAATCGGAAACAGGCTCCAGGCTCTGAGCCATCAGCCCAGAGCCTGACGCGGGGCTCGAACTCACGGACCGCGACGCGGTCTCTCTCTAAATAAATAAATAAACTTAAAAATTATACACACTGATAGAATATACAGAAAGCACAGTTTATAATTTCAAACACCCGAGTCAGAGCTGTTACTCTGTTCACTTTGCTTGTTGCCTTGCAAATAAAGACAGAAGAGTGATTGGTAATCTGTGAAATCATTTACTAGGAATCCTTCGTCTGGAGGCAAAGTGGAAATTAGCTGGGATGGTCCTGGGTTTGATAGGAAGTCTTTTGCTCTATTTGATTTTGGGCACTTTGCTGGAAATCTTTTGGTGCTGCCGTGGGTCAGGCCACGTGCTGGATGCTGGGAATATGGGAGTGAGCAGGACATCGTCCCTGCCCACCTGAAGGCTGGCATCCTAGTGGGAAAGACACCCAAGTAAATACCCAAGTAAACACACAGGCAAGGTGATCTCAGGGCGGGGGCTTAGAGAAGATCTGGGTGGAGGGACAGAGCCAGCCTGCTGTTTCTTGGGGAGAGCTGGGACACAGTGTGGTTTGGACAGGGGGGAGGAGAGGATGGTAAGTGATGGGTGGGGAAGGGGGCAGGGTCTGGCTCACACGGGCTGTGGTCAGATTCTGCCTCTGCTTTGAAGGGCAAGAAGAATTCGTGTCAGGCTGTACATCACTGTAACATGGCAAGAGTTAACCACCTTGATGCTTCGGGATTATTCTCGTTCTGTCATATAACCCAGTGTGGATATACTGGGGATATAGGTGGGTGGGGGAGATCCGTGCCTGCCGCCATGTACCGGATACATCCCAGACTCTTAAGAGTCTTGGATTCTGTTCTTAAGCTGAGCCCACTCTGCATGGACATCTTACTCCTGCCTGTCAGTTCTGGACGGTCTTGGGGGGCATGAGCTCTGCCAGCCCTGTTCCAGAGGCCATTTCCCCAGAACTGGACGGTGTAGGTTGGTTCTGGGTGGGAGCTGTCGTGGAAGCTGGGCCCCTGCATTGGTGAAAAAAGCCAGCGGCCCATGTCTGATGCCCATGACGTTTGTCTAACCCCCTGTGTCTTTTGTTCCCTCAGAGGGAATGTGCCCAGCTGTTGGCTCGTTTTGGGTGAGGGGAGCCCCTTACGGGGAGCGATTAAGGGCACTCCATGGGGATGGGTTAGGGGGTGCAGGAATGAAGTCACTGAGAGCTTGGGGGAAACCTGAGAGGAGGAGCGTCCCTTCCTCCCAGGAGATGTTCTTAAAGCAGAACTGGCCACACCCAGCAGCCCAGCACGGAGGCGAAAGAGAATGGATAGGCTCTTTCTCCGGGAGCAGCTTTGGGGCTGTGGAGCAAAACAGCAAGCAAAGTAGGTCAGGAGAACAGAGTAAGAAATGTCACAGCCCGTCACGTGTTCATCGTTAAGTTAATAAGTACTGGAGCAGGTCCCGGGAGGCTTTTGTACAGATCAAGGCATGTTCGGAATAGTCTCCTAGCGTGCTTTTTTGTCCCTTAAGAATGTTTGCCTTCTTGGGATTTGATTTCACAGACACACACACACACACAGACACACACACACACACACACACACTCTCTCTCTCTCTCTCTCACATTCACGATACTGTACAAAAATCCAGGAGATCTCTTCTTAAACGCACAAGAGCGAGCTGGCATGAATTGAGTGCCTTCTATGCACCAGGCACTGTTTCAAGTTCTTTTTGCAGCTGCGGATTTATTCCCATTTGACTGAGAAGAAACCTTGAGGCCCCAAGTAGGGTGTAGCTCAGCCCCGTGACTCTGTGGCCTCTCAGGACATTGACCCCAGAGGCTTTCTTTTGTTAAGCAGATCAAGCTTCCCTTCAACTGTGTCCTGGGCCTGCTTTAAGGAAAAGAAACCAGGTCCTGAAATCACTGGCAGGTACCTTCATTGAAGGTGCGTGAGACCCTGGCAGGAGACAGTTAAGGCCCTGACCCCAGATGGAAGGGGGGGGGAGGGGACACAGTGACAGTGGCCCTCGGCCAGCTGGCTGGCGATATCCTGGTGCTGCGGGGACTGGTCTAGGTGCGTTTCATTTGCTCCCCTTGACCCCGTCCCGGGAAGGGCTCAGCCTCCATTTTATCGATGACAGAGCAGAGGCCGGCTCAGGGAAAGGGAAGTCATTTGTCCAGGAGCGGCGGGGGGGACCCCGGCTGTTCCTCAGAGCTGTCCTGTCTCGTCCAGACTCCTGCTCCCCCAGTTGTAACGGCCGCGGACTCTCACCCAGAGGGCATCTGTCTCCTGCCCTATCTCGTTCTTGCGGTTCCTCAGGTCTCTGCAGCTAGTTGGGGTGATGAGAAGCTGGTAATTTACCGCACGCTGAGAGAGCAGTTAGATATTTTGGGGGTGTTTGGTTTTAGTTTGTGTCACGGCCTAGTTATCACCATGAGTTGCAAACCTCCATCCTCTGCCCTGAATTTCACCCCACGCACACGCTTTTATTTCTCTGGGCCGTTTTCTCTTCAAAATAGGAACGAGATTCCAGCTGTTAGAACGTGGGTAGAATGTAATCTAAGTAGTCCATATTTTTTGCTTCTCTTTCAAATGCTGGAAGACTCGGCGGTGTGGGGGTCAGATTCCAGCACGGGCACTTGTGACGCTCCCGTGTAGACGGTGCTTGCGTTGGACTGGTTGTGGCATTTCTACCTCCCCACAGCCCACTTTGCTCCCATCACTTTGTGTCTGGCTTGACTTTATGGTCTTTGAAATCCAAAAGGCCTCCTTGGGAATGTTCATTCCCGCTGGATTCCCAGCTATACGTACGGGATGGAGGCTGGGGAATCGAATGTCACATGGTCTGCCTCCTGTCCAAACCCCGGAGCAGTGGTCGGCTCTACTGCCCTCTCCTGCCTGCGTCCGCTCGGCCACCAATCCCAGAAAAGCAGCTCATGGCCTCGTGAGGTCTCCGCAGAGCATGCTGGGATGTGGGCGGTTGGAGGCAGGCAGGCAGAACCAGCCGAGAATGGGGGGTGGAGGCTGTCCTTTGGTTAGTTTCCACATGAATTCTCTCACATCGAAGCCAGGCACCTCCTTTCAGGTTTACGGTTTTCCGGTGTTTCCTTCTAGTGCCTCGTAGAACCCCAGTTTTACGAGAGATGCGAAAACTGTGTGTGAAGGCAGAGGAGTGGGCTTCGGGACCAGTTCTTTTTTTGGAGGTGCAGTCCTGGCAGCAGTGATGGTTCCTTACTCTCTACTCACCCAGAGCCAAGAGGGGATTTATTATTCTTCTAATGGATTAAAATGACTAAGTCTGTGAGCTTTTTTTTTTTTTTTTCCCAACGTTTATTTATTTTTGGGACAGAGAGAGACAGAGCATGAACGGGGGAGGGGCAGAGAGAGAGGGAGACACAGAATCGAAAATAGGCTCCAGGCTCTGAGCCGTCAGCCCAGAGCCCGACGCGGGGCTCGAACTCACGGACCGCGAGATCGTGTCCTGGCTGAAGTCGGACGCTTTAACCGACTGCGCCACCCAGGCACCCCTGTCTATGAGCTTTTTAATGTTTTAGTGAAGATCGCTGTTCACATTCTGTCATGAGAACATGTCTATTAAGTGTTAACGGCTAATCATGTGTTAACCATTCAAACCAAGTCATTTAAAACATTTTTTGGCGGGGGGCACCTGGGTGGCTCAGTTGGTTCAGCCTCTGACTCTTCATTTCAGCTTAGGTCATGATCTCACGGTTCATACGTTGGAGCTCTGCATTGGGCTCCGTGCTGACATTGTGGGGCCTGCTTGGGATTCTGCCTCTGCCTCTCTCTTTGCCTCTCCCTCCTCTGCTTGTGCTCTTTCTTTCTGTCTCAAAAGAGAGAAATTAAAAAAAAAAAATTCTGTTTTGAGAGAGAACAAGTGAATGAGCGGGGGAGGGGCAAAGGGAGAGGGGGAGAGAGAATCATAAGCAGGCTCCACAGTCAGCATGGACCTCAACATGGGGCTCGATCCCATGACCTTGGGATCATGACCTGAGTTGAAATCAAGAGTCAGATGCTCAACCGATTGAGCCACCCAGGAGCCCCCAAACCAAGTCTTATGTATGTATGTATGTATGTATGTTTGAAAGAGAGAGACAGAGACAGACAGACAGACACACACACACAGAGCGTGAGCAGGGCAGGGGCAGAGAGAGAAAGAGGGAGACACACAATCCAGAGCAGGCTCCAGGCTCTGAACTGTCGGCACAGAGCCCAAAGCAGGGCCCAAACCCACAAAGTACGAGATCATGACCTGAGCCCAAGTCGGACACTTAACTGACTCAGCCCCCCAAGTGCCCCCAAGTCATTTTTAAAGAATGGAGTATGGAGTTAAGAAGGTCGACAGACATACCAGGCTAATTTGGTTGCGTTAAGGAAAAAAATCCTGGAAACACCCTAAATGTCCATCGACAGATGAACAGATAAAGAAATCGCGGTAGATAGATCTCATGGGATAGTATTCGGCCTTAAAAAAGATGGGACAACATAGCTGAACCTGGAGGACACGACGCTAAGGGAGAGCAGCCAGGCACAGTAAGACAAAATGACTGCGTGAATTCCGCTCAGAGGAGGTATTTAATAAAATAGTCAAATTTGTAGAATCAGTGTAGAATGGGGATAGACTCATCGGGCATAAAATTATCGTTACGATGAATAAAGCCGTGCCTACGTTAACAATAGGGCGTGTGGTTCTCTTAAACTTACCGCAAGAAAACCAATTTTTAAAAAACCTCAAAAAAAAATAAATAAATAAAAGGATCTTTGAAAGGACCAAAGTTGACTTCAGCTCTCTCTTCTGCACTTCCTAGGGCCTGGGTTCCAATAAATAATTGCTACCTCATGTCCAAAGAAATTCCTTTTTCTGTGAAAAAGACGAAAAGCATCTTCAACAGTGCAATGCAGGAGATGGAGGTGTATGTGGAGAACATCCGCAGGAAGTTCGGGGTTTTTAACTACTCTCCCTTCAGGACACCGTACACGCCCAACAGCCAGTACCAAATGCTGCTCGATCCCAGCAATCCCAGCGCGGGTGCTGCCAAGATAGACAAGCAGGAGAAGGTCAAGCTCAACTTCGACATGACGGCGTCCCCCAAGATCTTGATGAGCAAGCCCATGCTGAGCGGGGGCACGGGCCGTCGGATCTCCTTGTCCGATATACCACGCTCCCCCATGAGCACAAACTCTTCCGTGCACACGGGCTCCGACGTGGAGCAGGACGCCGAGAAGAAGGCCACGTCGAGCCACTTCAGCGCGAGTGAGGAGTCCATGGACTTCCTGGACAAGAGCACAGGTCAGCCGCGGAGGAAGAGGAAGAGGCGGGGGCGGGTGGGGGGCGGGGGGGCGGTCCCCTGCCACGGAGGGCTTCCGTGGGGACCACACCTGTCGGGTTCTGGCTGGCCAGCGTCTCAGAATCAAAGGGACCTCTATGGGGTTTTGCTCCAGTGGAGGACATTTAAAATTTTAAGTGGGTGACCCAGAGGGATTTTTGCTGTTAGGAATCAAGAACGGAGAAAATCGGTCCCCAAAGGCCAGATGGAGGTCCTTCCTCGCAGTGGGGCAGAGGTGGCCAGAAATCCTTGAGAGTTGAGAGCAGACGCCTCTTGGGCTATCACAGCAAAACTTCCCCTAAGAGTTTGTTTCTCAGGAATGCTACTTCAATCGAAAGACTATTTTTCTATCCAAACCATACCTTCACGATACTTAGCGCTCCAGTGTGAGAGCGACAGGTAAGGTCGGCAATAAGGTGTGCTCTCCCCAGAGCGCTCCTTACAGGTTGGTTGCCCTGATTGACACTTGCTGTAGAATGGCGAGTGGTTCAGAATGAGGCTGCCGGTCTCAAATCCCAACTCTCCCACTCACTAGCCGCGTGGCTCTAGGTCAGATACTTAATGTCTTGGTGCTTGAGTTTCCTCATCTGTGATGTGACGTAATAACAGACCTGACCCATAGGTTCTTGTTAAGGCTTAAATGAAGACGTGTCCACAGAGGGTCGGAACAGTGCCAGAAAAAGTAAGCGTTGCAAAGATGTTGGCTGCTACGTTATTTCTTACGGTGGTTGCTCAGCAAATGCCTATACGGATTCAGATTCAGATTCGGATTGGGAGAGCTGATGCGAGGGGGCGCTGGTCCAGTGTGAGGAAAGGAATGGTGACTTAAATTGAATTCTTTGTACCCAAATATTATTTGGCTGTCTGTTAAATACTTAAGAGATCTATTACTTCCACAAGGAAATGGGTTTACTCTCATTTTTCTTTTTTTTATGTTTATTTTTGAGACACACACGCACACACACACACACACACACACACACACACACACACAGTACGAGTGGGGGAGGGACTGAGAGAGAGGGAGACACAGAATTGGAAGCAGGCTCCAGGCTCTGAGCTGTCAGCACAGAGTGCGATGCGGGGCTCGAACTCACAAACTGTGAGATCATGACCTGAGCTGAAGTCGGACGCTCAACCGACTGAGCCACCCAGGTGCCCCTATTATTTTTTTAGTATGTATTTATAAGTGTTTATTTATTTTTGAGAGAGTGTGAGCGGGGGAGTGGCAGAGAGAGAGAGAGAGAGAGAGAGAATATCCCAGGCAGACACAGGACTGGATCTCATGAACTGTGAGATCATGACCTGAGCCAAACTCAAGAGTCGGACCGTTAACTGACTTAGCCACCCATGCGCCCCTTAAAGTCCTTTTTTCTAAAATATGATCCTGTTGCCAGTATGTGCTTGGATCATTTGGGGATTATGAGTTAGGCAGCCAGTGAGTACTATGTGTAGAGAAGGTGATTCCCCAAATCGTTTTAATCTCACCAGTTGTCCCCTTTTCTGTAAGGAGCCAGATAGTAAATATTTTAGGCTTTGTGGCTCTTTGTCCCTCACAACTATACAGATATTCAGCACTGTTGTATTAATGAAATAGCCATAGGCAATATGTGACTGTGACCCTGAAATTTGAATTTCATGTGATTTGTGTGTTTCATGAACTCTAGTAACCCTTCAGGATTTTTCCACCATTTGCAAATGGCAAGTAACCCTTGTAGGCAATATGAGAGTAGGTGGTACGCTAGATTTGGCCCATGGGTCCTTTTGCTAACCTCTGTTACAGACCTAGTTAGAAGAAACTCTTGAGTCCGTTTCCCCATTTTACAGGGGGCAAAATTGAGGTCTCTGTGGAGAGCGGAGGGAGGCGCCTGTGCCCACAGCTAGATCCTGATTCTACATCCATTTTCTTTTCATTGCACCCTACTGCCCTCTGCTGTCAGCAGCGACAATAGCGTTTGGTACAAGGAGAAGTGGAATATTTACTGAAATGCCCCACAGGGAGGGTATCATTGAGATGAGATTTTGATTTATCCAAAATAGTGTTCAAAAAAAAAAAAAGATCGTCATAGGATAGAAAAGTCGTATTAGTTTTAGCAAAAAAAATTTTGTAGCCAGCAACATACTGAAATAAGTTATTAACTAAAACTTTTATGAGAGTTTAGAAACCTTCCTTTTGTTTCGCGGGCGTGTGGAGGAACTCAGTCAGGTGTCTGTAATCTATAGAACTTGATTTAGTTTTCTCAGGAGTACTTTGCTCAACCAGAAGCCTTTTGCCCATGGTGTCCTGGTTATGGATCAAAGCGGTTTATATTCTCAGTGATTGTCCTGCTTCTCCCTTGATCTAGACGTCCTGGCCTAAATCAATGCCTTTGGCAATATTTGCTTGCAGGACCTCGACTTCAGCCATGAATATGTATTCGGCTACGAGTTATAGCTCCAGGGGTTGTCAGCACCCTCTGAACGAACAGTCCTTTGGTCTTGTAGCTGCACTAGGGGTTACTGTTTAGGGAGAAGGGAAAACGTCTTTGGATACTCCTTTTGTCATAACAGTACATCCTTGTCATACAATACTTGTTATTTATAAAACTAAAGTCACACATCATTCCACCTCCCGGTCAGCCCTTGGATACTTGTTTCCAGGACTTTAATTTTTTTTTCTTCTTGGTGCAAAAAAGATGATTTTATTAAAGCATGGGGACAGGACGCGCGGGCAGGAAGAGCTGCTTTCCAGGACTTTTTTCTATGTTGGTTTAGGAGTCATACTATTCAGTTGAAAACAGATATTTCTAGGGATCAGGCAGGTATGGAGACGAGCAAGACTGAGAAGTGTGGTCACTGGGCTGAACAACACAGAGCAGAAATAATAACACTCTTCCTGATGACACACGGGTGGGTGCTTGTATGTACCTCCCCCAGCAGTCCTTACTCTTCTGATGCGAACTCCTTACACCCCACTAACAGACCACCACCTGACCTGTCAGAATGCTCTTGAGGAATGCCTTTCCTGAAGGGCCCTGGGGGCCTTCCTGCTGGTTCTTGCCAAGTGGGAATGTGGGCTCTGTTGTCTTACTCTCATGGTTCAAGAGAAGCCTCAGATACTTTTTTAAATGTGGACTGCCCCAACTTTTACATATTGGCTCGTTTGCAGTATCTGTTGTAGACAGTTTTGAGATTTTTTTCTTTCTTTTTCTCCTTCTTCTTCTTTTTTAATGTTTTATTTAAAAAAAAATTTCTTTTTTTTTAACGTTTATTTTTGAGACAGAGACAGAGCATGAACGGGGGAGGGTCAGGGAGAGAGAGAGACACAGAATCCGAAACAGGGTCCTGAGCGGTCAGCACAGAGCCTGACGTGGGGCTCGAACCCACGGACTGTGAGATCATGACCTGAGCCGAAGTCGGGCGCTCAACCGACTGAGCCACCCAGGCGTCCCATGTTTTGTTTATTTTTGAGAGAGCACGAGCAGGGGAGCGGCGGAGAGAGAGGAGACAGAGGATCCGAAGCAGGCTCTGTGCCGACAGCAGCGAGCCCGATGTGGGCTTGGACTCACGGACCATGAGATCATGACCTGAGCTGAAGTCAGATGCTCAACTGACTGAGCCATCTGGGCGCCCCCCCCACTTTTTTTTTTTTTTTAATTTTTTTTTTCAATGTTTATTTATTTTTGGGACAGAGAGAGACAGAGCATGAACGGGCGAGGGGCAGAGAGAGAGGGAGACACAGAATCGGAAGCAGGCTCTAGGCTCTGAGCCGTCAGCCCAGAGCCTGACGCGGGGCTCGAACTCACGGACCGCGAGATTGTGACCTGGCTGAAGTCGGATGCTTAACCGACTGCGCCACCCAGGCGCCCCATCCCCCCCACTTTTTAAGTCAGCTCTGCGCCCACTGTGGGCCTTGAACCTACAACCCCAAGATCAAGCGTCTCATGTTCCACCGATAGCACCATCTGGGCACCTGAGGTTTTGTTTTTTGTTTTTTGTTTTTTTTTTTTTTAAATTTTTTTTTCAACATTTTTTATTTATTTTTGAGACAGAGAGAGACAGAGCATGAACGGGGGAGGGGCAGAGAGAGACACAGAATCGGAAACAGGCTCCAGGCTCCGAGCCATCAGCCCAGAGCCGGACGTGGGGCTCGAACCCACGGACCGCGAGATATTGACCTGGCTGAAGTCGGACGCTTAACCGACTGCGCCACCCAGGCGCCCCTTTTGTTTTTTTTTTTTTAAGCTTAACCTTGTGTTCTGAATATTTTTCATGTCACATAGTCCTTCAAAATAGGAGTTTCTGTCCTGTCGTAGACTGTCCAGTGATGCTCTGCTGTGTGGCTCATCTGTGCAAGCCGCCAAGAGTTGTGCAAGCTACTGCCCTTTGAAGATGGAGGTTGTTTCCGAAGCTTTATAAGTAGAGGAAGTTTGGCGCTGAATCACTAGCTCCTCTGCCTCTGCCCCTCCAGAGTGCCGGGGTGCGTGGGAGGGAAGGGGCATTTTTTGCTAATTTAATTCTAAGACTCCTGTTTCATGGAGTCAGAATAGCACTTAGCACAGGCCAGGATCCTATAAACGTAGATAATAAATGATGGGGTTTGGTCCGCACTCGTGAATTGTACATCAAAGTATAAAATCTGATTCAATTATTTGTGACTTCAAAGGCGATTAGTTCTTCCTTTGAGCAAGATTTACGGCTTTACAAAAGGATTTGCATCCGTGTCAAAGCTTAATCGAAACGAGTGTTTCCAAATGTCTTTTTGCTTTTGAAAATGTCGAGCATGATTTAAAATCGAGTTTCTCGATCTCTGCCCTGCTGGCTTGGGCTGGACGACGGTCTGCTTGGGCCTCCCTGTGCACTCACTTCAGGGTTTATAGCATCACTCCCGCCTCCACTCGCTTCATGCCCGTAGCACGCCCCTGCCCACAGTGAGGGCAGCTGAAAGTGTCTTCAGGCACCGCCACGTTGCCCCTGGGGGCCTAGGTGCCCCTCCAGTTTCTGTTGAGAACCCTGATGTTGACGTGCCGTGCTTTGGACTTCTAGCACTGAGAGCAAAGTTCTGATGCTTCATGTTCAGGTTTGAAGCTCTTCAATATACTACATCGCATTTTGTGTCCTTTTTTTCCCTGAATGTAAACTGTGGCTTTCAAATTTTAATATTGTGTAATGAATAGCACATAATCATACCCCGAGAGGTAACAAGGGTTACGAATTGGGTGTTCCTGGGTGCCTGGGGGGCTCAGTCGGTCAAGCGTCTGACTTCGGCTCAGGTCATGATTTTGTGGCTCGTGAGTTTGAGCCCCGCATTGGGCTCTGTGCTGACAGCTCGGGGCCTGGAGCCTGTTTCAGATTCTCTGTCTCCCTCTCTCTCTTCTGCCCATCCCCTGTTCATGGTCACTTGCTCGCTCTCTGTCTCTCTCAAAAAAAGAAAAAAAAACAACCCACAGACCAATTGGGTGTTCCTTCAGGTTTTTTTAAACTTTTAGTTTTTTAACATTTATTTATTTATTTTGAGAGAGAGGGAGTGTGTGTGTGTGTGTGTGTGTGTGTGTGTGTGTGTGTGCGCGCGCGCGCGCACGCGCATACGTGCATGCACACGTGAGCAGGGGAGAGAGGCAAATGGAGAAAGAGAAGAATCTTCAGCAGGCTCCATGGTCAGTGTGGAGCCAGACATGGGGTTCGATCCCATGACCCTGGGATCATGATGTGAGCCAAAATCAGGAGTCTGACACTCAACCCACTGAGCCACCCATGTGCCCCCTCCTTTTTTTTCAATTTTAGAGAGAGAGAGAGAGAGAGAGTGTGTGTGTGTGTGTGCGCAGGGGAGGGGCAGAGAGAGGCGGAGAGACAGAATCCCAAGCAGTCTCCACGCTCAGTGAGGAATCCTGTGTCAGGGCTCGAACCCACGAACCTGGGACCATGACTTGAATTCAAGTCAAGGTTTTTAAATGTATAAATCCCATTGATAATTGCCATCGTAATGTTCTGTGGTCGAGTGGATCACACTAAGCCTTCTCCTTTCGAGGGAAGATTCTTTCCTTGACACCTTTCTGCTTGTCCATATAGTTGTAGTTGTCAGTCAGTAGGGTGTAAGCAGCACGTGCAGACGACAGATATGATTGGGGGCATGTGAACGAAGGCATTTGGGAAACATCTCTTAGGGGAAGAAATTTGGTTTTATGAAGTCGTGTGAAGGGGTAGGTTTTGAACAGATACATTGATTTGTTTTCTTTTTTTTTAAAATTTTTTTTTTAACGTTTATTTATTTTTGAGACAGAGAGAGACAGAGTATGAACAGGGGAGGGTCAGAGGGAGAGGGAGACACACACAGGATGTGAAATGGGCTCCAGGCTCTGAGCTGTCAGCACAGAGCCCGACGTGGGGCTTGAACTCACAGACCATGAGATCATGACCTGAGCCGAAGTCAGCCACTCAACCGACTGAGCCACCCAGGCGCCCCTGATTTGTTTTCTTTTTTTTTTTCTTTTAAAAAAAATTTTTTTTTCAACGTTTTTTATTTATTTTTGGGACAGAGAGAGACAGAGCATGAACGGGGGAGGGGCAGAGAGAGAGGGAGACACAGAATCGGAAACAGGCTCCAGGCTCCTAGCCATCAGCCCAGAGCCTGGGCGGGGCTCGAACTCACGGACCGCGAGATCGTGACCTGGCTGAAGTCGGACGCTTAACCAACTGTGCCACCCAGGCGCCCCATCTGATTTGTTTTCTTAATGCACATTTTATGTATGGACATCTCTGCTAGCTTTCTAATTCCCAAAATTGTGGGTGTTTTTGGCTAGCCTGCTGTTTCACATTTTTGTCCCGGTGGCCATATACAAAGCCAGAGTTCATGTTTTCGAGAACATATCCATTGAAACTCACTGGAGTCTGAGAATTCCAAAATCCCCGCCCCCTTCATTTACATTTATCTGTATTAAGAAATATATTTTTACACCTGTTTTAAAGATTTTTCCCCCACAACAGAAACCACAGTAGAGGTAGTTTTAAACGGGCAAGATGACCCATCATCTAAGTAACTCTAGTTGACTTTTTTTTTTTTTTTTTTAACATTGGTGAGCCTACATGGTTAAAATTAACATAAAACACAACCTAGCAGTATTAAAGCAGTGTAAACGGGTGTAAAAAAGGTCGTTTGTTCCCGAAACTTTCTCCTCGTTAAGCCTCTCTTATACTCTGGAGTATGCTACTACCAAAAATATGTATACACTCATTTGAAGCTATGCGTGTGTTTTCGATAAACATTTACACATATTGTGGGCACTTCTGTACGCACTTGATTTTTACCTCTCTCTTTCCCACACACATACCTGCGGGGAGCAGTCCTTGTTAGATTGTGCAGATCCGTGTCATTCTTTTTTAGGGGTGTATGGTATTAATTGATTCACTTATCTAGTCTTCAGTTAACAGACATTTATACTCCATCTCCTTTTTGCTGTCATAAATACTGTTGCAGTGAACCTTCTGGTGTGCATACTGTGTCTGGGACACATGACACGTATATCTAGGGGGTGAACTCAGCGTTGGACCTTACCGTCCGTGTGATTTATAAATTTAATTTTGGGTAATTTCAGCATCACCTAATTGCTGTGCTAAAAAGGTTTTACGATTCCAGTGAGTATTCCCCTTCCCTCAACACTAGGTGTTATTTTTTGAAACAAGGTAATCACGTATGCGGAAAAGATGTAGGGTGGAGATAAATGTATCCACGTCTATCTTTATCCATCTGTATCTGTATCTGTATCTGTCACATGTTTATTGACCATTTGTACCCGCCCCCCCCCCCAATGCTCATTTATGTGTTTCGTTTGGATTGTTAATCATTCTTTTAGCATACCTTGTTTTTAGTAGCTGCATAATATCGAGAGTATTTAAACAGAAACGGCTGTGTTTTTATGAAGAAGGTTTTCTTTGGTTGCTCTTATTGTTTCTTTATTGCTTATCCTGACCTCTGTGGTGAGAAGAGAAATGGAATCCTCATTCTTCAGTTAATGATCTGATGTATTTGCTCATCCTGTAAATTTCTCGGACACCGGGCCGTGTCCCAGGTGCCTGGCAGGGACCCTGCTGTCCTGGAGCTGACGTGCTCACGGCAAAGGGGAGATGGTAAAAAGAGGCACTTGGCCCCCTTGGGTGAGGCCAGCAGGGGAAGGGCTTTGAGGGTGGTGTTGGAGGGTTACCAGCCAGTATGATCGGGGTGGGGGTGGGGGCCTATCCTGGGGAATTCTTGGAGTGTCAAGGCTTGCGTTAGGAGCAGATGTGACCTTAGAGGAACAGCACAAAGGTCGTGTGGCTGGAGATTCCTGAATGAGGAAAGGAAAGGGTCGCATGTGCGGTTGGATTTTATTCTGGGGGATAGGACACCTCTAGGATAGTTTTATGTATGTATGTATGTATGTATTTATTTATTTTTAAGGTTTTAATTTTAAGTATCTACACCCAAATGTGGGGGCTTGAGCTTACAAGCCTGATATCAAGAGGCATGTGATCTACTGAGTGAGCCAGCCAGATACCCTGCCTCTGGATGGTTTTAGATGGAGCCGTGGTTTGTGTACCTGGCTGCGGTGTGGAGGGTGCCCCGGGATAGGGGTGCTGTGGCAGGAGGTGGGGGGCCCATGGGAGCTCTTACAGGCTCTTGGTGGGAAATGATAGGCACGGGCAGTATTTATCAGCCATTTTTTCTTTCTCATCCCATAAGGAGCCATTTTAGACATTCCCTAATCAACCCCACCCCCCCAACAGTCTCCTGTGAATTTTTTCCTTAATGGAGATGAAATTCACATGACCTAAAATTAACCATTTGAAAGCAAACATCTCCATTACTCCAAAATAAAACCCCGTGAAGTAATTAAGCACTCCCCTACTCCCTGGCCACCGACCCCTCGTGACCGTCAGTCTGCACACGACTTGTATGGATTTGCCTGCTCTGGGTATTACATTTAAGCCAAATCATACAAAATGTGGCTTTCATGTCGGCTCCTTTCACAGAGCGTATGTTTTCAGTGAATGATGCAGCATGCATCAGACCTTCATTCCTTTTTATGGCTCAGTAAACGTTCCACCGAGGACTCCAGAGTTTGTCTGTCCGTCGGTGGACATTCAGATTGTTTCCACCTTTGAACCCTGGTGAATAGTGCTGCGATGAACGTTGGTGTAGCAAGATTTGAGTACCGCTTTTCAGTTCTTTTGGGTTTATACCTAGGAAGGGACCCGCATGAAATTTCAAAGTACTGTATTTCTTTTTATGTACTGCATGTGTCTGTGTTTTATACATAAAAAGAGTAAGAGAGTTTTTCACCCCCCTGTTCTCCAGAACTGCCTTTGAGAATGTGTGCATTAGGCTGATAGCAGCCGGGATGGAGACCAGGGGGAGCTTGGGGGTGTATTTTGGAAGTGGTGTGCAGGGAGGGCCCTGGCTGAAGAGTGGGGTAAATTGGGGCAGGAGAACAAGGGAGGAATTAGGGCAGTTTAGACATGTTTGGCCTTGAACATCTAGGTGAGTGGTCATAGCGTTAACTGATATGGGGAGGTCGAGGCAGGTACATAGTGTTTCACAAATTGGGGAGGGGGGGACGTGTGGCACTCTGGGGTGGACAGGGGCCGGCGTGTTCCCCAAGGAGAGTTCTGCGTGTTGGAACCCAGGGTTGCTAGGTGACCCCATGCTGTCCCTTCCCTGATTACAGGAAGCATTTTAGTCCCAGATGTCCGTGAGGGGGTTCCTGCCCTTTGCTGGCTGCATGGAGAGTGAACCAGACTCCATGGGGAGCCAGTGTTCTCCAAACACCTTTATTCTTGCCATATCCAGGTGCTATGTTTAAATTAAAAGATTTAGAACATAGTTCTTAAACCTTCAATAATTACGTTTTATTAACAGAGGAAACTTTATGTGCTTGTGAAATTAAAGACTTGTTTTTCCCGTTATGTTTTAACTACAGAATTGCAAAAATAACGACTTTGCCTGTGTTCTTGCTAAGTTTCCCTGTAGGGACCACAAGGGGGCAGGGCTCTGTGGGACTGCCTGCTGGCTTCCCTTTCCTCCTTTTTTTTTTTTAAATTTAAAATACTGATTTGATAGAGGGCAGGTGCGAGCGAGCCTGCATGAGCAGGTGAGGGACCGGGAGAAAGAGAAAATCCCAAGCAGGCTCTGCACTGTCAGCACAGAGCCTGATGCGAAGCTCTAACTCACGACCCTCGAGATCACGACCTGACCTGGAATCAGGAGTTGGACGCTTAACCAGTTGAGCCCCCCAGGCGCCCATCCTTCCTTCCTTTTTTAACATGAGCTGTTATGAAGCAGGGAAATGCGGACCCAAGTTTTTACTTCCGCCTACCCTTTTGGGTCAGACTTGACAAAGTTCCTCGCAGTCTACGCAGTACCTTGACTGGTGTAAGACCCTTCCTGCTACCCCTGTTTGCTGGTTCACGTGAGAGAATACAGTCAGAGCGGCACTGGTCTTTAGTCCTCGCAGAGAATATATGACACTGATGTTTTCAGCCCCTGCAAATCTCTTTTGGAAGGAAGCAGATAGAATACGAGTGAACGAAAAATAAAATCCGAATACTAAAGATTTTATTGGTAATACTTAAATCTTTGGAAATGCCTTTATCTTTGATGATTCTTATTGTGTGCGTGTGTGTGTGTGTGTGTGTGTGTGTGTGCGCGCGCCAAGCACTCTAATTCTGCTGGTTGTTATGGTACCTGGTTACAGGAACAGTGGTAGTGACAGTAAATTGAAGCTCTCATTTGAGAGAGTGTTGTGTGCCCGGGGCCGGGCATTTGTTCATCCTTACAGTGAAACTAATTTAATTAGTATTAAAAAAAACCCACCACCAACAAAACTTGATTCTCAAAATAATGTGGAGCATCGATGGAGCATTTGCTAAGCACCACTTGACGTGGATTAGCTCATCTCCTTGCCAGCTCCCCATCTTGTCTGCAGATGAGGTTCCCCACAGGCACACCTGTTTCATCCCTTTGTGAATTGATCCACCTCTGCTCTATAGGTGTTTGGAACCAAAGATTATTTGTCTTGGTGGTGGGGCAGGGGCGAGCAGCATGCTTGGTCTACACCTGTTAGATATTGGTAGCACCCTCCCCTGCCCTAGTTGTGACAGCCAAAATTGTCTGCAGACATTGCCCAGCGTGTCCTGCCTGGATGGCAAAATCACTCCTGGCTGCCTGGCGTCTGGGTGGGCTCAGTCAGTTAACTGTCTGACTCTTGATCTCAGCTCAGGTCTTGGTCTCGAGGTTGTGAGTTCAAGCCTCATGTTGGGCTCCACGCTGGCCGTGAAGCCTACCTAATTAAAAAAAAAAAAATCACTCCTGGCTGACAACTGCTGGTTTAGGTGGTTGAAACCAACGCCCTCGAGGTTAACGGGGAAATAGGAAGTGATATTATACTAATAGCAAATAATAATACAGTGCTTCTCTGATGCCAGCCGCTGTTTTGATGATTAACGTGCTAGATCCTTACAACTTGATGAGGTGGGTGCTTTTTACCAGTCCTTTCGTATTTTATTATCAGTGTCTCTCTTTGAGGCTACCAGGAAAGGAGATTCACGGAGCTCAGGGACCGTGCCCAAGGACGCCCATCAAGTCAGCTGCCAAGGTGGACTTCACACCTGGGGTCTGGCTCTCGCTGCGTGCCTGCCTCCATCCTCCCTGTGTCTAGTCTTTCCCCCTCTAGCCATTAAAGGTAGCTTTGGTAGGTCCTTGCACTAGAGCCAAGGGAGCCCTGCATACTGACTGGCTGAGTTTCACCCATCGGATCCTCACTTTGACTCTACCCCCATTTGGTGGGTGAGGAAACTGAGGTGACCATCTTCCAGCGTGAGCACTGTTTGAAGTCCCCGGGACGTCCTGATTCGTAACGCCGTTGCCATCGACAACTTTCCCTTAAGGATCAGATCACGGCAGAGTCCGTGTTTTCCTGTGCGTCGGAGCAGGGCTGGCCATTATGTTGTCTCTAGGAGCTCTGTAACAGACAGGACAGTCCCCATAACGGCAGGCTGTGTAGGCAAAGGGGCAGGATCTGAACACTCTTGTGTTGTTATGTGGTTTGCTTTCTGTCCTGCCCACATTCAGTGGATGAGGCTTAGGGGAGCAGTATGGAGGTAGCTTTAAGGTGTTTAAAATAAAAAAAAAAGTTTCTTTTTCTTTTTTTTTTTTAATTTTTTTTAATGTTTATTTATTTTTGACAGAGAGAGAGACAGAGCATGAGCGGGGGAGAGGCAGAGAGAGAGGGAGACACAGAATCCGAAGCAGGCTCCAGGCTCTGAGCTGTCAGCACAGAGCCCCACGCGGGGCTCAAACTCACAGACCGTGAGATCATGACCTGAGCCGAAGTCAGACGCTCAACCAACTGAGCCACCCAGGCGCCCCCCCAAAAAGTTTATTTTTAAAAAATTTGTTTTAATGTTTCTTTTTTTTTTTTTTTTTTTTTTTTTTTGAGAAGAGAGAGAGATTGAGAGTGAGTAGGGGAGGGGCAGAGGGAGAGGGAGAGGGAGACACAGACTCCAAAGCAGGCTCCAGGCTTAGAGCTGTCAGCACAGAGCCCGACGTGGGGCTCCAACCCATGATATGTGAGATCATGACCTGAGGCGAAGTCAGATGCTTAACCGACTGAGCCACCCAGGCACCCTATGGTATTTTTAAAAGACTCGGGCTTAGGTATAATTTTCTATCCTCTTGTAAAAGTTTGGAACATAGTAAGGAGGGAGATCATTGACCAGTGACGCCCTCGCTCCATCTGGTGCTGAGTTTGGCTTCATTCTGCATCACGGAACCTTTGAAATGGGAAGCCAGAGATCTCCCAAGGGGTCGACTTGGCCCACGGCAGGTGCATTGGCTGTGCGAGCCAGCTCCCACATCTCCTATAAACGGATGGCATGCCATTTGTAAGCCTGGCTCCGGTCTCTGCATCTGGACCGTGCTGGGGGCCGCTTTAATCGCTATTTATTTTGAGATTTACACCCGTGAATGGGCCAAACCAATTTCAGTGGCAGCTTAGCCGATTTGTCTTAGAGCTTTGTGCTTAATAGAATGACTGGGGAGGCCTCCTTCCTTCACGGCTTAACGTTGGGTTAAAGCCTGTGCTTGACATAAATGGCCGACCCTTCCTGCTGCGCCCCATCTGGGCACTTCTGGGGGCCTTGTTGAAATCAGATACAATTTCTCCCCTCTCCCCCGACAAACAAGTTTTATTTGTTTATTCAGTTGTAAATCTGTCTTTTAACAATGAACATACTTTTTCAGCTTCACCAGCCTCTGCCAAGACGGGACAAGCAGGGAGTTTGTCCGGCAGCCCGAAAACCTTCTCTCCTCAAGCGTCCACGCCCATCACGACGAAAACGGACAAAACGTCTACCACTGGAAGCATCCTGAATCTTAACTTGGGTCAGTGGGGAGTTTTGGGAGCCTCTTTCTGTGGCATCTATGCATATTTTTGCAAGTTGTGATGTCCTCTTTCGGGTGTGGTTCTTGAGCTCTGAACAAAACCTCTCTCTGCAAAATATTAAAAAGGTATAGGGGACAAAGATGAAGGGAGAATGGTAAAAGGAGCAAGTAAGCGATTTCCTGGGGCTTGTCGACATGCAGAGTTGTTTTATCCTGATGGACCTTAGGCCAGTGTTTACAACGTTTTCTTGTTTTTACAAAAGTAACCCAGTTCTTATGCAGCTGTGTGTGCGTGTATGTATATACATTTAAGGTTTTATACATGCACACACTTGATGCAAGTCGAGCTTTATGAATCAATATTTACCTTTCCTTTGTGCAATATATTCTGATACATTGTTTCCTTAATTTTCCTTTTCTAATTAAAAAAAAAATGCCCATCTTTATCCCTGACTTAGTAGGATCCCCCCTCCCCCCATTGCAGTTCTGTCAGTTGTTTCAAGAGCACTGCCTTCGGGCAGAGTCTTTAGCAAAAATTGGCACCAGAAATGCTAAATACCCAACCACGAAGTCATTTCATTGATTCGTTCCGTCAGGATTCTTGATTTTTATTGAGCATCTATTACACGCTGCGTGCTGTTTTAGACCCAGGGCAGAGGATGGTGAGCAAGGGCCCTGCTCTTGTACCGAGCTGGGCTCTAGAAAGTG